>NW_024429191.1:47589815-47929815 GCF_017639785.1 Mesocricetus auratus | reverse complement strand
GCTCCAGGACCGAGGTCCACTGGCTAGGACTCAACCCTAGCACTGCTGCCACGTGATGATTCCTACAGGTCACTGTGGCTTCCGCTGTGCCGTCTTCTACCAAGAGCCTAGGAAAGTGGGGAGCAAAACTCCTAGAGCGCACCCACACGGACAATCCTCAGATCCCATTATTTAGCTCCCTGTACCTTCATTCAATATATATATATATATCAGGGCTGGAGGATGAGACTGGGTCTTGCTATAGCCCAGGTAGTTCAGGCTGGCCTCAAAACTTACAGCAATTTCCATAAAACAAAAAACATGCTACTGCAAACATCCCAGGCTGTGGAACTAGGAAGTAACCACACGGTACCCACCTGACACTGGCCTGGCTTATGGCCGTCTGAGCTGGACAATTGTGGTCCTGACGACTACACCTCCCCTGGGATAAACAAACAGAACAGTTGGAAAAGTCCTCTTGCTCCAATGACTCCACTCTGACACTTGTCACCCAGCTCAGCCTGTCCTCTCCCAATACCTGGGGAGAGACGCTGGTGCAATGAGCACACACCCACAGGATCTGAAGGCTCAAGACAAAAACAATATGGCAAGAGGTAGTGGCCTGGAATGGCACCTGGCCACTTTGGAGAAGTTCAGCCAGGTAGATGTGGGGCAGAGGAGCCCTAAGGAGAGAGAGAGGAAGGAGTCATAAACCAGGTAAGGAAGCTGGCACAGTAACTCGTACCTGCAAGCCCAGCCAAAAAGCTGGGCACAGGAATTTGTGCCTACAACCCCAGCATAGAAACTGGGCACAGTAACTCACACCTACAACCCCAGCATAGGGATTTAACTCCAGCGAAAGTTCAAGGTTACCCAGGCATGGAGGCACACACCTTTAATCCCAGCACTTGGGAAGCAGAGGCAGGATGATCTTTATGAGTTGCAGGCCAGTCAAGGCTACACAGTGAGAGTCTGTCAAAAAAAAAAAAATCAAGGCTAGATGGGCAACATAGTGAAACCATCTCAAATAGCCTAAATCAAGAAAGAGACTTTTCCAAATAAGGTAAGCCTAATTGCCCTTAATAAGCATAAGGATGCAGACAGGGACAGCAGTAAGTGAGTTCTAAGCACTTCTGGAAGCCCTTTCCACGCTCTGGTTCCTGATCTCTAAGAGTCATCAATGCTTTCTCAGGTTCAATTACCAAGACATTAATTAAGAAAGTCAGATGGAATAGCCTTAGAGAACTTAGAACCTCAAGATTTTCTGGGTAAACTGATAGGCATTGGGGATTTTTTTCTATTTGGAGCATATGAAATTCTACTGACTCAAAAAAAATACTAAACTGGGCAGTGGAGGAGCATGCCTTTAATCCCAGCAGTGAGGAGGCAAAGCCAGGAGGATCTCTGTGAGTTCAAGGCCAGCCTGGTTTAGAGTAAGTTTCAGGACAGCCAGGGCTACACAGAGAAACCATCTTGAAAACTAACAAACAGCAAACAAACAAACAAAAAATGTCTACCCTCATCAGAGAGGGCTAGAAGACTACAGTGGCAAACCCTTGGGAGCAGACCCAGGAGAGGAGTCAGGAGAAGCAGGGCATTTAGAGTTCAGAGTCTGAACACTGACCTGGCTTTGGTCTCTGGGGGGAAGCTCAGGACCTGCACGGAGGTGGTCGGCCGGAAACAACAGTAAACGATGTTGGATCTGCAGGTAAAAGAACCGTGAGGAGGAGAGAGCAAGCAGGCTGGGCAGGAGCTGAGCTGAGGTGATGGCTCACAGGCTTGCCTAACTCTCTTATTCCCAGGAACATATCCTCAGCTCTACCAAAGCAGAGAACAGAAGAAGATAGCAAACCAACAACCAAAGTTACAGCAAAGTGGAGCACAGTATTCCCAGGATTTGGGAGACAGAGGCAGTGGCAGAAGGATGGCAGGTTAAGTTTGAGCCTGGGCTACACAGGAAGTTGCAGAATAGTCAGGACTACATAATGAGACCCCGTCTTAAAACAAAACCAAATAGTAATAGCAAAGAAAAGGTGTCCTTGTGGCACAGACAGGTGTGGGGGAAGAGGTGTTTAACAACAGGACATCAGTAAGCAAAGAAGGTATGGCCATACAGCACAGGTCTTCACCTGGAAATCTTTTTCTCCAGCTGGCTAAAGTGGACTCGGGCTCCTGGAAGGAGTCCTATTTGGGGAGGCAAGTGTGGATCTTCGATGTATATGTCCAGGTGAGGGGGATATTCACAGTCATCGATTTCTAGAGCTACTGTTAGCTTCACGCCCGTTTTAACAGCCCCGGCATTCTCTACAGATAGAGGGAAGGGTGGCTAGTGGATCAGTCATGACTACAGGGTCCCATAGCTCTAATTCGAACTTTCCCCCAGTGACAACATTACCAGGCTTTATCCGGCAAAGGGACAGAGGTGGTTCACATAGCATCCGTGACAAAATTTCAGCAGAGAAAGACACCAAGGAATTGGGGAGTCTGAAAAGAGTAACAAATACATGAGGAAACACACAACCAAGAGATCAGCTCATAAGACAAAAAGGGAGCTGTCTGATCTGCTAAAGCACCACATACAAGGGCCTAGAAAGTCTTGAGCTAAAAGGGCTTTTGAGAAAATAAGTGTGTAACAGAGATTCAAAGCCTACCTAGCTCTAAAATAAAAAAGAAATCTGCCAGGCAATGTTGGCGCACGCCTTTAATCCCAGCACCAGGGAGGCAGAGGCAGGTGGATCTCTGTGAGTTTGCGATCAACCTGGTTTACAAGAGTAAGTTCCAGGACAGCCTCCAAAGCCACAGAGAAACCCTGTCTCAAAAAAGAAAATATCCTTCTTAAAACTAATCTAGTAGGATTTTTCATCACACAGGAAAACAGCTTTTTGCATCTATCGTTACCTACGAAGGCTTCTATGAAATAATCATGTTCCTGCATTCATCGACCAACTATATGCCACACTAAACCAAGGTCCTTCTCTACATTTCTATCTTCTTTCTCGTATTTTCTTATGCCTCTGTTCCCTTTGATTGCTAAAGCTTTTCCTTAACTGTAAGAACATTTGCTGGACTGGGTGGAATGTGTACAACATTTAGGAGGTAGAGGCAGGAATCAAAGGGCATCTTCAGTTACACAGTAACTTCAAGTCTGGCTTTATGAGATCCTGTCTCAAAGACCAACAAACAAAATGTGGGGAGAGATGGGGGTGGCTGCGGCACACGGGAAAGTGAAATTCCACAAGAGGCAGCCTGAAATAGAACCTCCTTCATAGTGACATCATCCCTCTACAGGCTAAACCACCACATTGAAGAAATGTGTAGAGCAAGGACAGACTGTTGACTCAGCCAGCACAGAAGAGAGCATGGCCCAAAGAACCAGACGTAATACAGGACATTTACTTGTCACTAAGCAGGTGGGTCAGCGAGGACTCAGGCAGTGCTTTGGAGGTATCCAGTACATTAGGTATGTCCTGAGGGCTCCCAAGTTCCAGGGTCCACTCCTTTTGGACAGTGAGGCAGGACTGTGTGCCAGCTAGTTCCAGAGGACGCTGAGATGTGCCAGATGAACCCTCCATCTCAAACAACATTGGCGTCTGCTAGGAAACATGAAGACATTGGCCTCTGCATGTGCCTAGGCCAGAAAAAAGTTGCCTAAGTCCTCCAATGCTGATCTCTTCCTGGAACCCGGTGAAGGAAGGGACCCCAACAATGACTCCGTCCCTCTAAATTCAGCCTCTTCCAGGAGACCTAGAGGACCCACACTGGCATGCCTGCTCCAGACTCCAGCCCAACCAGCTTTCTGATAAGAGAAAAAAGCACTCACTGAGGGGCCAGGAGCCACAAGGCGGTAGACTTGGTTTGGGTACAAGAATGGAAACCATCGAACTGAAGGGCCAAGGAAGATGAGGGAGACCTGCGAGGAAGGACAGCACGGTACTGAACCCCAGTGTGGAGCCTAGGGCATGCAAGGCCGGGCCCTAGGTACCTGGAGTCCCAGCTTACCTTCTGATCCCTGTTCTCAACTCCTAGAGACTCAGGTGGGCCCCATCTAGACCTCTCCTTCCTCTGAGTGCCACAAAGCCAAGTTCCTGACACGCAAAAACTCAGGGTGGGCTTTGGAGGCTGTGAGCTGGCTCCCGGAAGGACACAAAAATTACGTTTCATGAGGGCCTCCTTGTGGGACACCAAGAATAGCCGGCTCTGTTCAACATGGGGTCCCTCTGGGCAGGAAGGGTCTGTCTGAGGTGACTCGGAATCAAAGGTGGCTCTGGGCACAGGCAGGATCAGTGCGTCAGCCAGGAAGAACTGGACATAGACTCTGTTGGAAGAGACAGATCTTCTGCGATGCACGGACTGAGTGATTTGGACCCCAAGTCCCAACACACCAAGGAAACTTCCCTCAGACCCAGGAGAACATGCACCACTCCAGGACAGACCTGGCCTTCTTCTTCTGGATGAAGCCTTGCATGTCCAGCTCCTTCCAGGAAGGGAAGCTGCTCCCGACTTCTCTCTCTACGACCAGCCGGAACTTCTCCACCCGCACCAGGCAGCCTAGATGAAGAATGTTTTCTATCTTAGCAAGAGCATCCAGCAGGTCTGTGTCCATCCCAACCCTGAGCCAATGCCCTCTTCTGATCATCAACTACCGTAAGCAGAAACCATTCCACATGCATGTACAATCCCACCCCTGGCTCCAGGTGCTAAAAGGCCTTTGCTATTCTTTCCCCAAATCTCAAACATGCCCTTTTCTGAATCTAACAAGTTTTCCCCTCTAGGGTTTCCCTTTATTTATTTATTATGAATACAACATCCTGCTTCTATGTATGTCTGCAAGCCAGGAGAGGGCACCAGATATTGGTCCAGTGGATAGGAGAGCGGTCGGAGAAGATGGGTTGGTTGAGGTTTCTTCCAAAGGTGTAAACATGAACCTGGTCATCTTTTAGCATTTCATGATTTGAAGAGGAATTCTTGCTTAATGGGAGGGAGAAGGTAGCCATATCAAAAGGACTTCCCAGAGTGAAGATGGAAAATACACAGAGTGTTAGGCTACCTACATGGAGCCAACTGGAAATGATCCCCGTGGTGACCAAGCCGTACAGCTTCCAGAGCCAGGTAAAGAGAATTGTTCCCATTAGGCCAGACACAGCTGAGAGGCCTGTGAGGATGTGGTTGCTGGGAATTGAACTCAGGACCTCTGGAAGAACAGTCAGTGCTCTTAACCTCCGAGCCATCTCTCCAGCCCCATCTGTTTATTTTTTTAAAGATAGTTTCTGTTACATAGCTCTGGCTGTCCGGGAACTTGCTATGTAGGTCAGGCTGACTTTGAACTCAGAGATTCATCTGCCTCTGCTGAGATTAAAAGCAAGTGCCACCATGCCAAGTTCCTCTTTATGAATCCCAACAAGTCAAATAAGATCAGTGTTCTTCCAAATTATGAATGTAGGAAACAGGAAGGTGCATGTTTAGGAGCTATGTAGGAGAGATGGATGCTGAGAATATAGCTCTGGCCCCTCCTCTCTCCGTCAATCCCAGCCTCTCAAACTCCTCCACATCAGTAACAAACCTCAACAGATGCCTCCTCCTGGCTCCTTATAACCCCAAAACTCCACCCCACCACCAACTTTCCGTCTCAACTTCACACCTATGAGCTTTGGGTCAGTGAGGGGCTGCGAAGTCTCAGACAAGGGCATGCAGGGCAATGAAGCACTCTGGTCCCGCAGCTGCAGACAACCTTTATGAGATGAAGCCACCAGCACCCCAAGGAGAACCTGCAGGAAAAAAGGCCCAGCTATTAAACAATTATTAAAGAAACACAGGGCTGGAAGTAAGTTAAGCCCAGTACTCGGAAGGCAGAGGGACTGTTCTAAGTTTAAGGTTGTCTTGGTCCATATTATGAGTTCCAGGACAGTCAGGGTTCACAGCGAGATCCTGTCTCAAAGTAAAAATAAAATATAAGCCAGGAAGTGGTGGTGCACGCCTTTAATCCCAGCACTCAGGAGGCAGAGGCATTCGGATCTCCGTGAGTTCGAGACCAGCCTGGTCTACAAGACCTAGTTCCAGGACAGCCTCCAAAGCCACAGAGAAACCCTGTCTCGAAAAACCAAAATAAATAAATAAATATATATGTAATTTCATTGAGCATCTACCACGTGTCATATGTTCTTTTAAACATTAGCAGTAACAAAGACAAGCACTCATATATGTAGGAGTAAGAACTAACTTGCACAATTGAACATGGTAGTACATGCTTATAGTCCCAATAATCAGGAAGCTGGGGTAGGAAAACTGCCAGAAGTTTGAGGCCTGTTTGGGCTATACAGCAAGACTGCCGGAGGGGGGAGCAGTGACAAAAACAAAGCAAAGCAAAACCCATAAGAATTCTATATTCCAAGCTATAGTTTTAGGGGCTTGTTTTATTACATTTATTTGGGGGTGTCATTTCACTTATGTGGAGATCAGAGGACAACTTGAAGAAGTCAGTTGTCTTCCTTCACCATGAAGATTCTGGGGATCAAACTCACTCTTGACACCAAGAGTCTTTATCCTGACTGTTCTTGTTTTTTTGGTTTTTTGAGACAGGGTTTCTCTGTATTGTTTTGGAGGCTGTCCTGGAACTGGCTCTGTAGACCAGGCTGGCCTCAAACTCACAGAGATCCTGCTGCCTCTGCCTCCCGAGTGCTGGATTAAAGACGTGCGCCACCAACGCCTGGCCTGTTTTTGTTTTTGAAGCAGGGTCTCACTGTGTAACTCTAGCTAGCTTGAAACTGTGCAACCTATGTAGCCTGAGGGTTTTTGTCTGTTGTTTGAGACAGGGTCTCACTATGTAGTCCAGGCTGGTCTAACTCATCCACTGATCTCTCCCCTCCGAAGCACTAGGATTAAAGGTGTGCAGCACCACACCTAACCCAAGCTGCCATTTGTTTCCAGTCTTCCGAGCTGCTATAAAAAGGAAAAATAAGTAAGGGGCAGGAACAGACACTGTTCTTGCACAGTCAAATGACAAAACCAAAAAAAATAACAAGTGAGTTGAACATTGCCACAAGAAGTAGCAATGAAGGCACAAAAAGCAGTCCTGAGCCTTCTAGAATTCCCTTACCTGAGCTGGCTGGAATACACAGGATGGCAGGCAGAGCCAGGACCAGGCTAGGTGGCGATTCAGTTGGCAGCTGGTCATGTGGGCAGCTTCTGGGAGAGGCAGAAGGGCCTTTGGGTCAAAGGTAGCCCAAGCCCTGTGCTCCCCTTCCTTTGCCAGGACGAGTAAAGTAGGGAAAGAGTAGGGGGTCTGCAGCTGAGAATACTGTTGGGAGAAGTAGTAATCAGAGCATGCACCCTGTGCCAGGGGTCCTCAAGTATGTGTTGCCAATCTTCCCCCACATTCTCATACTTTCTGGTGGGGACAGTTATGTGGCTCTTCCAGGATCTCACTGTGTGCGTGCCGGATGGGGCTGACAGGTGAAATGAGAACATCCCAGGAGGGAGCCAGGAGCTGCAGTGCCAAGCTGGGGTTCCCAGGAGAGGAGTGCTTCAGGAACTGGTGATATCTCAACACAAAGGGACACAGCCTTGGCCAGGGAGAGAAGGACAGTCATTTCCCTAAGATCTGTCCCTTCCAGGATCATGTTTCCTCCTACTCCCCTCTCCACCCCAGACCACTCCATCCTCCTCACTTGAGGGCCAGTTCCTTCAGCATCTTCGTAACCCATAAGTATAAGGGAAGTCCTAGCTGACATTCCCACACGAGTTGCTCATACAAGGAGGCACCATGAACTGTGTAGGATGGCAAAGTCTCAGGCTGAAGACAAGAAAAGCTTTGAAGAAGAACGGTGCCATGGAGACAAAGTGCTAGAACGGGTCTTGTTGTCCCTCCACCCACTGACTGCAGCAGATGAACGTCTCGGAGCTGCAGGCAAACAGAAATGAACAGTATGTGGCGTACATCTGTGAACCCCAGCACTTGGAGGCAGAGGCAAGAGGCAGGAAGACTAGAAGATAAAGGACCATCGTTGGCTACACAGAACCTTGAGGCCAGCTTGAGCTACTGAAACCTAAATAAAGGACTTGATGCTGGGTGGTGGTGGCACACCACCTTTAATCCCAGCACTCGGGAGGCAGAAGAGGTGGATCTCTGTGAGTTTGAGGCCAGCCTGGTCTACAGAGTGAGTGCCAGGACAACCAGGCTGCACGTGACTGTATTCCCAGAGCTCTAGAGCAGAGGTAAGACGACCTTTGTGAAGTTCAGGCTAGCTTGTTTTACACAGTAAGTTTCAGACCAGTCAGGGCAACATAGTGAGACCCTGACTCAAAACAAACAAGACATAAAACTACCCAAGAGCTAGAGAGATGGCTCAGCAGTTAAAAGTACTAGTCTCTCACACAGGACCCAAGTTCACTTCCTAACGCTCACTGTGGGTGACTCAAAGGCACCTAAACTTCCACTCCAGGGGATTTGATAGCCTTTCCTGGCCTATGCAGGAAACTGTATTCATGCACAAGTACACCCCCACCCCCACACATACAAATACACACAATGGAAAACTAAAAGAAAATCTAAAGCAAACAAGCAAAAAATTACAACAAGAGTGGAGGTAAGACCCCAACTTAACCTCATGCAGAGGTGACTACTGTTTCCACACCCTGCGTTCCAAGAGAAGCTCATGTCCCCCAATGCTGCCTGTCTCATTTTCTATCAAAACTCATTCTCACTGAGTGGTGGTGGTGGATGCTTGGGAGGCAAAGACAGGTGGATCTATGAGTTTGATGTCAGCCTGGTCTACAGAGCGAGTTCCAGGACAGGCTCCAAAGCTACAAACAAAGAAAACAACCCTCATTCTCTCAGGTTCAGTTCCCATGATCTGTGGGTCTGATATCTGACATACCTCCAGACGGACCCCTGGTCGAATCACCCGCCTGAGGCCATGGATCTGCTGATATGCGAGGCAGAGAATCAGCTGCCCGTCTAGCACGTAGAGGCCAGCAGACTCATTCAACACATCAGTTACTGTTCCCTGCAGAGCACAGAGGTCCAGTTGGCCACTATTTCCTTCTGCGGAGGCTCATGTTTCCTATGCTGCAATCTCTAGGACCAGTTCCTTTAACTCACCAAATAATGTAAGACTTTGGAACTCCGGACAAGACCTTCTTGGCCCCTACTGTCTTCAGAGTTCGTGGGTTGGGGAAGTGGTGTAAGGTCAGCTTCCAAGGATATATCCAGTTCCAGCTCCCGCACATGCCCTGGTCTCAGTGGTATCAGATCTGAAGATGGAATGGTTGTCCAAATGTAGTAATGATGACCTCGGATCTTGGTTACTCGCAATTTTGTCAGCACATAGGCCCTACCAGGCCGAAGGACTCGGTGCCACATCATCTGAGCAGGAATCTGGCTTAGGAGGGAAGTAGCATTATGCATGAGACAACCTGCCCCCAATGCTGCTCTTCTGCCAGAGTCCCTTCCCATCACAGTTTGGTTCCAAAGGCCTTGATTCTCCTCTTATCTTTTCATCATCTGCTTATTTATTTGGTTGGGTTTTTGTTGTTTTGTTTCAGACAGCCCAGGCTGGCCTCAAACTTACTATGTAGCTAAGATTAGTGTTGAACTCTTAATACTTTAAGGATTTCTCCACAGTAACAGGAAATGCCGCATATTTCTTAACCCTCTCATAAAGATACAAACCATCCCTAAAATTTCCTTCAAAATTGATAAAAATTCCATCAAGAAAATTTTGTTCTTTTCAATATATCAGAGCACACAAGTCAAACATTTATTTCATTAATATGAGCTGAGTATATGACTCTAGTATTGAGATGCTAAATAACAAATTAGTAATTCCTCTTTAATATGTTTCAAATCATTGAGAAGACAAAAAAAAACCTTAAGTAATAATGCAGAGCCACAAATGATCATGTATCAAAAATATACACATTTAATAACTTCTTCCTTTTATTTTTCTTTTATCATACTGGAATCAAACCCAGGCAGGCATTCTATCACTGAGCTACAAGTTCAGCCCTTATAAGGCTGGAAAGAAAGTAAGGATGAAGTGGAATGACCAAGGTAGACAGACTGATCTATTAAAAAAAATTATCAAATTATTCTCATAGAGGATAGAGGCATCATCTCCTCCTGGAGCTGGAGTTACAGGTGAGTGTGATACACCTAATGCAGGTGCTATGAACAGAACTCACATACTCTTCAAGAGTAATATGTGTTCTTAACCCTGAACCATTTCTTCAGTCCTGAGACTGGTATCTCTTGTCTGAAATACAACCACAAATACTCCAGATTTTTTTTTGAGATTCTAGATACTCTGCATATATAAGATGCTTTGTAGATGGAACCAATTCTAAACATGAAATGCATTTGTTTCCTATACACTTTATACACAGAGCACGGAGGCAGTAATCCTGCACAGTATTTTTAGTATATCTGCGTTTTAACTTCAGTCTATTATATGTAGCTAGTTGGTGTCATGTCTTCATTCAGTTTCAGATACTTGAGCATGTCAGATTTCAGATAGGGATACTCAATCTTGAACCTAAATTCAAGGCCCACCTGGGCCACAAGATGAGCTCAAGACCATACTGTGCAACTTGGACTCTGTCTTAAAATTTTTTAAATAAATAAATAAAAAGAGGCAGCTCAGTGGTAGAACACTTGCCTCCTAAGCACAAAGCCCTAGATTCAAACCTGGAGCGAGCACATTAATTAATTTGGATCAACAACTGTCTATACTACAGAAGACCTGACTCAGGTTTAACTACCTCATGGCATTATGCCCCACAAAGTAAACTCTAGTGAGTCTGTTACAGAACCTGCAGACTACAGCATCCATATGCAACTTCACTATCTGTAATACTACATTACATTGCTTGTTGCCTGGCATTTTTCACTTATAATATTGCAATATTTATAACACTTAGACAATTAGAAAAACTTCTAGGCCAGGCATTGGTGGCACATGCCTTTAATCCCAGCACTCGGGAGGCAGAGGCAGCAGGATCTCTGTGAGTTTGAGGCCATCCTGGTCTACAAAGCGAGTTCCAGGACAGCCTCCAAAACAATACAGAGAAACCCTGTCTCAAAAAACCAAAAAAGAAAAAGAAAAAAAAAAAAAAAGAAAAACTTCTAATGACAGGCAAAGTCGGTTCATTCATATGCTACTATGTGTCCAGAGAGAAATTTCTGAATTGCACTTAAATTTCTTCAAACTGCAAAGCAGGGTGAGTGCTTCAGGTAGACTCTAGTCTTACTGTAGGTCCTAGATGGTTTCTGTTTGTTGGTTGGTTGGTTGGTTTTAATAAGTTACTGTTTTGGTTTTGAGACAAACTCATGACAGTATTCCTGCATCCGTCCCCCAAGTACTGTATTACAAATACGAGCAACCACATCTGGCTTCCAAGCATTATTTTGTTGGACTATGGTTTTGTTGCTGTTTACAAAGGTCTCAAACTTGCTTTGTAGCTGAGGCTGGGCCTTGAGCCCCTAATCCTCCTAGTTTTACTTCCTGAGGCTTAGACACCATGCCTGACTTTTACTTTTTGTTGTTGTTGTTTTTTTGAGACAGGGTTTCTCTGTGCAACAACCCTAACTGTCCTGGAGCTCATTCTGCAGACCAGGCTGGCCTCAAACTCACAGAGATCCGCCTGCCTCTGCCTCCCAAGTGCTGGGACTAAAGGCGTGCGCCAGCACCGCACTTATATTTTTCATACATGTATGAACACAGTGGAGGTCAGAGAACAACTTGCAGGAATTGGTTTTCCCTTTCCACCATGTGAGTTCTGGAATCAAACTCATGTCTTCAGGCTTGGCAACAAGCATCTTTTCTCAGTGAGTCATGTCACTCATCCCTTAGGAACCAGTCGTCTGTGATACTGAGGTGGCCTTCTTAACATTTATTTAGTATTTTTAGTAAGCATATAAAATACTGTTGTGACATTTTCTCAGGTGTATCAGTACATAGCTCATACTCCTCTCTCATTAGCCTCCCTTTTACTTCCTCTCCTCAGATGGTCTCCCTTCACTCTCATATCCTATGTATCTATTACCTGGCAGGGTGACAGGGCTGTCAGAACCCTAGCACTCAGGAGATGAAACCAGTAAGACCAAGCACTCAAAGCCAATCTCAACAATAAAATCTAAGTTCCTTATATGAGAGACAATATGTAGTACTTGTCTTTGTGTGTGTGTGTGTGTGTGTGTGTGTGTGTATGTATGTATGTATGTGTACAGGTGACAGGTGTGCTCATCTGTGTAAGTGCATGTGGAGGTCAGAGGTTGATGTCAGAATGTCTTCTTCAATCACTTCTCTATCACTTTTTTAAAAGATTTATTTACTTACATGTATAAGTGTTTTGCTTGTATGTATATGCACCACATGCCTGTGGAGTTCAGAGGAGGGCACTGGATTCCCTGGAACTGAACTTAGAAATGGTTGTGAACCACCCAGTGGGCGCTGGGAACTGAACCCAAGTCCTCTGCAAGGACAACAAGTACTCTTAACTGCTGAGTCTTCTTTATAGCCCTTCAATCTTATTTTTTGAGACACAGTCTCTCTCTGAAGCTCAGAGCTCAGTAACTGGCTAGTCTGGCAGGCAGTGAGCTTGTCTTCTGTCTGTCTTTACTCCATAGCACTGAGCTAAAGAGGCTTGCTGCCATATCTAGTTCCCTTACAGTGCTGGGATCTGAACTAATGTGCTCATGCTTATACAAAAAGCACTTTATCCACTAAGCTGTCTCTCTAGCCTCTTTCTTTAGTTTTTCAAGACAAGGCTTCTCTGTGTAGCCTTAGCTATCCTGACTCACTCTATAGACCAGGCTGGCCTCAAACTCAGAGATCCACCTGCCTCTGCCTCTTGAGTGCTGGGAATAAGGGTATGTGCAATCACCACCTGGTACCTCTGTCATTCTTTTTAAAAAATTATTTCAATTTTGTGTGTATGAGTGTTTTACATGCATGCACATCTGTGTACTGCTTGCATGCAGTGCTTAAGTTGGATCCTTTGGAACTGGAATTATAAACTGTTGTTAAGGTGTCACATGGGTCCTCTGAAAGACAAGCCATGCCACTGAGCCATCTCTTTATGCCTTCTCCTTTTTTGGAAAAAAGTTCTTACTATGTACCCTTGGCTGGCCTGGAACTTGCTATGTAGATCAGGCTGTCCTCGAACTCACAGTGATCTTGTTTGTACTCTAACAAATAAAGCTTGCCTGAAGATCAGAGGATGGAGCTAGTCATTAGTTAACCATAGAGGTCTGTACAGACAGACAGGAAGTGATATGGCTGGGCAGAGAGAGGAATAAGGCAGGAGGAGACAGGAATTTGGTCCCTTTTCAGTCTGAGGATTTCATAGAGGTAAGAGCTCTAGTGACGGAACTCATGCTACAGTGATCTGCCTACCTCTGCCTCCCAATGTAAGGACTAAACACATGAGCCCCATATCCATCATCCATCTTTCTTGAGCATGTGCAGGTGCACTGGGCAGATGTACCTGGACCCGTTCACGTGGACATCAAACATAATCTCAGGTGGCCATTTCTCAGAAAGTCTCTACCTTTTGAGGCAGGTGTCTGTTGGCCTGGAACTTCACAAAAAGGCTAGGCTAGCTGTCTGGCAGGTTCCAGGGCTCTGCCCACCTCTCCTCCCACTTCAGCAACACTGGAATCACAGGCCATGCTACTGTGGCCAGCTCCTTACATTAGGATCAAACTCATGCTAGTAGAGAAAGCCCTTTACTAAGCCATCATCTCAGCTGTTTGTCTGTTTCTCTCATCATCCTTCCTTTGGCTGCCTTTAGACCCTTCTTTCTCTCACAATTCCTACTTTAGTATCACATGTAAGAATCCAGGAGCTACACATAAGAAATGGGAGGGTTGTCTGTCCTACTGTGTCTGGCTTACTCCTTGTACTATGTGGCTCTCCCTATGTTGTTCTCTTGCTCCAACACCCCTTCTACTCCCACATGTCCAACTTCACCCTGTTCCTCACCTGCACAATGATGGACACCTGGCTGCCAACTTGGCTGTCAGCTTCGGCTAATTCACCAAGTGTTGCGATGAAGTACCTTTTGTTCTGTGTTGACACCAGGGCACTCACACGGACCAGCTTCCCAGCCAGATTTGGCTCCTGTAATTTGTGCTTCTTTCTAAGAAAAGAGACATTTTCATTTCTCTCCTTTTCCTCTATACAAGTCTTCCCTTCTACAATAAAGAACAATTTCCTAGCAAAGTAAAATGCCCACAATTCAAAGCTATTATCTAAAAGTTTCCAACCCTTCTTGCCCTCAGATAAGGCATATTTTCTTGGGAGTCAGAGGTGGCTCTTCTGGGTAAAGGTGCTTTTTGCCAAGGATGAGGTCTGGATTTGATCCCTGGGAACAACATGGTGGAAGGAACAACATCTCCCACAAACTGTTCTCTGAACTCTGTGTGATTGTATGCTATAATGGGAGGTACACACACACACACACACACACACACACACACACACACACACACACACACAGAATCCTCTTGGGGACCAGAGAGATAGCACTTGTGTAACTTCTAAATGCAAGTTCTATTCCTAGAACCAAAATAGTGCTTTAGCATAATCCCTGTGGTGGGAAATGGAGGCAGGTGAGCTAAGTGGTCAGCCAGCCTAACTTACTTACAGGCCAATTGGAAATACTATCTCAAAAAATAGTAAGGCTGACATTGTCTGAGGAATGACACTTGAGGTTATCCTATGACCAACACATGCATGTATACACACAGAGATACAAAAAGAATATTGTTTTTTTAATTATCTTATTTTATATGTATGAATGTTTTCCCTGCATGTATGCCTGTGTACCACATGCGTGCCTGGCACACTGGAAGGCCAAAAAACGGTGCTGGATCCCCTTGAACTGGAAATACAGATGATTATGAACCATGAGGATGCCAGGACTCAAACTCAGGTCATCTGACAGAGCAGAAAGTATTCTTAACCACGGAGCCATCTCCCCAACCTATTATTTTCCATTTTTTGAGGAAGGGACTCACAGTGTAGCCCAGAATGACCTGGAACTCACTATGTAGACTACATAGCCATCCTGCTTCAGTGTCTGAATGCTAGGATATAGAGGTAAGCCTCAACCAGTTCAGAGCCTTCCTCATAGCTTTCTCAATGTTCAAAACCCCACCATTCCCTTGCTCCATCCATCATCTATATTAATGTCAAAACATCTTTTTCTCCACAGAAGTACCATCATCCTCCCAGCTTCACAATGCTCCTTTCTTCCCTAAGAGTGGAAAATTACCTGTATCTGAGCAAGTAGGATGCCTTTTCTGGGTAGAGGACAGGGATAGGAATGAGAGGGCCAGGACTGACAGCCAAAGGAAGTACTGGCACCGGTGTACCCCATAGCTCCAAGTGCCCTTCCCTGGAGGAATTCTTCTTGGCAGGAGGGAGGTAACTCCAACTAGGGAACAGGAAGAGATGGCCCAACCAAGAAAGGTCTAGATCTATAAGCTAGAAAAGATCAAAGCCACAGGTTAGCCAGGACCTTAGTACCTAATCTACCACTCCTGCTCATAGTGGAGTGATCCCCCTTTCCACTCACCTCACAGTCCAGGGTTCCAGTGTTATCACTCACATACAGGCTTCCACTCCTGCACTCTTGTTCCAGATCCCCAGACTGGTCTGTTAGTGTCCCTAAAAGTAACAGCTGCTGCTGGGGCAGGACACTGCCCCCTGGCCCAGCTCCTTGGGACCAAGCCTGGTAAGCATTACTGCTCCAGGACAAGCAGCTGCAGCATGGGAGACGCTGGTGGGTCTTGAGATTCTGAACCGAGACAAAGCTGGAAAGTAAAGAAAGCAGTTCTGCAAATCAGTTACGTCTAACATACTCTCAACCTTAACACACACCTAGAGCCTAAAGTGGGCTGAAGAACATGGACTAGGAGGACTAGGAGATGTTTGACTAAACAAGAGCCTTGAAATTATGGAGGGGGTTTGGATCTAAAGGTTGAGCAATGCCTCTAAGGGAAATGGGAAGAAAGCCTGTGATATAATAGCTCTATAGCAAGGGATCAAGAGACATGAAGTAGACTGCGAGCAGCCTGAGGAAATAAGAGTGCATGGAAAACACTAAAGACTCCACAAAAAGTTCAGCAATGGTTCAGCAGTCAAGAGCACTTGTCTACAGCCAGACAGTGGTGGCTCACACCTTTAATCCCAGCACTTAGGAGACAGAGACAGCATCCCCACAGTAGTTCACAACTGTGCGTAACTCCAGTCCCAGGGCATCTGATGCCCTCTTCTGATCTTCATGGTTACCAAGCATACATGTGGTGCACAGACATACATGCAGGCAAAATACCCACATACATAAAATACATTTAATTTAAAAAGATACAGAGCTATGCTGTTGTACAAATAAACTGATACAATTCTACTGAGAAAATATGCAAATAGATACTGAGATTGTAAGATCAGCGTCTCCCTTCAGGTTGGTAATGATTTTGGAAGGGAGAATCATATCAGAATAGACTTATTAGGAGACCTCATTAAACCTTTCTCTTTACATCTTCCAAAACGACAATGGGACGAACCGCTATGAGTGTCTGGGGTAGTAAGTACATGGCTACAGGGGACACTGCTGCATATTCACACCAGCTAATCTCTTTCTTCCTCCTCTCCTTCTCTATAGACACAGCTTAAGCCAAGTTAGGAGGCCATTAGGGAAAAAGCTGAATGAAGAATAGGAAAACTCTGCAGATGAAGGTATGTTTAGACCCCCTCCTTTTCCACACACTCTTCTCACTTCCTTCTCAACACTAAACTCAACCGCCCCCACGCCCCACCCACCCTACCTGTAGTTGAGGGGCAGTGTAAAGTCCTGGTTCTCTCTCTGGGACAGCCACGTTTCCTTTACACAATCAATTACTGACTGAGTCAACAGTTTATCAGGCTCCTTGTCAGCAGGAAAAAGGGTCGCCTGGATGAAGGTCCGGGCAGCCTCAAGCCAGGCTTGCTCCTGAGGGAAATGAATCTAGTTAAAACATATTCATGACCATCCTGCCCACCAAGGGATTTGGGGAGAATAAAGACATAGAATAAAATAAATCTCCAGGCAATGGCTGCACACACCTTTAATCCCAGCACTCGGGAGGCAGAGACAGGTCTACAGAGTGAGTTGCAGGACAGGCAGGGCAGTTACAGAGAGAAATTCAGTCTCAAACAAATAAACAAATCCAGATTATCAAAAATTGAATGTTTAGAACCTGAAGAAGCTTTAAAAGTTTAGACCTGAAGGCAGAATTCCATAGAGAAGAGTACTTGCCATATATTAAGTCCAGCAAGAGTTAAACAGGTAGCCACTTAGCTTTGATTTTGTCTCCTCTAACAAACACGTACTGATTCTTTTTTTGTTTTGTTTTGTTTGGTTTGGTTTTTGAAACAGGGTTTCTCTGTATTGTTTTGGAAGCTGTCCTGGAACTAGCTCTGTAGACCAGACCAGGCTAGCATCCACCAAAGCCCGGCTCACATACGGATTCTTAAAATGCTCACTTGAAATACAGATTCCTGGGGGCTGGATAGATGGCTCGGCAGGACTAAGTTCAATTCCCAGCACCCATATAGCAACTAACTATATGTCCCTAACTCCAGATCCAGATCTGATGCCCTCTGCTGGCCTCTGTGGACACTGCATGCACATGGTACACAGACATTCCTGTGGGCAAAATAACCATATGCATCAAAAAAAAAAGGAAAAAAAAAAAAGAAAAGAAAAAGAGAAAGGAAAGAAAGAGAAAGAAAGGAGGAAAGAAAGAGAAAGAAAGGAGGACAGTTTCTCTGTGACCCTTTCTCTGGCCATCCCAGGTCAACTGCCACTCTGGCCATGGAGCTTCCACAGTACCTTGTACATGTCTATTACATGGCGGTGGCCCCACGGTTAGTTATGGTTATCACATCTTACATGGCGTCTGGTTCTAAATCAGTTAGTTGAAAAGTAAAATGCCAAAAATTGCTTTCAAAACTCCACACCTTTAACCCCAACACTAGGGAGATAGAGGCAGCCAGATCTCTGTGTTCAAGGCCAGCCTGGTCTACAGAGTGAATTCCAGGACAGCCAGGATTACACAAAGAAACCCTTTCTGGAGGGGGGGCACCTTTATTTAAATACAAATTTAAGCCTGGTGGGGTGTGCACACTTTTAATCCCAGCACTCAGAGGCAGATGAATCTCTGTGAATTCAAAGCCAGCCTAGTCTACATAGTTAGTTCCAGGATACCTAAGGCCGTTACATAGAGAAACCCTGTCTCAAAAAAACCAAAATAAATAAATAAACAAAAATAAAAGGGGGTTGATGCACATATGATCTCACAGAGACTGTGGTAGCATGTACAAGACCAGCACAATTTCAAGCCAAATAAAACTCCAGCAAGGAGAAGTGGGCAAAAATTTCCACACCTAACCAAGAAGCTGTTTGCAAGTGATACCTGTTGGGAGAGGAAAATCAGTTTTCTCCAATGGAGTGACGCCAGCTATACTAAACACACTCTATGGAGGCCCCATGCCCTGAATTGGTTGCCTAACACAGAACAGACTGTGCTTTTTATTTATCTGTTTTATTTTTTAGGTTTGAATTTTTTATTTGGATTTGTATCTTTATATTTTTTCCATGAGAGACAGAATATGAAGTTGAGTGGGTAGGATCTTGGAGTTGACAGAGGGAAAAGAATAGAGACAAAATATATTGCATGAAAAAATTTTAAGTCTACAAAAAATTCACATTACTGCTCTTAATATGTGAATGTCTAATAGAAAAGAACATATGCAAAGGGTAATTTATTTACTTACATTAAAATATATATTTACTTTACATGTATGGATGTTTTGCCTGCATGCATGACTGGTGTCCATCCCATCTCCTAGAACTGGAGTTAAGGATGGGTGTATGAGCCGGGTGTTGGTGGCGCACGCCTTTAATCCCAGCACTCGGGAGGCAGAGACAGGCGGATCTTTGTGAGTTCGAGACCAGCCTGGTCTACAGAGAGAGTTCCAGGACAGCCTCAAAGCCACAGAGAAACCCTGTCTCGAAAAACCAAAAAAAAAAAAAAAAAAAAAAAAAAGGATGGGTGTATATTCAGGACTACAGGCATATAACTACCATCATGCCTGTATTTGGAGTGTGTATGTTGTTTTTTGAGACAGGGTTTCTCTCTGTAGCCCTGGATGTCCTTGAACTCCTTCTAAAGACCAGGCTGGCCTCAAACTGAGATTCACCTGCCTCTACCTCCCAAGTGCTGGGATTAAAGTGTGCACCACTGCCTGGCAGGAGTATAATTTTTAATTATTTTATTTTTTAATAATTTATTTTATTTCATGTGCATTGGTGTGAAGGTGTCAGATCCCCTGGAACTAGGATTACAAACAGTTGTGACTGTCATGTGGGTTCTGGGGATTGAACGTGGGATAGTCAGTGCTGTCAACCATTGAGCCATCTCTCTCTAGTCCCCAGTTCTTATTTTTGTTTTCTTTCAAGCACACACTTGAGTCCCTATAAACTAAATATATATAAACGATAACCCCACTCCATTTAATCCCTGTTCTGTCTGTCCAGCTAGTTTTAACCATCACAGCTCCATCTCTGGTTAACATACCACATTCAGCACTTGTTTTGGGTTTTTTTTGTTTGTTTGTTTGTTTGTCTGTTTGTTTTTCAAGACAGGGTTTCTGTGTAAAGGTGCTGGCTGTCCTTGAGCTCACTATGTAGACCAGTTTGCCCTTGACCTGAGATTTTTGCCTGCATTTGCCGGGTTTAAAAGTGTGCGCCCACTGGGCGGTGGTGGCGCACGCCTTTAATCCCAGCACTCGGGAGGCAGAGGCAGGCGGATCTCTGTGAGTTCGAGGCCATGCTGGACCGACAGCCTCCAAAACAATACAGAGAAACCCTGTCTCATAAAACAAAAACAAACAAAAAAAAAGTGTGTGTCCACCACCTGGTTTATTTCAACATTCTTTTTTTTTTTTTTTTTTTTTTTTTGGTTTTTCGAGACAGGGTTTCTCTGTATTGTTTTTTGAAGACTGTCCTGGAACTAGCTCTGTAGACCAGGCTAGCCTCGAACTCACAGAGATCCGCCTGCCTCTGCCTCCCTGGTGCTGGGATTAAAGGCTTGCAACACCTGGCTTATTTCAGCATTCTTATGGACAGTCCTATTGTCTTCACTATGGCAAACACTCTGTTTGCATTCAGTTTTAGACAGTGCACCAATCCATTATCCAGATGTGCTTAATCAACATAATCAAAGCCTAGAAGTACACTGTTTTCTCAGAGTTTTGGTTGCTAGTTCTCTGATGTCCTATCTATTGCTTGACACACTGAGAACCTTTGTTTTTCAAAGTAGTAACACTGTTTCAAAGTGAAATCAAGTTTGGTTTTATTTATTTATACACTTATCTAATATTTTTTTTTTGAGACAGGATTTCTCTATGTAACAGCCTTGACTGTCCTGGAACTGGACAGGTAGACCAGGCAGGCCTGGAACTGACAGACATCCAACTGCCTCTGCTTGAATGAAAGGCATGTGCCACCATTGCCTGGATAAATTTGGATTTTTTTTAAAGGGGGGGGGGCAGTATGGTGTCACTCTCCTTTAATCTCAGCACTCGGAATAGCAGATGGATCTCTGTGAGTTCAAGGCCAGCCTGGTCTATGGAGTGAATTTCAGGACAGTTAGGGCAAAGTAGAGAGACACTGTCTCCCACATACCACACCACGTTAAAAAAGGCCAGGAGTATGAGTTTCTTGACCTGGATCTCCATGGACAGGACATGGATGGTAATGAGGAACTAGTCCTAAGCCCGCAGAGCTAACCAAAAGGCTGAAACAGACCTTTTGAAGAAGCTCACTTAAGAACAAAATAATATAAATGGCTTAGCAGTAAAGACAACTGAAGTGCAACCCTGGTTACCAGAGTTTGATTTCTGAAACCCACATGAAGGTAAAATAGAGAAACACCTCCACAAAATTGTCTTCTGAACTCTCTATTAGCTGTGGCACATATGCCCCGTCCCCAAACCACACACAATTCTGAGGAACTCAGTCCAGCAGCAGGGCACTGAACCAGCGTAAGGACCCCTGGACTGGGTTGGGGCGGTGTGTCCATAATCCCAGCAACGGATACCTGAGCAATGATACCGAAATCAAGGCCAGCCTGGGCTACATAGTGAGTTTTCAGGCCAGCCTCAGTTACATAGGGAAAACTTTTATTTTGCTTTTTTGCTGTTGTCTATTCTAGGCAGAAAGGCAAACCAAAGATATGTATTGAATCAAATGAAGCAAAGGTCCGTATTTTGAATAAGCTCTGAGATTCCTTTTGAATAATGTAAGCGTAACACTATACACTTCACCCTCAAATGCTTCAATTGCCTAGCTTTCTTGTACTTTTTGAAACTGAGTCTCACTATGTAGCCCTGCTGCCTTGGAACTTCCTATGTAGACTAGACCTGTCCCAATGCTAGGATTAAAGGCTTGTACCTGGCTGGAGTGCCTACCTTGAACGGCCTCTGAAAAAATGACCCAACCATAGGCAAAACGCTGTTGATAAGATATGACCCGTACTCAGCTTTGGGAACACAGAGGCAGGAAAGAAACTCTACCAGTACTCCCAGAACTGTTCATTTTGTACATTGTGGTACATGCTAACACAAAAAAAAGGTTTTTTGGCTGGGCGGTGGTGGCACACACCTTTAGTGCCAGCACGCAGGAGGCAGAGGCAGAGGCAGACAGATCTCTGAGTTTAAGACCAGACTGGTCTACAAGTGCTAGCTCCAGGACAGAGAGAAACCCTGTCTCGAAAAACAAAACAAAAAAACACCTGGAAGGTCATTTGCTGCTTTTTTTCTGCTGAGTTCGCAAGCAGTCACTTTAATTTTTCTTTCCCACTTGGTAAGGGATCTCTCTGCGAAAACCGGTGTTTGGATGTGGTCTGTGCCTAATCCGGGTCCGGGAGGGAACGCCTGATGTGTGTGGGGTTTCCTTCACCAACAACTACTAAGAAAGTACCTGCTCAAAAAGACAAGACAGTTCGTTATTCCTTCTGACCCCTCCACCTCCACCCAATGTAATTTAGTTTTTCAAAAGACATCTGCTCTAACTCTTGCTCATCAACATGTCTCTGCTGCCTGGTAACGGTGTCCGTCTGACGCTTTCCCGCCTAGCTAACTCACGCACAAACCCCAGGAGTGGGATGTTTCTCCTTCACCATCCACATACGTCAGGGAGCTCCTGCAGCCACACACAGCCCCACAACCTGCTGGTCTCCCAGAGCGTAAGCCTTCGAGAGGGGGTGGGCGGCGAAGTGTTCCGGGCTCAGTCGGAGGTGGAACAAACGGCCTGAAAGCTCCTGCGCCCCGGGCCGCGATCACAGACAGTAGGTGGAAGGAGGAGTACAGGAAAGAAGGAAATCCGGAACAAGTGAGAAAAACAAAACAAAAAACCCACGAGAATCACACAAACGGCACTCACGAAGGCAGATGCCTGTACTCCGCAAGCGTCCATGAGGAGCCAAACCCCTACTCTGAAGAACGCGGGAACGCTGGGCGCAAGGGATCACGGGAGGGAGCTTGTGACGTCCAGGAGCAGCCCCGGTTCCTCCCAGCTTCCACCGGCTCTAGGCCCTGCCCGCCCCTTTCCCTGGAAGCCTTCCCAAGAAGCGCACAATCCGCCTGGCTCATAACATCTTGCAGTCTCCCTAGTTTTACCAAGCAAAGAAGCGTGAATCTTAAAAGTAGCTACGGCTGGATAGGGTGGCGCAGGCTTTTAACTCCAGCGCTTGGGAGGCAGAAGCAGGCAGGCAGGCGTATGTTATTGAGTTCGAGGCCATTCTGGTCGTCAGCGCGAGTTCCAGGACAGCTAAGGCTGTTACACAGAGAAATCTTGTCTCAAAAAACAAAACAAAAAGTAGCCACAGGCTGGCCGAGTGACGCACACCTTTAATGCCAGCACTCTTGGAGCAGAGGCAGGGAAATCTCAGTGAGTTCCAAGCCAGCCAGAACTATTAAGTGAGACGGGGAAAAAAAAGCAGACACGGGATACCATTCATATTTGTGCTGTGCACTTAACTCACTGATGTATTCAGCTCTTTCCTTTACCTGTCAGCTCCAGCTCGTGTCTTATTCTACTCGTTTTTAATTCTAATGCCTAGAACTGCGCTTGTTGCTTAAGAACTTGATGAAAAATGCCTGGCTCAGTTAATGAGAGCTTTTGCTTTTCCTAACTCAATCAGCCAGGCAAGCCACAGCTCAGTCAGTACTGGTGGAGTAAACAGAATTCATCTGGGTGTATGCACTGAAGAAAACAAAAATCCCCGCCTTGTTCTAAGACAAGGAGATTGACAGGGGAAGATGGGCAAATATATACAGAATATTAGTAATATAAAAAGAAAAAAAAAAAAAAAGGCAAAGCCAGAGGATTGTCTGACTCTCCAGTTCCAGGGGACCCAAAGCCTTTGCCTGGCCTCCAAGGGCACCTGCACAGGTGTGGTACACATACATGTAACATTCATACACATAAAAAGAAAGGAAGGAACTGAAAAGCCAGGTGTAATGGTGCCTGTAAACATAGCATTCAGAAGGCAGAGGCAGGAGGATCTTTATATCATCATGAGTTTAAAGACAGCCTGGGCAACATTAAAAAAAGCATTAAACCATCAAATTACTGTATCCCTTCATTCAACTTCATTTTTGTTACAAACAATTCCTCATTTCAGGACACTGTAGTGATGAAAGGGAAGTTAGGGCAAAAGCCCCAACTACAAATGGCCATAAGTCCCAACTAAAAAGATTTTGTGGCCAAGATAGTCTCTGTTGTTTAAGGAGTACTTTTGTTCTTTTTACAAATTATTCCTCAAGGAAGCCTATTATTCCTGAAGTTCAAAATAACTGAAGGGAAGAAAGATCCAGGAGATTCATAAGGGGGAAAAAAGGAAACAATAAACAAAAATCCAGTAAAAAACAAAATGGAGCTACCTAGGTCAATGATTAGCACTGCCTTCAGTAACATGTTTTAAGGTTTTTATTGCTTTTGAGACAGAGCTTTGGTCATATTGCCTCTTATCTGTCCTTGAATCTTGCTATGTGGCCAGAGGTGACCTGAAGCTCCTTACTTTCCTGCCTCTGCTTCCCAAGGGCTGAGATTACAAGCATGTATCACTTTGACAGCCTAACATTTTTTTTTTTTTTTGAGACAGGTTTTCTCTGTGGCTTTGGAGGCTGTCCTGGAACTAGCTCTTGTAGACCAGGTTGGCCTCCCAAGTGCTGGGATTAAAGGCATAGATTTTTTTTTTCAAGACAGGGTTTCTCTGTAGCTTTGGAGGCTGTCCTGGAACTCACTTTGTAGACCAGGCTGGTCTCGAACTCACAGAGATCCGCCTGCCTCTGCCTCCCGAGTGCTGGGATTAAAGGCTTGCGCCACCAACGCCCGGCAGGCATAGATCTTTTAAAGGGCCCTTTTGTATACTTTCCCTTGGGTTTCAAATGAGTTTGAAAGTCTCAAAATGTTGCATTCCAGCGTGATCAAGGTAACAAAAGTTCTAAAATTAATGACCTTGGAAAACCTACTTATATAGACAGGAAGACAGAAGGGAGAGAAAATACAAAAAGGATAAAGTTTTGCATTTTAACTTTTAAAATATAGTTTTGGCTCCAAACGGCCAAAGTTCTCGGAAGGTTTAGGGGAGGGGAGCAGGGAATAATACTTGGTTACTTCCTCCAAAATAGCTGAAGAAGGGAGGAGGACAGGAGAACAAGGGCAAAAGGGAGGCCACTTGTTCAGGCTGAACAGGAAGAAACTGACTGCTGAGTTAGTGATGTTGGACTTGTAACCCTCCTGGCAAAAGTGGTCACTTTCTAGACTAGACTGGCCTCAAACTCACAGAGATCTGCCTGCCTCTGCCTCTCTAGGATTAAAGGCTGTGCCTCCATTGGCAGACTTCAATAAGGACTGTTTTTTGGTTTTGGTTTTTTTGAGACAGGGTTTCTCTGTGGCTTTTGGAGACTGTCCTGGAACTAGCTCTTGTAGACCAGGCTGGTCTCGAACTCACAAAGATCTGCCTGCCTCTGCCTCTCTGGCATGCGTCACCAATGCCCAACTTCATTAAGAATTGTTAAGGGTGGCTGAGCAATCTCTCCCTCTAAAAGGCTGAGTCATCCATCTCTCCAGCTAGGGCCAGTTGTTCTTATGAAGCAATATAAATTATTTGTGTTTGAGCATCTGAGGATCAGGCCTAGGAGACATCCCCCCCCTTTAATGTTATTTATTTATTTATTGAGATAAGGTTTCCTGTAACCCAAGTTGCCCAGGTGCCATTACATCCAGCTAGACCAACCTTTGAGAATTTTCCCAGTGGTGAACCTGAATGAATTGAATGCCCAAGACTATTTTTGGTCCTACTGAAGTACATCAACCCTGGGGTGGATGGACAGCTTGTTTGTTTGCAAAGGACCTGAGACACAACACAAACACTCAAAGATGGGCTAGTCCCTGTGACTTGTCAACATGAGTGTTACTCTGATGCCACCTACAGGCCAGAATGTCCAGTTGGACAGGTATACTGAACTCAAAGGAATACTCCCTCCCAAATTGAAATTTGGTCACAGATTGGATCAGGGGGACGAGTCACTTCCCAGAGAAGTGAAAACCTAGTCACCTATAAGCCTCTGGGATCAGAAATTCTGGCCAGGAGGAGAGCAGCAGGCACAAATGCCAAAGGAGAAAGAGGGATGACAGGCAGAAGGGGCAGAGATACACAAGGCATGTCCGTTTACTTTGGAAGAGCTGCTGCAGTTAAGTAACATACATTGAGAGTGAGGGGAGTCCTGGGTGGAAGAAAAGTAACTGCAAAGTAACTTCTTTAACTGTTGTTACTTAAGAAGTTCCCACTAAGAAGTTGTTTGAAATGGGAGGCAAGGCTTTTGGCAGACTCATCTTTGATTCCTGTTGGGACACAGAACATTGCATGACTTTCCTGGAGTGCCTAAGTCTATTTCTCATCATCACAGATAGAGAAGACAATGATGGACCAAAGAAACATCCATCTAGCTCTAGCTAGTTAGCCAATGAGCTTATTAGAGCAATTGCAGAAGCAGTTGCATATTACCAAAAGCACAGTCAGCATGGGTGACAATGTGTCATTACTGAATGCATTGCTGAAGTCCTGTACAAGTCTCCTCTCCCCCAACAACTGTTTACCACTTATACAACCTCATAGAGAGGCCCTGTGAATCTAATTAGCTTCCTGCTAGTTTCACGAGCCTTCCTCCAGTTTAGACTGGAGGGGAGAAATAGCTATACAATAGTGAACTTACCATAAATGCTAAAAATATTAAATATCAAAGAGCCCCACCTACTGAGGTGTTTAATAAATGTTTCCAAACAAGTTTGTTTGTTTGTTTTCATTTTTTTTAAGGCAGGGTCTCATGTAGTCCAGGCTGTATGTCTCTGTGCCATGTCTGGTGCCCAGGGAAGCCAGAAGAGGATGTGGAATCCTCAGGAATTGGAGTTGCAGACAGTTGTGGGCCACTGTGTGTGTGCTGGAAATCAACCTTGGCTCCTCTGGAAGAGCAGCCACTGCTCTTCACCGCTGAGTCATCATCTTCCAGCTCCTAGCCCCACCTCCCACTTTTTTTTTTACAGAGGGTTGATGTGATGGTTAATCTTGATTATCAACTTGAGAGGATTTAGAATCAGTTTGGAGACAAACTCCTGGTCTTCAAGGACATTTACAGATATGTGTAGGGGTGGGAAAACTCATCATGAGCCAGGGCCCTAGACTGAATATAAAGTGGAGACAGGGGGACACCAGCATACATTTTTCTCTGCTTCTTGGCTGTGGTTGCAAGGTGACCAGATACTTCATGCTCTTGTCATATCTGCTGTCAAACTTGATTTCTGATAAACTGAACCCTCAAAGTTAAACTGAACCCTCAAAGTTAAACCAAAATAAACTCTTCAGTAACTGGCTTTTGTCAGCTATTTTGTCTTAGTAACAGGAAAACTATTATAGCTGATAGTAGAATTCAGGGTACAGCACTTGATTAGCATGTGCAAAGCTCTAGGTCATCGTTTCTCAACCGGTAGGTCACAACCCCTTTAGGTTGAACGACTCTTTCACAGAGGTCGCCCAAGACCATCAGAAAACACAGATATTCACATTACAATTCATAACAGTTATGATGTAGCAATGAGGTAATTTTATGGTTGGGGGACCAACACAACACGAGGAACTGTATTAAAGGGTCTCAGTTTTAGGAAGGTTGAGAACCAATTCCCAGTACTGAAAAAATGAAAGAGAAAAAAAAAAAATACTGGGCCGGCGTTAGTGGCACTCGGGAGGCAGAGGCGGATGGATCTCTGTGAGTTTGAGATCGGCCTGGTCTACAAGAGCTAGTTCCGGGACAGCCTCCAACGCCACAGAGACACCCTGCCTCGAAAACCCAAAAAAAGAAAGAAAAAGGAAAAAAAAAAAAAAAGAACCTGGAATTGACCCCATAGGAGGTCGTAGGGGTTCCGCCCACAGCAGGGCGTGGTCGTTGAGCCCCGCGCATGGCAGGTTTTTGGCTGTGTCGCTTGTGGATGACGTAGCAGCGCGCCAAGATTCTTGGAATTTTGCGTGGACGGCATTACGTGAGTATAATTGGCGCGTGCTTCCCTGGTTTCGCTCCTTGGTGTAGCTCATTTGGTCATAAACTCCAGGCTCCGGCTGTTTCCCGATCATGCCAGGCTGGGTCCTCCTGCCCGCGGGCTTGAGATAGCTCATCCGTCCGCTGGAGCGCGTGTTCTACAGACACGCGGTGTAGGTGGACAGGATTGACATAGCCTCCCCTCGTGGTCCCATTCATCACAAAATGCGTCGGTCAGGATACTAGCCGTTGGGAATATAGCCCCGAAATAAAACCATGTCCCGTTATTTCTGGAGTTTGTATTTCGCTGGGCATGATAGGCGGGAATCTTAAAAAAAAAATAACTTCAGAAGGCTGGAGATGTAGCTCATAGAATGCTTATCTAGCATGGGGTCCTGGGTTCGATGCCCACTCGGTTTATGAAAACCGAGTGTCGTGAAGAGCATCTGAAATTATAGCAATCGAGAGGTCTTTGTGAGTAGAAAGATTAGAAATTCAGGATCATCCTAAGTTACACAGCGAATTAGAGGTCAGCCTGGCTAGAGACCCCGTTGTTGTTGCCATTGTTTGTTTGCTTTAAAAAAAAATAATTTCAGAAAAAAATAACAAGAAAAAAAAGAATTTCAGGAAGACTGAGTGGGAGGGGGCAACTGAGGTTTGGTGGGGATAAAAATGTTCATTCATTTAATAACTTGTTCGTTTAGTTTTGCTTTTTTGAGACAGGGCCTCTGTTTGTTTGTTTATTTAATTATTTTCGAGATAGGGTTTTTCTGTGTAGCCTTGGCTGTCCTGGAACTCACTCTGTAGACCAGGCTGGCCTCAAACTCACAGAGATCAGCCTGCCTCTGCCTCCCAAGTGCTGGGACTAAAAGCTTGTGCCGATGCCACCACCACCAGCAATGCCCGGCATGACAGGGTTTCTTTATACAGCCTTGGGTGGCTTGGAACTATATAAACCCTGGAACTCATAGATTTACCCTCACCATCTTAGAACTCATGATCTTTATGCTAGCTTATGGCAGATAGGATGTGGTTGTGTAGCAGTGGGAATCAGACTGCTTGAGAATGCAGTGCAACTGGTTTGGTGATACATACTTGTAATCCCAGCATTTGAAGGCAGTGGCAAGAGGATTGTGAGTTCCAGACCAGCCTTGGGCTGTATAATAACCTGACTTTTATAAAACAAACAACAGCAACAAAGAAACGGAAACCTTTATCAGTTCAGATGAGTGATGATGGTGACTTGGACTGGTGAGGTAATAGTCATGAAAAGGCCAGAGATTTAAGATATATTTGGAAGTAGATTTGTTGGTGAATTGAGTAATAGAGAAGCTGAGGGGAAGGAGCAATTAAGGTTGGCTTCGTTTTTGCTTTTTGTAACTCTGAGGATTGAACCTCAGGCCTTGCACGTGCCAGGCAAGTGCTTTATCACTGAATCCCATGCCTGTGTATTCAGTTGAGCAGCTGTTTGGATATAGTCGTCATGGGGAAGACTAAAGGGACAGCAAATCTTCCTGACTGGGGGCTCCAGGGGTACTACAATGACTGCCCAGCTTCCAGCTCCCTTCCCATGAGCTCAATAAACTATTCCTCTTGGAAAAAAGAGAAGGGGGAAGAAGAAAGAGGAGTGTTATAACCTAGGCTGGTCTCAAACTCACTGTAGCTGAGGATAACTTTGAGCTCAGCAGGACCCTCTTGCCCCCACATCCCATGTGCAGGGATTACAGGTGTATGCCACTTTGCCCAGTTTACATGGTCCTGGCAATCACCACCCAGGGCTTCATTCGTGCTAAATAAACATTTTATTGAGCTAAATCCTCAGCACCATTTGGCTGTACTTATATATAAATGTAACGGAATTTAAATGTACCAATATGGAGTTTTAGAGTCACTGTTGGGAAAAGTTATAGACTGTTTTGGTAAATATTAGTTTGGGGGCTGAAGAGAGGGTTCAGTGGTCAAGAGCACTGATCGCTTTTCCGTAGAGCACAGGTTTAATTCCCAGGACCCACATGGCAGCTCACAACTATCCAAAACTCCAGCTCCAGGGGATCCAAAGCCCTCTTCTGGTCCTTAGGGGTACCAATTACTCACACGGTACACAGACACACGCCAGCAAATGCCATAGACATAAAATAACAAATATTAGTTTGGATGCCATCAAATTGGCAGTTTTAGTTGAAAACAGTTGAGTGGTGGCAGTTTCATTGGTTCGTTCCACTTGGTAGTCTTTAGAGCACAGAACTGGAAGCCACTTACCTCACAAAAAGAAAAACACAGAACTGTGGCCACCTAATATTTAGAAGTTGCACAAAAGAATAGGAGTCAACACAGGTAAGTTAGAACCATCAACCAGAAGGTGAAAGAGGTTCAGGAGAATATTGGTGTCATTGAAGCCATGAGAGGAGAGTGTTTGAAGTAGAGAATGAATGAGTTTCATGCTGCTGAAAGGGTTTCTAAAAACAGCTAAGTGATCTGGTTAGCAGCACCACAATACTGGTTCAACAGGGTAGTAAAAGAATTTTGTTTTGTTTTAAAGACTTTTGCCCCCATTTTATTTTATTTATTTATTTTTGGTTTTTTCAAGACAGGGTTTCTCTGTAATGTTTTGAAACCTGTCCTGGAACTCACTCTGTAGACTAGGCTGGCCTCAAACTCACAGAGATCTGCCTGCCTCTGCCTCACAAGTGCTGGGATTAAAGGAATGTGCCACCACCGCCCGGCTGTCCCGTTTTATGATGCTAGGGATCAGGCCTATCACTTCTGCACTAAGTTTTAGTCTGTTTCCTGAACTCCCCAAATATACTGTTGAAGTCAGAGGACAGTCTGTGAAAGCTAGCCAGCTTCTTTGTGGGTTCTGGGGATCGAACTCAGATCACCAGGTTTGGTGGCAAATGGAATAGTTACTTTGTTTTCATTTTTTTAAAGATAAGAGTCCTACTATGTAGCCTCGGCTGGCCTGGAATTCATTGTATTCACCAAGTTGGCCCTGAATTCACAGAGGTCCACCTGCCTCTGCCTCTTGAGTGCTGGGATTAAAGGTGTGTGCCACCATACCCAGAAACATTCAGTTTTGAATGAGTTGAGTTTGAGTCATCCAAATGGAGATGGGAAGTAGTAAATTTCTTTACTTCCTGACTCCCCTGAAAGAGGCAGTGTACATCTGTGAGCCCTGCGTGTGTTCTGATAGTTGAATGAATGGTACAAATTAGAAGCTCTGAGCTCCAAGGAATATTCTTAAAACCTTTCTTTTCTTTTTTTTTTTTTTTTTTTTTATTCGAGACAGGGTTCCTCTGTATTGTTTGGAGGCTGTCCTGGAACTGGCTCTGTAGACCAGACTGGCCTGGAACTCACAGAGATCCGCCTGCCTCTGCCTCCCAAGTGCTGGGAGTAAAGGCGTGCGCCACCAACGCCCAGCCTTAAAACCGTTCTGGTGCCCAAGGATGTGTCTATATGCCTCTCCTCTACACTACTAATGTCCTGTTATGTATGTGTGGTGAGATTGAGCCCAAGGCTAAAAACATGCTATACTGCTGAGCCATCCCTTCCCAGCCTAGAAAGCCTACATTTTGCAGGATTAGTAAAAAAATCTCCAGGCCTACCCTTTTCTGGCTACTTACTTTCCTGAATTCCCCTGTAATGTCCATCTTCTCTATCTCCAGTGTCTAGACTGTCCATGAGACTTGAAATCAACTACTGTTATTTTTTTTTTTTTTAGGAACCTAATTCATCTGTGGAAGGCCATCTGCAGAGATGGCCTCCGTCCTTCACTTTTACGTCCGTCCCTCTGGCCACGAGGGGGCAGCCTCTGGATGTGCTGTACGGAAACTACAGGAGAAACTGCCAAAGCTTCAGACTGTGGAGACTGAGCTGTGTTACAATGTGCGCTGGGCAGGTTAGGCCCAGATGTTGGGTTTAAATTTTGTTTTGTTGTTTGGTGGGTTGTTTGAGTCAGAGTATCATGTAACCCAGACTGGTCTTTAACTCCCTCTTTGACTAAGCATTGGGGTAACCAGCTGACTCATCTTATCCAGTGTCAGGTGTTCGATTTTTGTTGTTGTTGTTTTAATTTTTTATTGCATTTTGTTTTTATTTTGATTATATGTGTATGTGTGTATTTGTTTGTGTGAATGCATACATGAGTGCACGAGTCCAGATCCCCTGGAACTGGAGAGAAATGGACTTCTGACACGAGTGCTGGCAATTAAACCTGGGTCTTCTGTGAGAGCAGATTGTGAAACTAACCCTGAGCCATTTCTCTGGCCTCCTGTTTGACTTACTGTGTGTGTGTGTGTGTGTGTGTGTGTGTGTGTGTGTGTGTGTGTGTGTGTGTGTATACGTACACGTGTGCTGAAACATGAGGCAGTGAGAGGACTCTTCCTTCCTCCATTGTGGGACTCGGCTGCGGGTATGCTGCCTGCATTGGAGTTTTGCCTGCTTGTATGTCCGTGTACCACTTGGATCCCTTGGAACTGGAAGGTGATTGTAAGCCATCGTGTGGGTGCTGATAATCCAACCCAGGTCCTCTGGAAGAGTAGTCCGTCCTTTTAACTGCTGAGTCCATCTCAGCCCCTAGGTAGTGGATTCTGGGTTGTTTGTTTCTAATTAATTAATTTGAGGTAGATGTCTCTGTGTAGTCCTGGTTGTCTTGGAGCTTGAAATGTAGACCAAGCTGGCCTAGAACTCACTGAGAGCTCCCTGCCTCTGTCTTCCAAGTGCTAGAACTAAAGGCATGGGTCACCATGCTCAGCTCTAGGTGTTGGTTTCCTTTTTTTTTTTTTTTTTTTTGGTTTTTGGTTTTTGGAGGCTGTCCTGGAAGTAGCTCTTGTAGACCAGGCTGGCCTCGAACTCACAGAGATCCTCCTGCCTCTGCCTCCCGAGTGCTGGGACTAAAGGTGTGTACCACCACCACCCGGCCAGTGTTGGTTTCTTAAAGGGGCGATCTGGTACATGAGGCAGTGTCTGAGGTGCCCTTGTCCTGTCTGCAGCGGAGACCCTTCCAGGGGCTGAGGAGATGAGGAAGTTGAAGTGGCTGTTTGGCTGCCCACTGCTGCAGGATGACGTTGCTCAGGAGTCCTGGCTTGTTCCTGGCTGCAATGACTTGTTGCTGGAGGTGGGACCCAGGTACGCATTGGGTTTCTTCCTGGGGCAGCTTGGTCCCACATTCCAAGTCACATCTCCCTTTCACATTCATTGTCCACCCTTCACTTCCATCACCCGCCTTTCCCTTGTAGTCTTTGGAGATTTCCCTTTGCTCCACCCTTCTGTCTGCCTAGTGAAAATGCATATATTTTCACTGTGTGGACAAATGTCTTGAAAACTGAACTAGCTCCCAAATCTTCTTTAGAATAAGCTGCTTACAGTCTGAGAGGTTGAACAGTGGTTTCTCTCCATTCCCATTTGTTAGGGATTGACAATAGGTTAGTGTGTGCTGAGTAAGCACTGTACTATTCAACAGTTTTGAAAGATGATTTTGCTAAGTTTCCCATACTGGCCTTGTGTATGAGTGTGTGCACCTGAGTGAAAGTGCCCATGGGGGCTAGAGGCATCAGATTCCCCTACCTGGGTAGTTTTGAAGATCAGGGCACTCTCTTAACCACTAAGCCATCTATCTCTCCAGCCTCTGATTAACTTCTTTTTTTTTTTTTTTTTTGCCGGGGAGGGGTGTTGTTTTTTGTTTCTCAAGACAGGATTTTTCTGTGTAACAGCTCTGGCTGTTCTAGACATAGCTCTGTAGACCAGGCTGATTACCTTTTGAAAGCAGGTTTTCTTGGCATCTAGTGTGAGACAGGAGGGCAGTGGTAAAGAGGTAATAGTGGTGTGTTGGGTAGACACCCTTCCCAAATGGTGCGTGTTAGGGCCCTCAAACTATAACCACCTGACTCTTTCCTCAGGCTGAATTTCTCTACTCCAGCATCCAGCAACATTGTTTCTGTGTGCCAGGCTGCTGGGCTGAGAGCTGTGGATCGGGTGGAGACCACCCGGCGCTACCGGCTTTCGGTGAGGTGTGGGCATTGTGGTGGGAAATCAAGAGGAGCTAGTACACCAGAGATTAGATCCTAAACTCTAGCAAAGTCTGCTTGGGAGGTTGTTTGCCGCTTGAAGGGTAAATGGGCCAGCTTAGCTTTCCAGACTGATTTGTGCATCCTGGCACGGATTCATGCCCAGAGGGGCAATTTTTCATTTTGTTCTTTTTCTTTTAGTCTGAGTAAAGGTGCTCTGTGGGCTCAGTGGTAGGGCATTTACCTAGTTGATACAAACCCTGGCCTTGATATCTACATTAGGATGGGAAAATGGTACTGTATGGTAGTGATGGGTGAATAACTTGAAGGTCCAGCAATGCGTCCTTTCTCAGCTCTTCGACTCTAGCTGCTGTCTTCTGTCTCTTCCCACTAGTTTGCCGACCACCCTACGCCTGAGGTGAAGGCCATTTCTCTGGCTGCTTTGCATGACCGGATGACAGAGCAGCACTACCCTGACCCCATCCAGAGCTTCTCCCCTCAGAGCATCCCAGCCCCACTCAGTGGCTCCATCGACGTATTAGCTGAGGGTCGGCTGGCCCTGGAAAAGGCCAACCAGGAGCTAGGTGAGCAGGTGTTCGTGGGAGATGAGGGGAAGGGCCTGGTATAGTTGAGCAAGACTACTGATACGTGGAATATGGTGGCTGAGGCGTGCTGTCAGCTGCTCTAGGGTTTCTCTCCTAGGTCTGGCCCTCGACTCCTGGGACCTGGATTTCTACACTAAGCGCTTTCAAGAACTGCAGCGGAACCCCAGTACAGTGGAGGCCTTTGACTTGGCTCAGTCCAATAGGTGAGGAGGAATGCCATTCTCTGCTGTATTAGTCCTTGGAGGTTGGAAGAGAATACCACAAGAATGCATCTTCTGGGGTCTGGAGAGATGTCTCAGCAGTTAAGAGCACCGGCTGTTCTTCCAGAGGTCCTAAGTTCAATTTCCAGCAACCACATGGTAGCTTATAACCATCTGTAATGAGAACTGGTGTCCTCTTCTGGTGTGCAGGCAGACATGCAGACAGAACACTGTATGCATAATAAATAAATCTTTAAAAAAAGAATGCATCTTCTGGGCTGTCACTGCATCTTTTGAGGGTCTGCCCTCCTTAACCTCCTAAGAGTCTACTTTTTTTTTTTTCTAAGACAGGGTTTCTCTGTAGCTTTGAAGCCTGTCCTGGCACTCGCTCTGTAGACCAGGCTGACCTCAAACTCAGAGATCCGTGTGCACCACCATCGCCCAGCCTAGGAGTCTGCTTTTAAGTGTTGGTTTTTATCTTACTTTGGTTCTCAATAAGCCACAGTGGCAGAATACATAATGATTTTTCTGGGATGAACTTTGACATCTAAGTATGACTTGGCTGTGACTGCTATTGAATGCTATTGAGAAGACTGCAGCACTGAGGAGTGACCCATGCTTTTGTACCTTCCCCTCCTGTCACTCCTGCAGTGAGCACAGCCGACATTGGTTTTTCAAGGGCCAGCTCCATGTGGACGGGAAGAAGCTAGTACATTCCCTGTTTGAATCCATCATGAGCACTCAGGCATGCTCAAACCCTAACAATGTCCTCAAGTTCTGTGACAACAGCAGGTTGGCTATGCCCTGGGCTGATGGGGTATTGGGTTGGAGACAAGGGAAGTCTTGGACCCTGGTTAGATTGGCGTGGCTATGTCCATAGTGCAATCCAGGGGAAGGAAGTCCGGTTCTTACAGCCTGAGGACCCTACACAACCAAGCTGCTTCCGGCAACAACAGGGGCTTAGACATGTTGTCTTCACAGCAGAGACTCATAACTTCCCCACGGGTGAGTTGGGTCCCAGTGTAAATAGGTAAATTTAGAGTAGGAGGGTACAGAGGTCCCAGGCCTTGAGGATAAGCCTAAGTTCTTATTTCCATGGAGAGCTTTAGGGGTGGGGGGGGGTGAGTGGGTGGTGGGTAGGTGTGCGCCAGCACATATGGTTTAGGGGTGGTTTTTTTGTTTGTTTTTTTTGAGACTGAGTTTCTCTGCCTAACCTTAGCTGTCCTGGAACTCACTCTGTAAACCAGGCTGACCTTGAACTTGCAGAGATCCACCTGCTTCTGCTTGCAGAGTGCTGGGATTAAAGGTGTGTACCACCACCACCCAGCTAAGGATGGGTTTTATCCCTGTCACCCATATCTCCTTTGCTTTCTCCTTGCAGGAGTGGCTCCCTTCAGTGGTGCAACTACAGGTACAGGTGGCCGCATCAGAGACGTCCAGTGCACGGGTCGTGGGGCCCATGTGGTAGCTGGCACTGCTGGCTATTGCTTTGGAAACCTGCACATCCCAGGTTCTTCTTTTTCTTCAATTACCGCCTTCCCTTTATCCTGGCAGGCACCAACACTTACATCTTAGGTCCAGTGGTCATCTGGGTTCGAGGAAGAGCTTCACAGTAGTCAGTTTTTACCGACCATGAGTGTGAGCAGTGTGAATTGGGAGATTTGGAGATTGCCAGGTTGACTTTGGAGACTTATAATTTTCTTTTGAAACTGGCATTCACTTAGTTAGAAAACATGAGATCAGTTATTTTATGATCAGTACTTGCCCACTAAATCCAGTTTCTTAAAGAATCTTAAGAGACTGAGGGGCTGTTGTGTAACAGAATTTCTCCTGGGAAGAAGTAACAAGCACATGTACTCACCCCACAAGAGACCAAAGTGCAGATTCTACTGTAGCCCAACGTGGTGAACCAATGGATTTTATTGGAATGATTTATGAGTATGGGTCAAGAGTTACAGGAGTAGATATGACTCAAAACAGCTGCATTACCAAGGCCCACCCCAGCATGGGTGACAAAAGCTGGGAAACCTGGGGCACACTGCACAGCCTATAGGCAGCTCAGCAGGTTGGAGTGTCTTCCTTTCCAGGTGGCTCTGGCCTAAGCCTCTTCCAGGCAGCTGGTCTGGCCTCAGAGTATTTGCAGTTTAGCTCAGTCTCAGCTTTTATTGCTTACCGTGGCTGGTCAGTTTCAGGGACTTTCTGAAGGCTATTTTGAGGATTTTTATTATATATATTATATATATCGCTACACACATCATTTTATAAAATGATAAAAATCTTATTATAAAAAGGAGGGGGGTGGGCGTTGGTGGCGCACGCCTTTAATCCCAGCACTCAGGAGGCAGAGGCAGGTGGATCTCTGAGTTTGAGGCCAGCCTGGTCTGCAGAGTGAGTTCTAGGACAGCCAGGGCTACCAGAAAAACCCTGTTTTGAAAAGTAAGAACAACAAAGAAATGACTATAGCGATAGCTTAGTAGTTAGACGTACCTTACGCTGTGCAAAGCACCAATGGTGGTAACCAGCAGCTGTCTATAACCTTATCTTTCCATCTCAGGTTATAATCTGCCCTGGGAGGATCCAAGCTTCCAGTATCCTGGGAACTTTGCCAGACCTTTAGAAGTTGCTATTGAGGCCAGTAATGGAGCATCTGACTATGGCAACAAGTTTGGAGAACCTGTGCTGGCTGGTGAGCCTTGGGTGTATAAGAAAGAATAACACACTCCAAAGGGGCTTGTGGGTGTGGTGTGACCCGGGGGCAGTGGTGTTGCAAATACTAAATACTGTGGGACTTAACTTCTTTTCACGTCCACACTAGGATTTGCCCGATCTTTGGGTCTGCAGCTTCCAGGTGGTCAGCGGCGTGAGTGGATCAAACCCATCATGTTTAGTGGGGGCATTGGGTCCATGGAAGCCAAGCATGTGGGCAAAGAACCCCCAGAGCCAGGTAAGAGCCACCACCCTTCTCTGCACCTAACCAGCTTCCTCCCAGCATAGGACAGCCACAGGGCGGGAACTGTGAAGACATACCGGGGTGGTTTCTGCTTTCCTGGCTCCTGTCTTCTCCCTCCAACAGGTTGTCAGGGCAGTTGGGTGGGCACTCTCAATCTTTGTGGTCTTTATCTCTTCCAAGCATACTTGTGTATTGCAAGGGCCCTCATTCCTACCGCTGTGTTGTCTTTGAAGCCAGCGTTTGTATTTAGTACTGCTTTATGCTCAGTACTTTTATCTGTTGGCTCCGTTCAATAGAGCAAACATTTATTGAGTGCCCATCAGTTGTGTGCTGGGCACTATGTTTAGGCTGTGATTAAAGTCAAAGTCCCAGACCAGTTGGATGGCTCAGTGGGTAAAGACATTTGCCAAAAAAGTCTAATGACTTGAGTTCAGTCTCTGAAACTCATGAAGGAAGAAAACTGACAACTGAAAGCTATCCTCTGACCTCCACTAGATATCATAGTACTCTGGTGTCTGCATGCTTAAGACACACACACACACACACACACACACACACACACACACACACACACACACACACACAGGAATTAAGAAAAAAGAAAGGGTTGGAGAGATGGCTCAGAGTTTAAGAACACTTGTGCTCAATTCCCAGCATCCCATGGTGGTTCACAACCATCTGTAATTCCTGTTCCAGGGGATCTGACCTCTGTGGGCACCAGGCACAAACATGATGCGCATACATACTTGCAGGCAAGTAGGTAGGTAGGTAGGTAGACAGATAGATAGATAGTATTTGTATAAAACCTTGTATGTTTCCTGTATTTGCTAAAACAAATAATTCAGTGTTTACTTTTGTATGTAGATGATTTTGTGCCTGTGAATAAAACTATAGTCTAAATTCCCTGACGTGTATTTCCTATTAGAGAATGAGTGTGTTGGTAATTTTTTAAAAAAAAACTATTTTTGCTTTATGCATATGACTGTTTTGCCTGAGTGTGCTTATAAATGTGCTGAGTGTACAGTGTCCACCAAGGCCAGAAGAGAGTATCAGATCTCTGGAACTAGAGTGAGAAGCAGTTGTGCGTTGTCCTGTATGTGTTGAGAACTGAATCCAGGTCTCCTGCAAGAGTAGCTGGTGCTCTGAAGCACTGAGCCATCTCTCTAACTCTGCGTCTCTAACTTTTACAATTGTCACATTGTCCTGCATAGGTTGTATGGTTGCTCTCCCTTCTGCCTAGTGGATTGTGTAGTCCTGTTCCCCTCACATCAGTGTCTTCTGTACTCATATTGCCTGACTTTGATAACTTCCTTCCTTGCAGGCATGGCGGTAGTAAAGGTTGGGGGTCCCGTGTACAGGATTGGAGTTGGAGGTGGAGCTGCCTCATCTGTGCAGGTACGTGAGAATGGTTAAGGAGGCCAGCTTTGTCACTAGGCCCCTCGTGGGGTGTGTTGGCGGAGCTTCCGAGCCTCTCTGAGCCCAGCTATGCCCTGTGCTTCCTCAGGTTCAGGGAGACAACACCAGTGACCTGGACTTCGGGGCTGTGCAACGGGGAGACCCAGAAATGGAGCAGAAGATGAATCGTATAATCCGGGCTTGTGTGGAAGCCCCGGGAGGAAACCCCATCTGCAGCCTCCATGACCAGGGTGCTGGTGGCAATGGTGAGGAAGCGGTCAAGAGTCTGGGTCTACTTGGTTCTGTCAGATTTGGGTTAGGGAGAAGCATGGAGGATTTGCAGCCAACCTGGAAGCTCTACAGCACCTTCTCCATGCCCTCTGCATGCCGGCCGGGCTCGGGAGTGGAGAGGGGAGGGGTAGAACATGCAGCTGCCATGAGAGGTAGATAGTAAGTGTATAGCAACAGCTCTTCCGGGACATACAGAATGAAGTGCCACTCTGGAGACCAGAAACTTGCTTTGTTCTTCTGGGGTTGACTATGACCAGTTGCCACCTCTTCCTGCCATTTTCTCACCAGGCAATGTCCTAAAGGAGCTGAGTGACCCAGCAGGAGCCATCATTTATACCAGCCGCTTCCAGGTGCATAGTCTCATCCCTGAAGCCTGACTATCTCTAACCCATTCCTGGCCAGACTGTGAGGCAAGGCAATGCCCACTGACCCTTTTTTTCTTCCCTGCCATGTCTGTACAGCTGGGTGACCCAACCTTGAATGCACTGGAAATCTGGGGGGCTGAGTACCAGGAGTCAAATGCACTGTTGCTGAGGCCCTCTGACCAGGACTTCCTGAATCGTGTCAGTGCTCGGGAACGCTGCCCAGTTTGTTTTGTGGGCACAATTACTGGAGACAAGAGAGTGAGTTGACCCCAATGATCAGGAGCAGGCACTATAGGCAGGTCTGAGCTGCTTGGGCACATGGGCTCAGGGAGAAACATTAAGGGAACAAAATAAAATTGAATGGAAAGTGGGCATAGAAGAGAAGGAGTTGGGAACAGAGTATGGGGTGGGGAAAGAGGAGGAACTGAGGAAGCCAGACAGCATGGGAACATCTTTCCCTGCTCTCTAGGCACATTCCATGCTGGTGTTCAAGGACTCATTTTCTGTGGGGTCTGTTCCTGGGGTCCACAGATCACGCTAGTGGATGATCGTGAGTGTCCTGTGGGGAAAAGTGGCCAGGGAGATGTCTCCCAGACACCTCCTCCAACCCCTGTGGACCTGGAGCTTGACTGGGTTCTGGGAAAGATGCCTCAGAAGGTATGTGTGTTTTCCTGTGCCCTTCCTATTACGTTAGTTTTCCTTTGCCTGTGTCTGTCACCTGTGTGCCCAGCCCTTCCTAGGTGCTTATATTGGGCCTCTCTCCCATTACAGGAGTTCTTCCTCCAGAGGGAACCCCCTTTGCTGCAGCCTCTAGTCTTGCCCCCGGAGCTGAGTATACGCCAGGCTCTAGATCGTGTCCTAAGGCTGCCTGCTGTGGCCAGCAAACGCTACCTCACCAACAAGGTCCTTCTTGCACCACACTTGGCCTTCTGGATTGTTCCCTGTCATGCTCCCTGCCCCCACCCCAGCCCCGGGGTTTCCTAGGCTCTGGGAATGAGGGGTTGGGGGCCCTGGAGTCTTCTGTGTGCTCTTGCTTGTAGCTCAGGGCATAGCCAGCCCTCTTTGACCCTTGCCTTCTTTCCAATTGCGTCTGGTTCCATAGGTGGATCGCTCTGTGAGTGGCCTTGTGGCCCAGCAGCAGTGTGTCGGGCCCTTGCAAACTCCTCTGGCTGATGTGGCTGTTGTGGCACTGAGCCACCAGGAGCTCGTGGGGGCCGCCACAGCCTTGGGAGAGCAGCCAGTCAAGAGCCTGCTGGATTCCAAGGTTGCCGCCAGGCTAGCTGTGTCTGAAGCCCTCACCAACCTGGTGTTTGCTCTGGTGACTGATCTCCGAGTGAGTCCCCCATGGCTTTTGTCCTGTAGTTGCAGGCCTTTGTATCTGTCAGTCACTCTCCCTCCTTCCCATTGTTTTCTGCCCGTAACCCCCGGCCCTCTGCACCTCTCTCGGTAATGCCATGTCCGCGTTCCTGCCATTCCCAGGATGTGAAGTGCAGTGGGAACTGGATGTGGGCAGCCAAGCTCCCAGGTGAGGGTGCAGCTCTGGCTGATGCCTGTGAGGCTATGGTGACAGTAATGGCGGCACTGGGCGTGGCAGTAGATGGCGGCAAGGATTCCCTCAGCATGGCTGCCCGGGTTGGCACTGAGACGGTGCGGGCTCCTGGTAAGGATGGTGCCCTTGGGAGAGGGACGAGCGTCCTGGGGGCTGGGCCGGTACTTTACTTAGTTTTATTCCTCCCTGCTTGGTAGGGTCGCTCGTCATTTCAGCATATGCTGTCTGCCCAGACATCACAGCCACTGTGACCCCAGACCTCAAGCATCCTGGAGGAAGAGGTATGGCTTTATCTTCTTTAATCTTGGGTATATATTCTAAGCTTGGCCCTTGGTTTAGGGTCTACTTCATGAGTCCTGGTCCTCTGGTCCTCATCTCAACCCTAAGCTGTGCTGTCTTTCTAGTTGATGGTCTCTCTGTGTGCTGGGAATACTCAGGTGGGGATTTCCCCTGGTTTCCTTAGGTCATCTGCTCTATGTGCCTCTGAGTCCTGGGCAGCACCGGCTGGGAGGTACGGCTCTGGCCCAGTGTTTCTCCCAGCTTGGGGAACACCCTCCTGACCTAGACCTTCCTGAGAACCTTGTGCGTGCCTTCCGTATCACCCAGGGCCTGCTGAAAGGTGAGTGGGCCAGACCTGTGGCAGGCGCTCTCCTCCTGAACAGGTGAATGTGGTGTGCCTAGGGTTCAGGCTCCTCTCTCCCTCCTCACACTCACTGGCTCTCCAGATGCTAGGGAACTATAAGGCTTGGCCTGAGATGGCTGAACTTTCCTTCTTCCTCCAGACCGCCGTCTTTGCTCAGGCCATGATGTCAGCGATGGAGGGCTTGTCACCTGCCTGCTGGAGATGGCCTTTGCTGGGAACTGTGGAATAGAGGTGGATGTGCCTGCCCCTGGGATCCATGGTGAGGAGCTTGGGGTCTAGCATAAGGCCTATGCTGCCTTCTTTATTTGTGTAAAGAATGTAGGTGGCCTTGTGTCCCTTTCCTCGTCCCTTAGCTGTCTCCTCCATGCTTTCTTCATGTTCTGAAGTGTGTCCTTCTAAGACCTCTCATAGTTCCTGGTGCAACTCCCATTTGTTCCTACTCCACATCCTGCCCCACCTGAGTAGTGGCAGCATCCTAGTCATCCTGACTCACCCTGTTTCCCTTCCAGCTCTGCCTGTGCTGTTTGCGGAGGAGCCAGGCCTGGTGTTAGAGGTACAGGAGGCAGATGTAGCTGAAGTATTGCTGCGGTACCAGGGTGCTGGCCTACAATGTCTGAAACTGGGCCACACAGGCGAGGCTGGACCCCAAGCCATGGTGAGGAAGCCAAGGAGAGTGTAGTGTTAATGTGAGCCTGTAAGAAAGTACCACTCTGAAACTATCATGGGGCCACACTTTCTCCTGGCCCTTAATCGGTTTCACCTCCCCAGGTCCGAGTGTCAGTGAACGGGACTGTAGTTGTAGAGGAGCCTGTTGGGCAGTTGAGAGCCCTCTGGGAAGAAACAAGTTTCCAGCTGGACCTGCTGCAGGCGGAGCCACGCTGTGTGGAAGAAGAAAAACAGGGCCTAAAGGAGCGTACAGGACCACGCTACTACCTACCGTCCACCTTCCCCATTGCCTCTGTGCCCTGTAAACCAGGTAAGGGAGTGTGCACAGAGGTTTGGCTGCTGGGAACTGCTCTGGGGAAGGTATCTGGGGGTTTGGAGTGGGTAAGTAACCATCTGATCAGAGACACATCTTCCAGGTGGTCCCATCCCGAGAGTCGCCATCTTGCGAGAAGAGGGCAGTAATGGAGACCGAGAGATGGCTGATGCCTTTCACTTGGCTGGGTTTGAGGTGAGCGTAGTGGCTCGCAGAGCTGGAGATCTAGTCTTGGCTGTATGTCCTCTGACAGTTCCCTCCTGTCCTATTAGGTGTGGGATGTGACCATGCAGGATCTATGCTCTGGAGCCATTGGGCTGGACACATTCCGTGGTGTGGCCTTTGTGGGTGGCTTCAGCTATGCAGACGTTCTGGGCTCTGCCAAAGGTCAGTGTGAGCACTGCTGCGTGCTCCATTTCCTGCTGCGTGCTCCATTTCCGTGTTCCTTGAAAAGATGTCTTTGGCTCCTTCTGCCTAGGCTGGGGCTGGCTTGTCAACCCCACAAAGCCAAGCAGAGTGCTCTGGTTCAGGACAGGGGCCAGCAGAAGGACTAAGGACACCCAAAATGAGTCAGTTGGCTTCCCAAGGCTGTACAAGCCTGGAGGGCATATGTCTCATCTGAGCGGTCAGCTGCTCTTCGGCCGCTTCATCAGACTGCCCTGTCCTGTGGGAAGGTGGTTTGCCACAACCACGAGAGAGGCCAAAAGTTCAGGCTTTTTGTGTGTAGAATCTTGTTTTTGTTTTTTGTTTCCAATGTGATAGAGTTTCATGAAGCCAAGGTGCTCAAACTCACAAAGTCATCCTGGAAGCCATTTGCCTACTTTAGCTTTCCAAGTATTGAGTCACCTGTAAATCCAACTGAAATCTTACTATTGAATCTTAGACAACTACATAAAATTTAAAAAAAAATTTTTTTGGGCTTAGCACAAAGAAGACCATGGATCCCTTATCAAGCTATCTGATTGAAGCAGATAAGGCTGTTCCTTCCCTCAGGTTTGTCCCAAGGTCTGTAGAAAGGACCTGATTGCTAGAATGGAAGTCTGTTGTTGCCCCTCATTCCCTGCTTATGCTTTTCTCAAGCTGTTTACATCTCTCTTTGACTTAACTGTTTTTCCTAGGTTGGGCAGCTGCAGTAACCTTTAATCCACAGGCCAGGGAAGAGCTGGGCCGCTTCCGCAGGCGGCCAGACACCTTCAGCCTGGGAGTGTGTAACGGCTGCCAGCTGCTGGCTCTCCTGGGCTGGGTGGGAGGTGACCCCAGTGAAGAGCAGGAGGAGTCCAGCCAGGGCTCCCAACCAACACAGCCAGGCCTCCTGCTCCGCCATAATCTATCTGGGCGGTATGAGTCCCGATGGGCCACCGTGCGCGTGGAGCCCGGGCCAGCCCTGATGCTTCGAGGGATGGAAGGCTCTGTGCTGCCTGTGTGGAGTGCTCACGGAGAAGGTCAGGCTGGGGAAGGCAGGGGCATCGATGAGGGCTGGGGCCAGGCCTGGGCCTGAAGAAGCTTGGCTTTCACTTTCCTTTTTCCTTTACTTCCAGGTTACATGGCGTTTTCATCTCCTGAACTCCAAGCCAAGATCGAGGCCAGGGGCTTGGTTCCTCTGCACTGGGCAGATGATGATGGGAACCCCACAGAGAAGTACCCCTTGAACCCCAATGGATCTCCAGGGGGCATAGCTGGCATCTGCTCCCAAGATGGTCGTCATCTGGCACTCATGCCACACCCTGAGCGGGCTGTGAGGCCTTGGCAGTGGGCTTGGCGACCCTCTCCCTTTGATGCTCTTGCTACCTCCCCGTGGCTGCAGCTCTTCGTTAATGCTTGGAACTGGACACAAGAAGACAGGGTCTGAGGAGGCTGCACGATCACCTGGTACACAGCTCATCCTTGGAGTCTGCTGCTCCTTTCCCCATTGCTTTCAGGAGTATCCCCACCTGATTTCCAGAAGTTTCTTGGACAGACAAGAACCAAATGCTAGAAACATCTTGGCTGCATTGCCCATCTTAGCTTCGTCCCTGCAGGAGCTGCTCTCAGCTCTGAGTTTCACACAAGTCTCCAGCAAGCAGCCTCTGACTCCAGGGACAGCTGGCAGTACAGGGGGTGTTCATCACCATGTTGTCCCTCATTCTCTCGTTTGAGCTCTGAACAGGGTTTTATATCCCCTTTTCATTCTTTGGCTTTGTGAGACAGGCTTTCATTCTGTAGCCCAGGCTGGCCCTGAACTCAAGATTCTTCTCTAGCTTCAGCCTCCCAGATGAGTGCCACTATACTTGGCACTGGTTTGGGGGTCTCGAAAAGACCAACCTCACTGCTCTTGCCTGAAAAGAGCAGGTTTCCTGATTCTTTTTCAGACATGCTCTGCTAGCTGTGAGGAATTGTTGTTTCTGGCCAAGCTTATGGTTGACCAATGCCTGCCTCAGATCACATTCCTGATGATTACTTCTCCTAACTTAGCAGCCACCTTTCTTAGAGTAGACGACACATTCCTTCCTATTGGAGTCCTATCAGCTGTCATTCATTCTAGTCTTGTTACTTGATCGGGAATGGTGCCAAGCACTGGTACTGCCCCAATGGAGTTTATATTGGTAATAGGATTTAAATAATGGCCAAGCTATTTATGAATCCTCATAAAAATTAAGAAAGGTACTTGAGAGGCATTTTCCAGTTAACAAAGGAAAGTTTAATGATAAACTGCCTATGATTGCTTACAACTTAAAAGGGGCAGTAAGGGGCTTTGCCCAGTGAGCTACACCTGCTTCTGATGGTCCTGTGGTCATGGGTCACATTTCCTGTCTTGCTGACAGCCATCTCTCAACATTCCTTGCTTCCTTCCCACAACAAATGTATTCAGGAGTCACTTGTATGCTCGAGTCATGTGGTCTCCTATGAAGTTCTACATAATGATTAAAGGAGTTTTTCTATAAAAACACATTTTGGATTTCTTTCTCTTTTTTCTTTTTTTTTTTTTTTTTTTGGTTTTACGAGACAGGGTTTCTCTGTATTGTTTTGGAGGCTATCGTTCAGCCCAGCCTCGAACTCACAGAGTTCTGCCTGCCTCTGCCTCCCGAGTGCTGGGATTAAAGGCGTGCGCCACCACCGCCCGGCGATTTCTTTCTCTTTTTAAAATTTTATGTGCATTGGTGTTTTGCCTGCATGTATGTCTGTGTGAGAATGTTGGATCCCCTGGAAAATGAGTTAGAAATAGTCATGTGCTGCCATGTGGGTGCTGGGTCCTCTGGAAGAGCGCTCTTAACCACTGAGCCAATCTCTCCAGTCCTGTGTCTTAGTGTCAGGGTTTGGGGGAGGCAGAGAAAGCACGCCTTTAATCCCAGCACTTGGGAGGTAGAGGCAGGCAGATCTCTGTGAGTTCGAGACCAACGTGGTCTACAAGAGCTAGTTTCAGGACAGCCTCCAAAGCCACAGAGAAAACCTGTCTCAAAAAACCAAAAAAAAAAAAGTAGTACCCTGAGAAGCTACTTGTAGTAAAGTGTTAAATTGCAGGTTGTGGGTACAGCTTAGTGCTAGAGCTCTTGCCTAGCATGTGTGAGTTCCCTGATTTGATTTCCCTGCACCACAAAAAGGAAGGGGTGTGAGATAGGTCGGGTTTATTTTTACTTGTTGCTTTGCAAAAATACCTTTTCTGAGCAGAGTGGTTCTAAGGATTTTGTTTGTAATTTTGAGCCCTTATGTAGTCATGGCTGGTCTTGAAATCATGTAACTGAGAGTAATCTTTAAATCCTGGTCTTCTACCAAATGCTGGCATCTGACATTCTAAGTATCATTTTGGACATGTGAGCATTCCCCTCTGATGTTTATGAGAATAACTGTTTTGCCAGCCATGGTGATGCATGCCTTTAATCTCAGCACTGGGGAGGAAGAGGCAGGCAAATCTCTTGAGTTCAAGGCCAGACTGGTATCTAGAGTTCCAGGACAGGCTCCAAAGCTACACAGAGAAACCATGTCTTGAAAAACCAAAAGTGAATGTGTATGTGTGTGCACATATATATTTATATTTAAACCTCAAATGATTTAAAGCGGTGGTTCCCAACCTTCCTAACGCTGCAGCCCTTTAATACAGTTTCTTATATTGTGGTGACCCCAACCTTGAAATTATTTTCATTGCTGCTTCATAACTGTAATTTTGCTACTGTTTCAAATATCTGTTTTTTGATGATGGGGTGCCCCCTATGAAATGGTCATTTGACCCCCATACGTTGAGAACCACTGGCTTATAGTTGAGTTTAATCCTGGAACCCACATGATAGAAAGGAAGAACCAACTCTCCAAAGCTATCTGATGAGTCACATGTAAGTGCCGTGGCACATGTGCAGCTGGGCATGGTGGTGCATGCCTTTAATCCCATAATCAGTCAATGGTACTTTCAGGAACTTTTTGTTAATGGAAAATTTCAAACAAAAGTAGAGCCATGCATTCTAGAGAGCACACATCACCTATCTCTAAAGATGAGAGCTTCAAAAAACAACCCATTTAGAAGCCAGGTGTTGTGGGACATTTCTTCAACCTCAGTACTCAAGAGGCAGAGACAGGCAGTTCTCTGAGTCCGAGGCCAACCTGGTCTACAGAGTGAGTTCCAGAACAGCTTTTGAATGCTGGTGTAGAAGCAGAGGATGTCTCAGTGAGGTAGCCAGCGTGGCTGTGATGTGGCATTGTTTCTGGTTTGCACCATTATTCCTCGATTCCCTAAACTTCCCTGCTTTGTTTTCCACCTAAGCAATTTCCATTATCCTGGATTGTGTCAGTGACCTCCTTTCCACCTCATCTTGGGTTTCGTCATCGCCAAAGTCAGCTGCACCTCCACACATTCAAGATCCTGCACCTGACCGTGTCCTTCCCTCACATCTTGCTATTGGCTAGCAGACATCAGGATCAAAAAGTACTTTCCCTCAATCATCTCATTTTTTTCTTGTCCAACTTTCTCACCCAATGCCCTTAACTTGACCCAGTATCTTTTTATCATACCCCTCTCAAACCTGAACTCATCAGCTGTCTGAAGCCAGAAAAACTGGTTCTCACATATTCATTACTCAGCCAGGCATAGTGAGCCACACTTTTAATCCCAGCATTCCGAATGCAGAAACAAGGCAGTCTCTCTTTGAGTTCGAGGCCAGTCTGGTTTACACAGTGAGCTCCAGCAGCCAAGGCTTCATAGTGAGACTCTGTCTCTAAAAAACTAAAACTAACACAAACCTAAAACACAAAATTGAAACAAAATGGATGTGGGATGTCCGGCATGCTGTGAATATGCGTTGCTTTTATTCTTTGATGAATAAAGTTGCTTTGGCCAATGGCAGGGCAGAATATAGCTATGCTGGAAATCCAAGCAAAGATACAGATGAAGGGTCGAGAAGAGCCAGCAAGCTGCTGGAGCAGTTGTACCAGAGAACACACTACAAAGCCACTTGTCGATACACAGATTATTAGAAATGGGTGGATTTAGCCAGGCGTTGGTGGCACACACCTTTAATCCCAGCACTCAGGAAGCAGAGGCAGGTGGATCTCTGTGAGTTCCAGGACAGCCTCCAAAACAATACAGAGAAACCCTGCCTCGGAAAAAAAAAAAAAAAAAAAGAAATTTATATTTCAGAGCTAGCCAGTATAATTAATATAATAGTAAGAGCTGGGAGGTGGTGGTGCATGCCTTTAATCCCAGCACTTGGGAAGCAGAGGCAGGAGGATCTTTGTGAGTTCAAGACCAGCCTGGTCTACAAGATCGAGTTCCAGGACAGAGAAACCCTGTCTCGAAAAACAAAAACAAACAAAAATAATAGTAAGCCTCTGAATGATTATTTTATAAGCAGCATCTGGATGCATGCACAAAGTAAAATTAATTACTCACTTGTGAAGAAAATGGGATAAGAGTAAGAAAAGAAAACAAGAGATTAAAGATGCTAAGTAGCTCTTCAATGGAAGTGGGCTGTGAATGGGAGGGTTGATTATCCATTCTCATACCTGATTTTTTTTTTTTATTTTACATGTGTTTGTGGTTTGCCTACATTTATGTGCATGCGGAAGAGGGCATCTGATCCCCTGGAACTGGAGTTATGGATGGTTACAAAATCTCTTGTAGGTACTAGGAATCGAACCCAGGTTCTCTGCAAGGGCAACAAGTGCTCTTGACCACTGAGTCATCTCCCCTGCCCTCATACCTGAATCTTAAAAAACATCCTTCACAGTAGTATCTAAATCGCATGCAACTCCTATCCTAGGTTTCATCTTAACAGATTTCTAATCAAATTCTTGGTTCTACCCAAGACTGTCACAGTAGCATAGACACCCATCACCACTGCAATCTTTTTTTTTTTTAAATAAATGTATTTATTATATATACAGTGTTCTGCCTGCATGTACACCTGCAGGCCAGAAGAGGGCGCCAGATCTCGTTACAGATGGTTGTGAGCCACCATGTGGTTGCTGGGAACTGAACTCAGGACCTCTGGAAGAGCAGCCAGTGCTCTTAACCTCTGAGCCACCTCTCCAGCCCCCACCACTGCAATCTTACCTCAAACAATACTTCTTTAATCAAAGATCTGTCTCCCCAGCACAGTGTAAACTCCCATGATCCCAAGAGCTCTGTTTTTACCCTCTATTTATTCTAACAGGACCTGGCACCTACTTTGGGGCCAGTAAGTCTATGCTGAACAAATGAGTGAACATGAAAGCTGGAAACTGGCATCAACTTTAAAATGTTTTAAGTTACATTTATTTATGTCGGGAGGGATGGGATGGTGGGGGCATGAATGCCATGGCAGTGAGGGGGTGTCAGAAGACAGATTGTGGGGATTGGCCTAAAGGAAGTACAGATTTATTTTTAAAGATTTATGTGTGTGGATGTTTTGCCTGCATGCATGTGTGTGTGTACCACATGTGTGCAATGCCCTTGAGGGCCAGCTAGGGTGTTGGATTCCCTTGAACGGAAGTTGTCAGTTTGTTGTGAGGCACTGTGTGGGTGCTGGGAGCTGAACCAGCATCCCTTGGAGCACAGAGAATAGTCTTAACCACTGAGCCATCTTTCCAGCCCCCAGCTGGAAACAGAAAGTGAATTCAGTGACTGGTTTGTTGGTTGTCTGGTTCTGCTGCCCCCCCTTTATTTAATAAAGTTTTATTTTTTCAAATGTACAGCTGATTGAACCTGTTTAGACATCTTCACCAGCAGCTGGGGCATCTCCACCCTTTGTTTCTGGTGTAAATTACTTGGGCTCTGCTTTGAAACCAGCTTGATAAGTCCTTTACTATGGAGCTCCTGAAGAGCTGCCCTGGCCAAGAAACCTTGAATCTTCAGTCTCTCAGAGACCACAGCTGGAGTAATAAGCTTATAATTGGGCACTTCCTTACAGAGTTTGTCACATGTAGCTTTGTCAAAGAGGACTAGATTGTTGAGCTTGTCCCAAACTTTGTTTGCCTTTGGACCACTTCTTTTTGGCCTTGCCACCAGACTTATTTACTGGGTCTTTGTCTTTCTTGGCTGACTTCCCGGCATCTTTCTTCTTGGCATCCTTAGGCAGCATGATGAAACTCAGAGCACTGCAGCCTCCACTAAGATGTCAGAAAAAAAAGCTGCTGCTCCTCTTTTTATTTCCTTTGTTGGTTTGTCCAGTCATTCAGAGTTACAAAGTTCTTGTCATCGGTCCAATGAAGGATGCTAACTTGACATCGTTGGTTTCTCTTTATCTTCCCTCATCCCTCTGTACCTCCCCTCTCCTCTTTCCCCCTTACTGCTCTCTCTTCAGTCTTGCAGGAGGGTGTATCACAGAGCTAGGCACACTGCTGTCACTTCCAGTCTGTGCCCAGGTGCTGGAAGGGGGATCCACGGCAGGCAGCAGGAGGTTTGTGGGCAAGAGGGCCCAGTGGGGACTACCCGATAAGGACTGCCTTCTCTGGGAAGGCATCTAACCAGACTACTCTATACCAGCCCCACTCATGCTTCCCTCCAAATTGCCACTGAGATCTCACACATACACTACAGCACAGAAAAGGGACTGAGACGGAAAAAGTGGTAGGTACCAAGCAGCAGTGAGTCTGTGGACAGAACAAGATGTTGCCTACAGGGGCCTATGCCACCAAAGTCCAAGGGTCTGTCTAACTTGTCTCTCACCTGATATTCTTGAGACCCTGCGTTGCTAACCATGAACTCTCTGGTCTGTTGTTGGACACTTGGGGGCAGCAAACAGCCAGAGGTGGAGGCCTAGGGGGACTGCTGGATGGGCCTCGGCATCTCTAGGGCTTCAAGAAATTCGTCCAAATAAACTGAACATTAGGATTGCCTCTGGCACAAGGTCACCCAGCCCAAAGGGGCAACATCATCTGTCTGCTTGGCCTCAGGAGTAGAAAGGGTGGGACAGAGGGCTGTGAAACTGGAACCTGTCCACCAGGTCACAATTGTGAAAGAATCTTGGCATTGTGGCACATTGGAGGAAAGCTGACTTGGAATAAGTGATGTCTTTCTTTTACCTTGAGAGTTCTCAGCAGTGCAGGTATCTGGAGGCAAGCACACACAGCCATTGTCTACTTGTGGTAACACTCTAGGAAAACAATGTTTGCAGAGCCTCAGAGGCTAGACAGGGTATGTACACTAAGGAACTGAATGAATGAAGTAAGTCTGCCTGGAACATGAAGAACAAACTAGAAACACACCAGGCAAAGACCTAGCAGAACACACAAAGCATCCAGGACAAGAAAGAGTGTTAGAAAAGCACTCGGAGCCAGGCAGTGGCACAGCACCCCTGCACAGGGGAGGCAGAGGCAGGTGGATCTTTGTGAGTTCAAGGTCAGTCTGGTCTACAGAGTGAGTTCCAGGACAGCCAGGACTGTTATATAGAGAACCTTGTCTCTGAAAACAAAAGCAAAACAAACAAACAAAAAAAGCACTCGAAGAGGTGAATGTAGGGGCAGGTATGAAAAGACTGGTGAGTTGGCTTTTGAGATTGGAGCTCATGGAATCTACACTGGCCTCGAACTCACTGATAGCTGAGAGTGACCTTGAAAGAGGAATGCACTACCACAGCCGGCTTTCTGTGGTGGTCAGAATCAAACCCTGGGCTTCACATCCGCTAGGCAAGCTACTGTATTGAGTTATACTCTCAGCCCCAGACTTGGGACCTAGAGATTGTGGTAGCTGCTGAGAGGACAAGAGGATGGGAGGCGGAGAGAGTGCAGAGAGGAGACTAAGTGGTCTCTCAGCAGCAGTGCTGCCTGGAGCCGTAGTTGCTATTGGAGAGAAATGGGAGGACCTGAGAACCAGCGGAAAGTTAACAACCAGAAAGTGGGTGTGGAGGGATAAATGTGAAGAGTCAGGAGATGGTGGAGAAGAGAGCAAGCCAATAAAACCCTGCCTGCCCCCGGGACTCTGGGCAGACAAACATTTTACTGACGGCAAGAGGGACACATTTGAGAGGTAATAGTATGTTTTGCTTTGGAATTATTGAGTTTGAGGCATCAACGGTACATGCTGAAGGAGGTAAGTTTAGATATCCAGGAGGCAGTCAGAAGGGATTGGGGCACTGAGGTGTGGGTGGATGAGGAAGTTTATCTAGGAGTGGGCAGGTCTGAAGTGAATGGCCACCATGGTCAGGTCTAACCGGTACAGTGACTTTCCACTGCCAGAGTCTCCTGGGATGTCCTGGAAAGTATCCAGGGCAATAGAAGAGAGTGCTGCTCTGTTCTCTGTCCCCCCACTGAGTCCTAGCTCAGCTGCCCCAATCTTAGCCTAGAGGCAAAGTCCTCTCTTTGCCACTACAGTGTGGTAGGCCCTCCCCACTCTCCCAACACATCACCTGTGGGAACTTAGAAGGAATTGACCTTGGCCAAATAAAGCAGATGAGAAGGTTCAGCTGTGTCCTGTGGGTCTCCAAATGGATGGCCTCTCAGGGGTTCTCGAGGAAAGGATAGGTGGAGCCCCACTGGGGGCCAGAACAAGGATCCTGTCCTGTGTTGTAGGCCAAGGAATCCACTACTCACCCTGTCATATTGTTGGCCTCTCTTCCCCAGTGAGGTCCACGGGACTCTGAGGGGTTGTGAAGGGAACCACCTCCATACCCTTCCTCAGAGCCAGCAGGCCACCCGGTTGGTACCACACACCCTGCCACTCATGAACTTGTCCAGCTCCCATCCTCTTTCCACCTCTGGAATATGTGTGGACACAGGTTAGAGATGCAGGTGGCCATGACCCTGATGAGAAGTCTCGAGAAGGATTTCCAGAATTGAGCTGGGGGTTATGTAACTTGCCTGGGTGGGTGGGATATGAGCTGTTTAGCTGGCTCCAGGCCCAGGTTCCTCAAGACAGAAGTTACAGAGCCCTGGCTATGGAATAGTTAGCTAACCGTGACTTCTCAGTACTGTGGCTTGAATAGGCCTGTCCCAGTACTACTCATAATGAAGCTTGGGCTCTAATGCAGCAACATTAGGGGTGGGGCTAGAGGCAGGCATTTGAGTCACGGAGACAAAGCTGCAAGAATAAGTAAAATGTTTTCATCAGTTCTCCCTGATAGTATAATAGAGCAGATGAAAATAAGAACTTTTGAGCCGGGTGTTGGTGGCGCACTTGGGAGGCAGAGGCAGATGGATCTCTGTGAGTTCGAGGCCAGCCTGGTCTACAAAGCGAGTTCCAGGACAGCCTCCAAAACAATACAGAGAAACCCTGTCTCGAAAAAAAAAAAAAAAAAAGAAGAAGAAGAAGAAAATAAGAACTTTTGGAGGGAAGGGTTCACAATGTAGCCCCAGCCAGCTTGAAATTTACTATGCAGCTCAGGATGGCTTCAAACTTGAGGAGATTCTATGTCTGCCTCCAGAGTACTGGAAACACAGACCTTAAGTGACCACACCTGCATGAAAAATATGAACTATGATGTTTACCTAGTGCTTAGAGGAAATGAAAATAAAATTATCTGAATAGGGCTCTGCCAGGAAAAATGCCCTTGCTTCCCTTTTGACTGGCTTTGAAGGCAATGTAAACAGAATGAGAAAGAAAGGGTCTGTTCCATCTGCCTTCCTTCTTTCTCCTAATCTTTGCCCCCAGTAGAAAGGACTGAACGTCAGGCACTTGAATGAAAGAGGAGGGACGAAAGTGCTCCTAGTCAAGGTGGAGGAGAAAGTTTATTGTAGATTAAGACGATAGCATAGCCAGAGGCAGGGACAGCTGGGAAAGCTCAGAGTGGACATGCCCCTGAGCCGTGTGGTGGAGGAGGGGAGAGCAGCTGCAGACCAAGAGGAGCAGCCTGAGCTAAAAGAGTAGAAGGGGGAGGGGGAGGGCAACAGACCGGGACGCACCACCCAAATGGCTGGATTATATACATAAGGCAGCTGGAGAAGGGCAGCCCAGCCTCTGGACTGGAGACGTTTAGGGCAGAGGACAGGGTATGCCAGCCATACCCGGAAGCAGGTAGGGACTGATACAGGGAAGAACCCGGGTTGGAGACCCAGCAGTCTCTTCCATGAGGCTGTGTCCTCACCCCTGCCAGACTCCCATGGCTTTGCACTCACTATGCACAGGGAGGACCTTTACAAATTTATTTCCTTGGGGCAGAAGAGATGACGTTAAGAGCTCTTGTAAAGGACCATGGTCTGGTTTCCAGCTCCCAAGCCTGGATAAGCTCTGGATCTTGGTAAGTATATTTAAATACTTTATTCTACTTTAGCCTAGCAGGGTTGTTTACTCTTGGTTTGTAATTCCTGCACTCTTAGGAGCCTGAGGGAAGGTCATTCTGGGCTAGTCTGAGTAAGACCTTTTCTCAGAAAACTAAATAGGCTGGAGAGATGACTCAGTAGCTCACAACTATCTGAACTAACTCCAGTTCTAGGGGCTCTGACACCCTCACACAGACCTACATTCAGGCAAAACACCAATGTATATAAAATGTAAACAAGTTATATATGCAAAGGCTGGGAGTGGTGGGGCTCACTTTAAAAAGAAAACAAAAGAAAAAGGCTGGGATTGGGGTTGCATGACTTTAATCCTAGCACTCAGGAGGCAGAGGCAGGTGGATCTCTGCGAGTTCGAGGCCAACTCTAGTCTACAGAGTTGCAGGACAGGCTCCAAAGCTACAGAGAAACCCTATCTCAAAAACAAAACAAACAAAAAAAGAAAACCAAGTAATTAGCCAGGCATGATAGATGGCACACGCCTTTAGTCCTAGCACTTGGGAGGCAGAGGCAAGCAGATCTCTAAGTTTGAGGTCAGCCTGGTCTTCATAGTGAGTTCCAGGACAACTAGGGCTGTTACAGAAAAACCCTGTCTCAAAAAAAAAAAGCAAATAAACAAATAAGAAAACAAACAAGTAGATGAATAATGCATAATCTACTTTGGTGGAGGGGAGAATGGCTCAGCGTTTAAGAGCACTGGTGGTACACAGATACATGTAGATGGGCAAAATACTCATGCAATTAACATTAAATATTTTTCGTTTCTTCCTTGGTTCCCTTTCTTTCTTTCTTCCTTCCTTCCTTCCTTCCTTCCTTCCTTCCTTCCTTCCTTTCTTTCTTTCTTTCTTTCTTTCTTTTTTGAGACTGAGATTCTCTGTGTACTCCTAGTTGTCCTGAAATTTGCTTGTAGACCAGACTGGCCTTGAACTCACAGAGATCTACCTGTCTCTACCTCCTAAATGCTGGGATTAAAGACATGCACCACCACTGCCTGGCTGACAGTAATATATTTTTGTTTTTAGTGAGGCATGGTGGCACACCTGACATTCTGGCACTTAGGAAACTGAGAAAGGACTACCTCAAATTCAAGGCCAAACTGAATTACATAGTAAGACCCTGTCTCAAACAAAAGTAGGGGACTGGAGAGAGGCTTAGAGATCTGGAAGATGGCTGATCTTAGGAGGACCCAGTTCAGCAGCATCCACATGGTGGCCTGTAACTTCTGTTTCAGGAGCTCTGACACCCTCTGAAGGGTGGCAGGCATACAGGTGGTGCACAAACATTCATACATGCAAATAAAAGACTCATATCAAGCCGGGCGTTGGTGGCGCACGCCTTTAATCCCAGCACTAGGGAGGCAGAGGCAGGCGGATCTCTGTGAGTTCGAGGCCAGCCTGGTCTACAGAGCCAGTTCCAGGACAGCCTCCAAAGCCACAGAGAAACCCTGTCTCGAAAAACCAAAAAAAAAAAAAAAAAAAAAAAAAGGCTCATATCAAGTAAAAGCTAGACAATCTTGAAAAACATACCACCATAGTGAGGCTGTAGAGATGACTCACTGAGTTATGTATCCTAGCACCCATCTCAGTTCCCGGGGGATCTGACACCTTTTTCCAGCCTCCAAGGACATCTTCACATACCTGGCAGACACACACACACACACACACACACACACACACAAATAATAAATCTTAAGAAGAAAATAGCTGTGGCAATGGAAAGATGGCTCAATACTTGCTGCTTTTACAGAGGAGCCAGGTTTGGTTCCCAGAACCCACGTGGGAGTTTTCAACCATCCCTAATACCAGTTCCAGGGGATCCAGCACTGTCTTCTGAACTCCACAAGTCACACACACACACACACACACACACACACACATTCAAGCAAGGGCAGACAGATCTGTGTTTGAAGCCAGCCTGATTTACATATTAAGTTCCAGTTCAGCCAAGACTACATATTGAAAAAATAAACAAAACAAACTAGTTTCTCTTGTGTTCCTATACATTTTATTTTATAATTTACAAATATTTTTCCTAGTAAGTATTCATGAGTTTCACCAAAATTTCAAAGGGACCCATGGTAAGACTGAAGGCTTAAAATTCCTGCATACAAGAAATAGGTAGCCTTAACTCTTCCATAAAGGGGCTGGGTGTTGGTGGTGCACACCTTTAGTCCCAGCACTTGGGAGGCAGAGGCAGGCGGATCTCTGTGAGTTCGAGGCCAGCCTGGTCTACAGAGAGAGTTCCAGGACAGGCTCCAAAACAATGCAGAGAAACCCTGTCTCGGAAAAAACAAAACAAAACGAAAACTCTTCCATGAAGGGATGTTTGTCACCAGGTGCTGTATCACTGGGGGGTCAAAGTCTTTTCTTTTTTCCTTTAGATTTATTTTATTCTATGAGCCTGCACCTGTGGGCCATCACATATGTATCTGGTACCCATGGAGGTCAGAAGAGGGCAGAGGCTCCCCTGGAACTGGAGTTGCAGATGGTGGTGAACCACTGTTTGGGCACTGGGAACCGAACCCAGGACCTCTACAAAGGCAACAAGTGTTCTTAACTGCTGATCCATCTCTCCAACCCCCTCAAAGTCTGTCTTTTGGTTCCTTCAAAGGAAAGGGACCATCCCAGAGCACAGAGTCACCCGTCCCAGTTGTAGGTTTGGTGTCACCAGCAGGCTACTGGCTGGAGACACTTGCACCCTGAGAAGAGCAGCTTTGTGCCATTTCAGGGATTGGTCCTAGGACGCTCCTCCTCCCAGCTGCAGCTGAGCCAAGGGTCCCACTGCGCTCAGATACTTTTTCAGACCCAACGGCAACAAACTGACCTGTTTGTTTTTAAGGGAGTTTGAGTTTGAATACACTGGGGTTTCAGCATTGAGAAGACTAGAAGAGATGGCAGATACCGAGAGAGGAATGGCAAGCCAACAGCAGAGATCTAGAGTCCTACCAAGACAAGGGACCTTCTACCACAGAAGAGATTCGGCCTTGAGCCTTGGTATAACTCTGCTCCCTACCATCCTGTCATAGAGCTCAAACACTGGGGAAAGACAGGGGTCTCAGCTACCTGTAGCCCACATGAGGCGTGCCAGGAACACAACGGGGGAAGCTGAAGCCACTTGCTCTTCTTTTGCCCGGGACTTAGTGCTATGATCTTGTTAATAGCATCTATGTCATTGGAGGTCTCTAGCCAAGGATTTTTCTTTTCTTTTCTTTTTTTTTTTTTCCGAGACAAGGTTTCTCTGTCCTGGAACTAGCTCTTGTAGACCAGGCTGGTCTTGAACTCACAGAGATGCACCTGCCTTTGCTTCCTGGTGCTGGGAGCAAAGGCTTGCACCACCACCGCCCGACTAGCCAAGGATTTTTTGATCTGCTTGACTGTGTACAAAGCAATTAGAGCTGTTGTTGCTCCTGGTGGGGAGGAGGGACAGAAAGGTCTACGCAGAGAGACCTCTATGGCCAGGTTCCTTCTATCTCATGGGGGCCTGCAGGACCTTTCCTCTTATGGAGTAAACCTAGTCACAGACCCACCCAGAAACAGATTGGCCAACTACATCCACATCTCAGGTCTATTTATGTATTTGTTTATTTACTGGGGAAGGGTCTCACTATATAACACTGACTGGCCTGGAACTCACTGTGGAGAACAGGCTGGTCTTGAACTAGAGAGATCTGATTGCTTTTGCCTCCCCTGTGCTGGGATTAAAGGCATGTGCCACCATACCTGAACACATTTCAATCCGAGCAGTGCTTTAGAGATGAGGAAAAGCTCAGGAAAGTCAGATGTCTACAGTAAACAATGAATCCAAATTGGGTGTGGTAGCACATGCACACCTGTGGCAGTGCATACTCAGTGCATAGGAGGTAAGGTGGGATGACCAAAGCCACAGGGAGGGAGCAGGGAGCAAGAGAAGGAAGGAGAGAGAATTTAATGGTAAAGGACCCTCACCTGCTGTGCCCCTCCTCAGACTCCCCCCACATATTTGCATTTTCTAGAGTATACACTCTCACCTCCAAGTTTCTACACTTATGTCCTGGCTGGAATACCTTTAGGATACCCTCAGGAGCTCTGTAAAACCAACTTTAAGACTCAAAGCAAGCCCACTGATACTTTTACACCTTGGTAAGGTGTACCTTTATATTGCCAAGCCCAAGAAGGAAATAACTGCAATGTAAGGCATCAACAAACACGTAACCCTCAGATCCATTTCAGTAAATTAGGATGGTTCATGTGGCCAGGATAAGATTCCGTTTACTCAGTTCTCAGCTGGGCGGTAGATGCTACATAGAATCCACGAGGGGCATAGGTAAGTAGCTTCCTAGCTCCCAGGCATTGGCACTAGTAGATTTATTCAGTCGTGCAACAATATACCACTAGGCCTATAATGTTCTAAACATTATGCCAGGTGCTGGGGATTAAGGATGAATGGAGAAATTAACTGGGAGGATAAAGTTAAACTAATACTTAAAAGAACACTCTTTAAAAATCTGTAAAGGAAAAACAACAGTTTAATCTGTGCTTTGGTTCAGGTGTACTGGGGGAGTTTCCCCTTGCCCTCCCAAGGGGAAGATTTGAGGGGATTAGAACAGTAATCCTCAGGTTAGGTGTCAAGGCTTGAAGCCCGAATCCTAACCTAGACCCACACCTGGACCTGTTGTTTCCCTTAATTTAAAGCACAAAATCGGGGAATTAGTGGTCTGGTTGTCAGCCCATTCTGGGTCACGTACCTCAAACGATTCTTCCCTTACTCAGAGATTTCACCTAGATAGGTCCTTGATTGAACAACTGTTCTTAGCTTTTTTTTTTTCCTTTTGAGACAGAGTTTCTCTGTGTAGCCCTGGCTGTCCTGGAACTCATTCTGTAGACCAGGCTAGCCTCGAACTCTTAGAGATCCACCTGCTTCTGCCTCCCAAGTACTAGGATTAAAAGTGGACGCCACCACCACTAGGCGAAGAACTGTTAAGGACGGTCTCAAGTGACCGTATTAGAAGGTACTTTTAAAATGGAGGAGCAAGCGTGCACGGGTGCCACAAATCCTAAACCTAAATCGTACAGCAAACCAGACCCCATACTCTAGCCTGGCTCCTTCCAAAGAGCAGAGCTTACAGAACAGCCCCAAGAAAGCCCCGCCCCTAATGCGCGAGCGCCGATTGGTCAGCGTGATCGCAGGGCGTGGTCAGATCTTAAAGGTCCAAGAGCTTAGTAGGCCGGGAGGAGGTGGTGGGTGCTCCAGGAGCCCTAGAGGACGTGATGCCTCAAAGGCCTATGTAGGTTTCTTTAACACTCGCTAATGTCCAGATTCAAGTCTCAGATCTATGGAGCCCACCAGAAACTTTCCACTATTCGGAGGCGCCTTCTCCGCCATCCTCCCCCCTGGGGCCATTGATGTGAGGTGAGCAAGCCCAGACGCCCAGGAGGCCGGTCGGGTGGGTTGCAGGAAGAAACCAGAGACAACTAGAGTGTCCCTGCCCCTCTTGTAGCGACCTCCGACCCGTCCCGGACAACCAAGAAGTTTTCTGCCATCCCGTGACCGACCAAAGTCTGATCGTGGAACTTCTGGAGATGCAGGCCCACGTGCGGGGCGAAGCGGCTGCGCGGTGAGAAAGCTAGCCAATGGGAGGCCAGGAACTGAGGAAGTGGGCGGGGCCCGTGGCTGGACGGTTATTCGGGACGAAAACTCCAAGGGCGAACTAGCAGACTGGTCAGAAGAGAGTGGGGCTCGAGGGTGGGGATGGGTTATTCAGAGATGCCCCTCCTTATCCCTGTCCCCCCCCACTCCAGGTACCACTTTGAGGACGTTGGCAGGGTGCAGGGGGCTAGGACCGTGCACGTGTTATCTGTGCAGCCTCTCTGTTTGGAGAACTTATCTCTGAGGGGCTGCTGTCAAGATGCCTGGTTCCTTTCTGGCAAGCAGCAGGTAGCTAAAGAAAACCAGCAGGTGAGGGCCATGGCGCCTGGGATGTCCTGAAGTGTGTGTGTGGGGGGTAGCACCAGTTACCATCCTGGTAAGCGTCCTGTTTCTGATCCCTTTAGGTAGCAAAGGATGTCACACTACATCAGGCGTTGCTTCGGCTGCCCCAGTACCAGACTGACCTCTTGCTCACCTTCAATCAGCCCCCGTAAGGACGAAGAAAAGGGTGGGAAGCTCGCAATTGGACCCCCCTCCCCGCTCCCTGACAATTAGGCTGGGTGGGTCAGGCAGGAAGATTGCCTGGTGGACTCCTTCAAGAAGGTAGAAATGGACCACGGCCTTCTGGGGAGTAGGAAGTGTAATCATGCAAAACTAAAGCCGGTCTATTTTCTTTCTCCCTCTGTTCCCTCACCCTAAACTCTAACAGCAGGTCTCATGGCCCTGAAAATCTATCATGTCCACCTTGGAGCCTGGGTAACTTTGAACAACTGGTGACTAGTTTGACTCTTCATGATCCCAACATCTTTGGTCCCCAGTAAAGATGGAGGAGCACAACATACTGATGCTGAGGACTCAGGGACCTGGTTCTGAGAGGGGGAGTGTCTACTTCTTCCCTGGACATAAACATAAGACACCTCCTCTGCGGAAATAAACTTGCTTTATAAACATCCTAGTTTCTGTGGCTTTGAATCTAAGAGGACACCTGGGTCTCCCAGTTCCCTTTGGTCTTGGAAGGGGGACTTTAAAGCTGTTCGCAGGAGCAGGAGGGACCCAAGAATGACAGTAGAAATATACTTTGGAGTGTCTGATTCAACCCTGAGATGGGTGTGAAGTATACAGGGGGATTTGTGGGGAAATTTAAAGCAATATTTAAGGGAAGGACATACATTACAGTTCCCAGTGATTCAACCCTAGGAGAACAGAGAGGGAGTGGGCATGGCTGTCCTCCTTAGGTGGATGAGAAGTCCATCGGTCAGTAAATAGTCACCGAGATACTAAGTAGAGGCCGAGGTGCCCAAAGAGTGTTGATTTGGGTATGGCAGAGCGACTCATTTAGTGTATGTGTTGTAGAGGGAACGCAGCTGATCCCAGAAGAAGAGGGAGAGGACAGTGTGGGGGCCAAGGCGAAAGTAGGAGGCACCTATACCCTTGTACATGCCAAAAAAGCCCTCTGTCCGAGCTGTCTGCAGCAGAGCGTCCAAGATCCCCCGGTACATGAGGCCCTGGAGCATGTCAGAGAGGGAGGGAGAGCACAGGAGGAGCATGTCAGAGATCGCCAGGGTCAGACACCTTTGCAGGTAGCATTTGAGGATCCACTTCTCCACCCCCAGTGTTTCTGGTCAGCCTGAACCCTGCAGTGCTCCCCTACCTTGCCACGAGTATCAGTGGGTTGGTTATACAGCCTTGTGCTGGCTACATCAAAGGGTGTCATGGCCAGGACTACTGCGATGCCACTCACCATGGCAGCTGCCAGAGCCACCTTCCAGCTCTGGGGAGGAAAGATCTATAAGAAAGAGAATTTTATCAACCACACAGTCATTCAACCTTATAAGGGGTAGGACAGACCGTGCCCTGGGAACATAATTTCTGGAAGCTTCCATACCACCAGAGATAACACAGTGTGACGACTGTGAAGGGGGACTGTCCAGAGGGCTTCGGTACCCCTTCTGGTGGGAAATGATGACAGAATCCTGCTTCACGAGTCAATGACCCCAAGCCCTCCTGTTGCTCCCTCACTTTTGAACCTTGGCATCATCCTGTCCAGGGTCCACCTCCCTTATTCCACCCTTGTTTCCCATTCCAGGGATGGCCCCACCCTTTCCCTGGCAGTACCTCCCACTGGCTCAAGAAGTCCTTGGTGGATGAGAAGGTGCACAGCTGGGTAGAGGAACCGACGACAACTCTGGGCAGGCCGCCCATGGCCCCACGCCATAACCCCACTAGACCATGTTTCTGGCCAATCTTGGTTAGTGCCTGAAACATGCCCTGGTGGGGAGAAGACCATGGGGTTGGGGTTCAGTCACCCCACCACCAGGAACTGCCTCCCGATGATGCTTTGAAGGATCACCTATTGCCCAGACAACCAGGTCACTGTAGGCTTAGAGTCAGAACAGGGGCCCTCAGGTGTCTACTAACCCTTGCCAACCCAGAGTTCAGGCTAGAGGTATGGAAGTGAGGACATTAGCAGGTCAAGGGAATGGGCAGAAGAAACAGGTGTGGGGAACTGGAGGAACAGGGCACAGGAGGGTCAGGGTGGGCTCCAGGGCCTGACAAGCAGGACTTGACGGGGTCGGGCAGAGCAGTGGCTGGAGTTGGAGCTGCTAGGTGCCGGCAAAAGACTGGGAGAAGATGGAGGAGATGGTTGGGTACTCCAGTGGTTTGGGGAACCCTCACCTGATGCTTATACTGGTGCCCTACAGCGATTTCAGAGGTTGCCTGTGCCTGGAGGTGTGTTTTCACCTGGGGACAAGAGAGTATCTCAGCCTGTGCCCAAGTCGTCATCTTCCCACCATGAAGACCAATACACTCAAACCCCTCACACTTCCTCTAGGATATTGAGCGTTGACTATATCCTTTTAATCTGGTAATTACTGTTGTTCCCACTTAACAAATTGGTCGTGAGACTCTGTATCCCTTGGCTGCAGTCCCAGGGGACAGCCCTCTTAGCACTGCAAGATACCCTGCCCCCTCCACACCCTACTTCCCTTGGGGCTGGGGGTTGGGAGTAGAGGTTGGAGAATGGCAATATTTCCTAAGACTTCATATTAGGCAAGATCTGGGTGTCTAGCCTCTTATGCCAGCTCCCATTCCAGATCAGGTTCCTTGTCTGACTACCCAAAATTGATTCTTTGGTTCCCAGGACCCAAAGAGGTATCAGTTCAGCTGACTTTGATGATGCCTGTGTACTCAGATCTCATGTAATAGGAGTGTGACCAAGTTGGCTCTCTATGATCATCTCAGTGTCTTAGCTGCACTAAGCCTGGCCTAGTCCCAACAGTAATCAGCTGTGTGACCTTGAGCAGGGCACCTACCATCTCTGGGTCTCAGGATCCCAACCCTTCACCTATATGTAATAACTCAAAGGAGTAAACTGTGAGACTGCAATACTGTGATGCCCAGGACCCTGTTGACCCTACACTCACTGATGCATGTTACTCAGATTCTCATCCTGCCCACGCAAAGTCAGCCTCAGTGTTGGGCAATAACAAGACAATAAAAACTACAGGATTACTGGGAGGGTGGCACATGCTTGTATTCAAAGCACTCCAGTGGCAGAGGCAAGGAAGATCAAGAGGCCAGCCTGGGTTTATAGTGAGTTTCAGAGCAGCCTAGGTCATATAGCCAGATCGTATCCAAAATTAAGAAAGGAAGGAATAAATCTTGTCTGTCAAATGCTTACTATTTGCCAGGACCTCTACTAATGCTTTACATGTTCATCTCATTTGTCTCCTTTAATCCCCCAACAACCACACAAAACTATATAATTATTCCTGTTTTATAGATGTGGCACCAATGAGTACTTTTCAAAGCCAGGACCTGCGCTTCAGAAAGTCTGACTCTGAAGCTCAGCTGTCGACAGCTATGATGTACACTTGTTAACTGAAGCACAGAGAAGCCTAGGTTGGACAGTGGGTTTGAAGCCAGGCTGTGCTACAGAAGTTTTGACACTATTATAGAGGGAGGCCCTGCCTCAACAACCAACACCCCCACTCAAAGAAGTCTCCAGAAGCAAAATCTGTAATCTTCAGGAGCACATTGCAGTCAGTTGGGTGGGTGGGTGTAAGGCAGGTTGAAAGTCTTGAAGCTTTCCAGCACTTTCCTATGACTCCCGCTTACAGGGAGACAGCACCCTGTCACCAATGCCCTTGTGTAGGGCAGGCCCCCACCTTGCACCAAGGGTCTTTCTTGAAGGCCCCAAACAAGACTTCCCTTCTTACCATGTAGATTGGGCTTCCCAGATAGGCTCCCATGACCCCAGCTAGGGCCCCAGCTGCAGCGCTGCGGACTGGACTGTGGATGCCTTCATCAGTGCGCAGGTATCCCCTAGCCTCTGCCAGCCCGTAGGTGCCCAGTCGGATGCCATTCATCAGGAACTGGTACAAGAGCGCAGGGCCCAGGCCCTTCTGCAAGGCGGCCAGGCCATCCACCTTGCCAATGGTGAAGAAGGCATGGAAGACGTTTCGGTAGTGGCGCTGGTAGGTTCCCGGGGCCTTCAGTTCTCCCTGCAATTGCATTCTGGTCTTCACAACCTCCAGGGGATTGGTGAACACACAGGCCCCGCAGGCTGCTAGACCACTCAACAAGAAGTCCATGGCCTCCAAAAGCAGGGATGGGTATCAGGGTAACACCTGGCTTTTTGCAGTCCAGGCTGCAACAGGTAAAAATTTAGAGAGCTAAAGTGTCAGGTCAAATATCAAGAAGTGAAATCAGGGAACTTGGGAGTCAGCGGGTGGAAAAGAGGGGAGAAAGAGAAGTGTAGGAGAGTCTGGCGAGAAGGCTCTGTTAACCAAAGGAGGTCAAGGAGGAGCAGATGTTAGAAGGTGGCAGGTGGGATTACAGGCTAGGGGCACCAGGGAGTATTTTGGGAAAACGCGGAGTGGGAAACAGTAGCTGGAGAGACAGGAAAAAGAAAGCAACAAGAAGAAAAGGATCAGAGGGAAGACTCCCGGAGGTGTTTTGGCGACAAGCAAGAGGAGGGTGACGAAGGAAGCTAAGATTGCGGCTAAGGATGAGCTTGGCGAGGTAGCTACGGGGCTGGAGCACCTTTACCCGGGGTGGCTGGCTGAGGCCGGGCCGCCACTCTCCAGTCCGTGGAACACAGCGCCAATGGGGACTCTCTTCAAGAGCCACCCCCGAGCGCCTCCGCCAATGAGCGCAGAGCCGGCTCGGCGGCCAATGGGAGGCGCTCGCAGCGGCCCGGCCCTCGGCTGCAGCAGGTTGGGTTAACTCTCCTAGCCCCGGCTCCAGGGTCTGTGACTGGTCTCAACCGGGTGCCTGACGCGCGGAGGCTTTATCACTGCCCCGAAGTTGGGATGGGCCGCGGGTTCCTGGGCGGATGCAGAGGCTGAGGGCAGAGGGTTGGGCAGCTCCTCCTGCGGGTGGCGGACTCTCTGCGGTCGTCCTCTAAGCCAGGTCATCTCGGTTTGGGGTTGCCGGACTGCAGCCACGCCCAGCGCTATTCGGTTGCCAGGACAGCCCGGAAATAGCGGTCCGGCCCGCCGGGGTGACGGGACACACCTGCTGGACAGTACCCATCTCCTAAGGCCAAATAAAATGTTTGTATGGCTACTAATAGGGTGTGGCCAGCTGCGGGGGCCCGGGGAGAGAGGCTTGAAGACCAGCCAGGGAACGAAGCTCGATCTTCTTAAGCTCTTGATCCTGGCAATGACCTAGAGGAGGCCGGGCAGGTCAAGACAAGGATTCGCATCCCTTCTCCAGCGAGGCCTAGATTACAGAGAGCAAACGTGTCCTTTGTCCTTGCTTCACGTGCGTGGTCAATCACGAAAAAACCCACGGGAAAGACGCTGGAAAAGAGCGGAGAGAGGAGGCTTGGAGAAAGAAGGCAGGGGCTTAGGGCTGGGTGTCAGGAAGAGGCAGAGACTCACTGGAGTAACGCTCAACTGCTCTGCTCCCCGCTGAGTTCCCATTTGCATCTTCCTTCCGCCCTGCCATCTGATTGACGGTAGACGAGTCACTTTTCTTCTCAGAAACCCCCGGTAAAACGGCAGCGATGTCTGTGGGACACGCTCCGAAGGAAAGGTTGAGATTGTATTCAGTTAAATTTACTGGAAAGTCTTCCCGTTTCCTGGAGGTCCCTGCCCTCTTTCTTTGGTGGCGTCCTGGTCGGGATGCCTTTGAGCATCTTCTGATGGCTTCCAAACTGTTCGTATTCATTCAGCGTCATCCTACTCTGTTCCTCAAACATGCACCCACGGCTCTCATTTAGCGGTTGTTAATTTCCCTGCTGCACTAGTCTGTGAGTTCCTAGGATCCCTGGGGGCCGGATCTGAGTCGTATAAATTGTTGTTTGTGAGACAGCCTTGCTGTGTGTAGCCTACTGGGGCCTCAAACTCGACATCTCCTTTGCCTCAGTTTCGGGTCTGCTGCCATACTGAGTGACAGGGTGACACCACACTTAGTTTCACATCCTGAGTTTGAACCCTGTGGTTCTTAAAAGTGTGGTCCTATAGCAGCAGCAATACCTGGGAACTTAGAAATACATCTAGCCTCGCTGGAAATCCTCTGAATCAGAAAGAAGGTCTGCAGGTAGAACCCTGTCCATCTGTCTTTCATCCAATCCCCTGGGTGTTAAAGATTGCAAATTACTGGCTTGCACCTCGTATCTTTATTGCCGGATGCCCTGGAGATCGACACATTTTTTTTTTTTTTTTTTTTTTTTTTTTTTGGTTTTTCGAGACAGGGTTTCTCTGTGGCTTTGGAGGCTGTCCTGGAACTCACTCTGTAGACCAGGCTGGCCTCGAACTCACAGAGATCCACCTGCCTCTGCCTCCCGAGTGCTGGGATTAAAGGCGTGCGCCACCAACGCCCGGCTGAGATCGACACATTTTAAGGTGTTATTTTTTTAAGAGTAATCTTAAAAATCTGGACATCTTAATTTTAATTTTCTGAACATTGCACAGAAATTATAAAGATATTGAGTGTTATAATAATGTTCGTGGGGGACCTTGGCGGATTCTATGGCGGCAAGGGACAAACATGTGAGGCAGACAGAGCTTAACTGAGAAGTTTTAATAGAAAGGGAAGGCAGGGGGGAAGGAAAGAGAAAAGAGGTAGAGACAGAGACAGAATAGGAGGACATGAAAAGTCTTGTCTATCCCTTCAGGGGAACAGTGAGAAAAGAGCAGAAGTGGGCAGAGTTTTTTTTCTTTTCCTTTTTTCCTTTCTTTTTTTTATTTTTTATTTTTCAAGACAGGGTTTCTCTGTGTAGTTTTGTAGAGCAGGCGGGCCTTGATCTACATCCCCAGTGCTGGGATTAAAGGCATGGGCCACCATCGACTGACTGAAGGTTTTTCTTTTAAAGGGGTCTTTTGCACCTGTGTAGTGATGTAGCTGTCATGGAACCTTGGCCTGACCAGGGTACTGCCTGAGTGCATCCTGCCAGGTGACAGGGGCAGGGTCCTGCTACTATGTAGTCTGTAAGCAGGCTCTTAACCCCAGAGCTATCTCTCCATCCCTGATATAATTCACTGCTATTTGTTTATTTATTTATAGATAGGGTCTCACTATGTAGCCCTGGCTGGCCTAGAACTAGACTCGATTGGTCTCAATTCACAGAGTTTTGGTTGCTTCTACCTCCCAAGTACTGGCCGGCCATAAAAATAAATCTTTTAAATAACAAAATAAATAAGCTGGCGCATTGGTAGCGCACACCTTTAATCCCAGCACTCAGGAGGCAGAGGCAGGTGGATCTCTGTGAGTTGGAGACCAGCCTGGTCTACAAGAGCTAGTTCCAGGACAGCCCCCAAAGCCACAGAGAAACCCTGTCTCAAACAAACAAACAAACAAAAAACGGGAGAGCCATTTCTCCCCTCCATGAAAATAGAATACCTATATCGAATTCTTCTGTATGGGATATTTGTCCCAAATAACACATTTATTTACTTATTTACACATTAATTACTGATATCCTTCAGAACTCATGGGTATTTGTTTTATATTTTGAGTTAAAGACTAACATGTTTGATTTTATTAATCAATTTATTATGCCTTTGTCTTTTGGAGCTAGTGTGTGTGTGTGTGTGTGTGTGTTTGTGTGTATATGTATGTATCTTTCATTTACTACTTATGATTTTTATTGTTTATTGTTTTGAGACAGAATCTCATGCAGCCCAATGTTGTGCCCAAGTTGCAAAGTCCCCAGAGACCACCAGGAAGACAGACCCATTAAACTGCAAAAGCAAGGTTTAATGATTGTTCATCCAACCATGACAGGAACCCCTGTCTAGCAAGCTGATGCAGCAGCCTCCAGAGAGAGTGAAGTTTCCTGTCTACTGCTAGGTTTTATAGGCAAAAGTTACAGCATTACATCAGTAGGTATGGGTTGGTTTCTGATTGGTTGACATTTGGGAACAATCAGGAGAATTTCTCAAAGTCATATTTTGGCATGAGATACCTGTGTACCAATTATTTTCATTGGTCAGTGTTGAGAGGGAACATTCTGTGGTTTCTATGGCATTGTCTTGTTACTTGCAGGTGGTCTATTGTATATAGATACCAATAGTTTTCAGAACTGTATCCTGGAGAGTACAGGGGAGGTTTGTGGCCAAACAGTTCCCAGGAACCAAGTATCTAGGAGGCTGCGGGGGAGGGAGGGTACAGGGAAGGGGGGATCTGGAGTTTCTTTGTGTTCAGTTTTGGCCCTAGCCTCCGGGAGGCCAGAGGATCTGGAAGTTTCCCTGTGTCAGAGGCATACGAGTCTTTTCTGTAGCCTGTCATGGCTGCTAAAGCAGGGGGCTGAGTGAGGGTTTGGTCCCTTTATTTCTAAATTATTAAAAGTGAAGCCCTTGAGTTTAGTTTACCCCTTTCACCCAGGCTGACCTAGAACTTGGAAGTCTTCTGCTATATGGGGCTAGGATTACAAGCATGGCTACCATGTCTGGCCTAGATAGGCTTCTTTGATTTAGAAAATGTGTGCTTAATTTTCATCTATAATTAATATTGTCATTATCATTATTATTACTGATAGAGTTCTTTCCATATAGTTCTGGCTATCCTGGAACTCATTATGTAGACCAGGCTGGCCTTGAACTTACAGAGATCCACCTGTCTCTGCCTCCCAAGTGCTGGGATTAAAGATGTGCACCACCATGCCCAACTTCATTCATAACTTTTGTAGTTAGATATACCATTTTTTGTTTGTTTTTGAGATAGTATTACTATATAGTTAAGACTGTCCTTGAACTGGAGATCCTCCTGCCTCAGCTTCTACACTGCCATACTTGTCTGATAATCCATTTCTTTTTTTTTTTTTTTTTTTTTTTTTTTTTTTTGGTTTTTCGAGACAGGGTTTCTCTGTATTGTTTTGGAGGCTGTCCTGGAACTAGCTCTTGTAGACCAGGCTGGCCTGGAACTCACAGAGATCCGCCTGCCTCTGCCTCCCAAGTGCTGGGATTAAAGGCATGCGCCACCAACGCCCGGCCGATAATTCATTTCTTTTTATCAGTTAAATAGTATCCCATGGTGTTGATGTGTCACAATTTGTTTTTGTTTGTATCCCATATAGAAGAATTCACTGTAGGTGTTCCATTTTTATGGAGGGGAGGAATAGAGCTCTCCTCCTTTTGTTTATTTGCATTTTATTCTATTTATCTATCCATCTATTTGTTAATTATTTATTGTTATTTTGTTTGCATTTGGTGTTTTGCATGCATGCATCTCCGGGTGTGAGGTCTTCGAGTTACAGACAGTTGTTAGCTATATGGGTGCTTGGAATTGAACCTGGGTCTTCTGGAAGAGCAGCCAGTGCTCTTAACCGCTGAGCCATCTCTAAAGCTCCTCTATTTTAAAAAATACTTATTTTATTATTTATTCATGTTTATATATGTTCACATGTGCATGCAGTGCTAGCAGATGCCAGAAGGGAGCATTAGGTGTTCCTAGGATTGGAATTATGGATGGCTTGTGAGCTTCCATGTGAATGCAGAAAATTAAAACTGGCTCTCCTGTAGTAGGCACTTAGAAGGTAGTGCAGGCAGATCTCTTTTTTTTTTTTTTTTTTTTTTTTTTTTGGTTTTTACGAGACAGGGTTTGGGTTTCTCTGTATTGTTTCAGAGGCTGTCGGTCCAGCCTGGCCTCAACCTCACAGAGATCCGCCTGTCCCTGCCTCCCGTGTGCTGGGATTAAAGGCATGCACCACCACCGCCCGGCAAGGCAGGCAGATCTCTGTGTTCAGTGCCAGCCTGGTCTGTAGAGTGAGTTCCAGGAAAGCCAGGGTTACAAAGAAACTCTGTCTTAAAAAAACAACAACACGCCGGGCGTTGATGGCGCACGCCTTTAATCCCAGCACTCGGGAGGCAGAGGCAGGCGGATCTCTGTGAGTTCGAGGCCAGCCTGGTCTACAGAGCGAGTTTCAGGACAGTCTCCAAAGCCACAGAGAAACCCTGTCTCGGAAAAAAGAAAAGTTTCCCTGTGCATCTCTGGCTGTCCTGGAACTCACTTCGTAGACCAGGCTGGCCTGGAACTCACAGAGTTCCACCTGTGTCAGTTTCCCAAGTGCTGGGATTAAAGGCATGCACCACCACAGCTTTGAGAAATGGTTTTTATGTATACGAGTGTTTTACCTTCATTTATGTATTTGCACCACATTCATGGCTCGTGGCCCTGAGGATCCAAAGAGGCATTGGATTTCCTGGAACTGGAGTTACAGGGATTTTGTGAGCCACCATGTGGGTTCTGGGAACTGAATCTCGGTCCTCTGCAAGAGAAGGAAGAGCTTTAACCACTGAGCCATCTTTCCAGCCCTGTCATGCTCTCTTGTTTATTGTAAAAGGTTTACTTTCTCCTCAAAGTCCTTTAACAGATTTGAGAAGAGTTGGAGAGGGAGCATAAAGGTCCCAGATGCCACTAAGAAAGCCATGGTACCACAGAGGAAGGTACAATGTCTTCCAAGGCATGGGGCTTTCTTCTACAGCTCTGCCTGGATGGGTTCATTTTGGCTGTCAGTGAGACACTGGAATGCTCAGACTCCACCTAGTGGCAGTTGGACATCATCTTTCTGCCTAAGCTCCCTGGTACTACAATAGTTACCTTTACAATGTTACTTTAATAAGCAGCAAAATTAAAAGCAAAACAATAAACTCACCTTCAAATAAACAAAGAAACAAACAAAAACCAAAACAAAACCCCCTAACATTTCAGTCAAAATAAATGAACTCATGACTTATTTGGCTACATAAGTGTCTAGTTTTCTTTTTTCTTTTTTGATTTTTGGAGACAGGGTTTCTCTTTGAAGCAGTTCTGGCTGTCTTGGAACTCACTCTATAGACCAGGCTGGTCTCGAACTCACAGAGATCCGCCTGCCTCTGCCTCCCGAGTGCTGGGACTAAAGGTGTGTGCCACCAACACCCGGTTTTGTTGTGTTTTTTGAGAGAAGGGTCTCTCTAGGTTGCCCAGTCTGGTCCTGAACTCCTGGGCTCAGGCAATCCTTCTATCCCAGCCTCCCAAATGTTTAGCTGTAACTACTGCAGACACGTACCACTGTGCCAGGCAGCTGCTTACCATTTGGTGATCTAAGTAGAAATGAGTCTTCACCACAGTGTATTTTTTCTCTATTCCTTGCTCTTCACAGTGTATCTATGATGTATGTTGAGTACATTAGTTTCTCTTTAGACCACACCCTAAAGCCAAGCACTCACCCAGCCCCCATCTCTAGGTCCTGTCTCGAAAAACAAAAAACAAAAAAAATAAAATAAAAATTAAGTTTCTGTTGAATAGCAATTGTATACTTGACCTAGCTTCAGAGCTTTCAGGTACATTATATTACTAAGGAAATACTTTCTAAATATAAAGAGAGGATTCACTGTAAGTATAACACAGTGTGTAAATACAGCATGTGGGGTGGTCCAGTAGGATTGCCATGGAAGGAAGGAATGTTGGGACTGAGAGATGATTCAAGGGGGAACTACTTGATGCACAAATATGAGGACTTGGCTTTAGATCAACACGAATGCCAAGTAATCCCAGAGGCCTCTCAGGTAAACTGGCTAGCTGAACTAGTTGAATTAGCAGGTCCCAGGTGTTAGTGAGAGGCCTTGTTTCAATATATATAAGGTGGTGAGCCATCAAGGAAGACACCCATGTTAACCTCTGACTTCTAATCACATGTGCACCCACATGCATATGAACCCATGCAAACTCGCACATGTGCAAACACACAAAAATACACATGTAACACACAAAGGAAGCATGGGAATATGGAATGGTATAGTGGATAGAAATTTATTTTTCTTCTTTTACTTTAATTAATATAATATATATTAATATATATATGGTATTTCGAGACAGGGTTTCTCTGTATTATTTTGGAGGCTGTCTTGGAACTCGATCTGTAGACCAGGCTGGCCTCGAACTCACAGAGATCCGCCTGACTCTGCCTCCCGAGTGCTGGGACTAAAGGTGTGCACCACCAACGCCCGGTCTAACTTCCTTTTTGAAAAACATTTTATTTTTAATTGTATGTACAAGCATGTGTGTCCGTACTTTTTTTTACGAATATGTGCATGTGAGTACAGGCGCCTGTGGAGGCCAGAGGTGGTAGATCCCCCAGAAGCTGGAGATGCAGGCAGATGTAAGCTGCTCAGTGTGGGTTCTGAGAACTGAGCCTGCATCCTCTGGGACAGCAGTGTGTGCTTTAGCTGATCTTCCTGCCCTTAACTTTCTTCTTCTTTTATCTTCAGTAATTTATTTTTATTTTTATGTGCATTCGTATTTCGCCTGCATGTATGTCTGTGTGCGTGTGTTGGATTCTGGAGTTATGGACAGTTATGAACTGCCACCTGGGTACTGAGAATCGAACCCTACGTTTTCTGTAAGAGCAGTCAGTGCTCTTAACTGCTGAGTTGTATCTCTTTTGTTTGTTTGTTTGTTTTTAATGGTTATTTTTATTTCTGTGCATGTGTGTGTGTGTCTATGTGTATGTATGTAGTGTGTGGGTGCCCTTAAAGGCTAGATGAGGGTGTCTTTGGGATTCTTTGTGGCAGGAGTTATAGGTGAGCCATGAATTGTTGGGAACTGAACATAGGAAGAGCTCTTAACCACTAAGCCATCTCTCTAGTTCCCTTAATCGGTTTCCTTATTTTTTTTCCCTTTGTAACACTCAGATGGAACTCAGAGCCTCATAAAATGCTTGACAGGAGGTCAAGCTACCTGCTAGTCCACACCTTCAACCTGGATTCCCTTTTCTTCTTTTTTTTTCCCTGAAGCAAGGCCTCACCACATAGCCCAATGGATTGAAATTTTAGAGTGGCCAGGCAGACGTCTTTGAGAGGGTTTCTTCCAGCTGCCAGAAGGAGGTGAAGGAATGCTTCACGGAGATTTCTTGGGAAGATTTCCAGGCATCATGCACAACTCTGTAGATCCTTAGTTAGGAGCAGGCCTGAAGGGGGAAGTTAGGGAACAGGGTAGGTTGCAGACATTGAGCAAAAAGGAGTTTAAAACACCTTTGGATACTAGTTTACTGGATCCACTTCTCAGAGTCTGGCTTGGTATTTATTTATGGATGTGTGCCCATGCCAATGACATTCGATGGGGACCTCTCTTGATCAGTCCCTGCAACTTCAACTAGTTTCCTTCCCAGGCTTGGGTGTGGTTCACTCCACCCCTTTCAGCTGTTTTTATCACACACTTCCAGCCCTGGGAACTCAGTTTCCCAATCAGAAAGCAAATTAAAGTGTGTGGTGGGGGGCACTCCACAACCCGTCCTGCTCCCAGGCATGACTACTTCTAGACCAACCCCTGTGGAAACTTCCCAGTGGGACAGGGAGTCAGAGGAGAAACTGGGAATGCAGAACGGTGAGCAACAGGTCACCCTGTGAATCTGGAAGATCCCCTTCCCCACCTCCCTCCACACTCCCACCCCTGGCCTGACACAATGGCTGGGTGGGGCCGAGGAACTGGCTTCCTCTGTGGAGATGGAAATCTGGACCTTCAGTTCCCGCCCCAGAGAAGCAGGGACATTTATTTGGAGACGTTGGGCAACATTTGGTGCTCCAAGGGGGCAGGAAGATAGGCTGAAAACAGAAATTACCCCCAAACCATAAAGGTAAATTCCTGATGGGGGGGTGGCTCTGCAGATGGGAGCGGGGAGAAGAGAGGGTCCCTCGGTACGAAGTGTGGTTGGCTCACACCTAGGCAGTAGGTTGGAAGTTGGGGAGACAGACAGTTGTGTAAGTGGTAGAGCAATGGCCAGACACCCCATAGCTGAGAGGGAGGTATGAGGATGGGCATGTAGTACTACGAGCCAAGCTTGCCAGGGCCACCCCATTCTCACTGGAACCCCTGCCAGCCACGCAGCGGTCCAGGTGAGAGGGTGCACACAAAGTGCTCTCTCTCCATACCTGAGTTCCAGCCTTTTCTAACTTCAACACCTTAGATGCCGGATTCCTCACATCCTCTAGGCCCAGTGTGCGCATGTGGAGCGTGGTGTGGTTGGTGGGGGGGTGTCCGGTTGGGAGGAGGATCGGATTCCTGTTTCCTGCCCCAACTCACTCAGCCCTAGGAGGTGACTGAGAGTGGAGGGAACTGGAGGGTAAGTGCATGGGGCCCCCCAACTATCTCAGCCCTGTAAAAGGCTTGAGCAGGGAGTGGGGAAGGAAGTAAAAGCAGGTACCTGGGATGGGGGAGAGTGAGTTCCCCGAACGGGTAAAGGCTGGGGAGCAGGAGACCACTGCTTGGGTTACCTCGGTGAGGGGCTTCGAGGCAGCATGTAGGGACCGCTGAATGAGCTGCAATCTAAGGGGTTCCCCGATGCCCATCTTCTCTCAAGAACCTCCCTCGGGACCTGGAAGGCTGTGACTTCTGATCATACAGGGAATTTAGGGGCTCTCTTGTGTCCCAGCTCTGGTCCGCATCCTCCTTGTCAAGAGGAGAAGCACAGGTCCTGGGTCCCAGTGCTGTTGGGTCTACGCTTTGGCCCGGGCTGGTGGCCACCTCCCAGGCTTCCCGGCAGGACCCAGCCTTCCACTAGGGCTTCTCTCTGTGGCCAGACCCAGGTGTGGCAAGGATAAGAGGATGGGGGCAGAGGAGACCCGGCTGGGACCCCTGGTCTCCTGTGTCAGAGGCGCCAGGAATCTTCATGGCAGGAAAAGGAGACTAAAAATAATCCGGAAAGGGAGAGTCCGGAGAGAGGAACTGGGAAATGGGAGGGGGAGGGGCAGTCAGAGCAGGGAAACGGTGATACATCTCTCAGCTCAGGCACTGGCTTGCACGTGTGTGACTGTGTGTGTGTGACTGTGTGTGTACACACACACTCTACACACTTGCTTTACCCAGATAGCAGAGATCGTGTACACTGTACTCACACCACACAGTCTTTGGGGTTTCTGTGACAGCCACCGTTGACCCCACTCTTTGCCCGGGCACACTCAACTCTCACTCATTCAGCACTAGATAACAGTGCACACCCACTCACGAAAACTCCTCACAGTGACTGTCCCAGCAAGCTGAGCTCCTTTCACGGCATCTTACTGATTCTCTGCTACCCTTGCCTTCCCGTCCTCCCCAACAGCTTGTTCTTAGGCCCACTGTGTCGTCTGGCCTGATGCAGTAAAAGTCAAAGCATAGAGAGGCTGGCCAGGGCAGCACAAGCCTGTAATACCAGCACACTGAAGGTTGAGGCAGGAGGATCTTGAAAGAGGAAGCTGCCCAGGAGGGTCCAGGGGTGGGATGAGCAGAGGTGAGAGGTGAAGAAAGACAGTATGACGAGGAGGAAGGGAGGGAAGTGTACCAATGTTCTCTCCTGACTCAAAAACGTAAGTTTCAGACTTCCTCAGTCTACCCACCAGGGAGATACTGAGGGGCACTTTCTCCCTCCACCCTCCTCAGGGGATGACTTCCACAGAACACCTCCCTCCTTGGAAACACTCAGAAGACGATGTCAGCCCAGTCCCTTCCTGCAGCAACGCCCCCTACCCTGAAGCCCCCTCGGATCCTCCGCCCCCGCCCCCTTCTCGCCATCGGGCTCCACACTCCCCGGGGCCTCCCCACAATGGCTCCTCTTCGAAGTCACTTCCTCAGATTCCCAATGATGCATCAGCCTCAATGTGCACCTCCATCTTCTGGGAGCCCCCCACGTCTTCCCTGAAGCCCCCTGCTCTTCTGCTCCCCTCAGTTTCTAGAACCAGCCTGGACTCTCAGACTTCTCCTGACTCTCCTGCCAGCACACCCAGTCCCAGCCCCGTGTCCCGGCGTTCTGTCTCCCCAGAGCCAGCTCCCTGCTCTCCAGTGCCCCCACCCAAGCCCTCTGGGTCTCCCGGAACACCTCTACCCTCGCTCCCTTTGCCTCTCCAGGATGGCTCTGCCTCGGCCCCTGGCACGGTTCGTAGACTGGCCGGCAAGTTTGAATGGGGGGCTGAAGGCAAAGCCCAGTCCTCAGACTCCCTGGAGCGATGCTCCCAAGGGGGCACGGATGTAAACGGGGAGAGAGAGACTCCCCAAGCCGTCCTTTCCGGGAATGGGTCCCAGGAGAATGGCACTCCAGGTAAGCATATGGTGCAGCTGAGTTCTTGAAAACTGGGCACTTTAAAGGGCTAGCTAGCATTTCTAATGTAGATTTTGTGTTTGAAAAAACCTGTTTTCTGTGTTTCTTAGAGTTTGCAGACAGGGTGGATGAGGTCTACAGATACCTGGGGTTGCTCCTTTATGTGGGGGGAGAAGCTCAGATGGGATGGGTCAGGCCCCAAGAACTTCCTTCGACAACCCCTTCTGTCACAGATGCTGCCCTGGCCTGCCCCCCATGCTGCCCCTGTGTCTGCCATGTAGCGAAGCCTGGCTTGGAGCTCCGATGGGTGCCCGTGGGGAGTTCTGATGACATCCTCAGGGCCCCCTGCCGGGCATCCCCACTGCGAGCCTCCCGCTCCCGCATCAACCCACCTGTCATCAGTCACCCTCCAGTTGTCCTTACATCTTATCGTTCCACTGCTGAGCGCAAACTCTTACCTCCCCTCAAGCCCCCCAAACCAACTCGAGTTAGGCAGGAAACCAGCACCTCTGGGGAGCTTCCACAGCCGGACCCGGAATTGCCTTCAGAAGATGGGATCCAAACAGGTAGAAGGCAAGGGAATTAAGGATACGGAAGGTGGGGAGAGGAGTCATAGGAGCACCGGGTTTTGAGGGCACCGGGTGGGTGCTGAGTGGCCAGTTATAACCCCACCAACCCAGGACTTTTCGTTTTTCTCCCAGCTGCTGCTCGGGAGTTGAGGGGAATGGTAGTCTTGGCATCAGTCTTCACTGGGGCTGGGCCTCGGGCTCAGCGTCTTGGGCTGGGGGTCTTGGAGATTAGCTCTGGTCACTCTGGCTTCTCTCTCCAGGGGACAGGCCTGAAGAAGTGCCTCAGAATGCTCCTCCTGCAGTCCTGGAGGGAAGGTACCGAACTCTCCACCTGTGTTCCCCTCTTTTCTCCTCACCTCACCATGCTCTCATGCAAAGGCAGACAGACTAACTTTCAAGTCCCAATGAATGCTACCGTATTCCCGCAGAGGGGGAAAGGTCAGAGTTCCAGACACAAGGGGCCCAGGTTTCTAATGTGATCTCTGTTCCATATTAGTTATGCAACCTTAAATAAATCCTCTTTTTCTGGTCTCAGAGTCTTTCTCTAAGAAATAGAAATAAGCTTGACTCTGTTCCATGGGGTTATTGAGGAATAATATTGCAAAAAATCTGGGCTCCAGTTAGGCTTAGTGGTACATGCTATATATAATTCCTGCAAACTGAGGCAGGAAAATCAGGAGTCAAGACCAGCCTGGGATACATATCACAGTTCATTTTCAAAACAACAACAAAGCAACAAACAAGCAAACAAAAAAACCAAAGGCAGGGCCAAACTCTGCTTTAGTTATTTTAGCTTGGGAGTGTATTAAAATTATTTCTTTTCTTTTTTTTTTTTTTGGTTTTTCGAGACAGGGTTTCTCTGTGGCTTTGGAGGCTGTCCTGGAACTCGATTGGTAGTCCAGGCTGGTCTCGAACTCACAGAGATCCGCCTGCCTCTGCCTCCCGAGTGCTGGGATTAAAGGCGTGCGCCACCAACGCCGGGGCCATCTCTTATGCTTTCTAGCCTTGCTAATCATTTAGATTATTTTTTTCTTATTAGAAGTAATAATCCAGGTATATTCATTTATTTATTGACTACAGCAGTTTTTAGCTTGAGAAAATGGCTGGTAACTAGGAGAGGGCAGACAGGGAGCTTGAGTTTCACCAAGTCACAAAGATCTAGACAATGCTCCTGTGTGAGGGGGCTGGAAGGAGGGACTTGGAACTATCTACAACACAGAAGCTGAGAGCAGGAATGTTTGGAGCCTGATTTGCCCAGGGCCTCCCCTCCAAAGGCATAGCACGTAGGAATGTCTGGGTTTGCTGAGGAGCTGTCAGGATCCCTCCATACACGGTTCACAGGAGTTCTGCACCTCTCTCTTCTGGTATCATGTGAACTACACCCACAGAATGGACCTCACACTTCTTTTCTTGCTCCACAGAGATGAGGAAGGGTTGGAGTTGTTGAAGGAGCAGCAGTGGGAGCTGCCGCTGCAGGACGGTAGGTCTCTCCTGTGACAGGCAGGATGGAAGGGTTCTGGGCCCCGGACCTCCCTGATGTTCTCTGTCTACCTTCCAGAACCTTTGTACCAGACGTACAGAGCAGCTGTGCTGTCAGAGGAGCTGTGGGGTGTGGGTGAGGATGGGGGCCCCTCTCCGGCTAACCCCGGAGAAGCTCCCACCTTCTCCAGGCTCCCTGGACCTCGAAACACTCTGTGGCAGGAGCTTCCAGCTGTGCGAGCAAGTGGTCTCTTAGAGAGCCTAAGCCCCCAGGAAAGGCGCATGCAGGAGGTGGGTACCCCACGGTGGGACTGAGAAGGCTGGAATAGGAGATAGAGGAAGTATCGACCTGAGTCCTGGGCTGCTTGTGAGGTGGCTGGTCTTTCTACTGTGACCCTGTTCTCCTGTCTAGAGCCTCTTTGAAGTGGTGACCTCAGAGGCCTCCTACCTACGCTCCCTGAGGCTACTGACCGACACCTTCGTACTAAGCCGAGCTCTCCGGGACACGCTCACTCCTCGGGATCACCACACACTTTTCTCCAACGTGCAGCGAGTCCAGGGTGTCAGTGAGCGGTCAGTGGGGCCCTAGGAATGTGGGCCATGGGCTTCTCCCTCTTCTAGGTTTTTCCTTCCATGGAGTTAGTTTTCAGTACTCTCCTGAAAACCTTGGAAAACCAGACTTTCTGTCCCTCCATTAATTGCTTCCTTTATGTTTTCAGGTTTCTAGGAACATTACTGTCCCGTGTTCGTTCTTCCCCACACATCAGTGACCTGTGTGATGTGGTACATGCCCATGCAGTTGGTCCTTTCTCAGTGTATGTGGATTATGTACGGAACCAGCAGTATCAGGAGGAGACATACAGCCGCCTTATGTGAGTACTGTGGTTTCCTCCTTTCTCCCTGGGAATGTGTATCAAGACCACTGGTGGATAGTACTAAACCTTATACGTTCATATCTAAGAAAGTGACTTACGAATTATGCCCAGTAACTGATTAACAATGGCTAATAATAAAACAGAAAAATCTGAGCAATATAATGTAATAAAACTGTCAGCATTGCTACTCTTGCACCTTGTAGACATTAGTAAATAAATTAAGGATGACGTAGCCACAGCTCTACGACACCAGCACGTCAGCTATCTGTGATTGAAGGGTGGGTGGTATATAAATATGAGAACACTGGACAGAGGGATTATATTAGTGTTCCAGGGGAGATGGGTGGGGCATCTTGAGAGTTCATCATTGCTAGTCAGAAAAAGGCACTCACTTGAAAATGTATGAATTGTTTGTTTCTGGAACGTTCCATTTAATGACATTGGGTAATTGAAATTATGAAAGCAAAACTACAGAGAAGGGGACTTCTGTATCCCAGAGTTGGAGGAACCTGTGAAGTCATGTTAAGGCTGAGGCCAGGATTCAGGACCCTCCCTGCTTGAGGGAACCCCTTAGGCACCTGGGCTTTCTTTATAGGGACACTAACGTGCGCTTCTCTGCGGAGCTGCGAAGGCTGCAGAGCCTCCCCAAATGTGAGCGGCTCCCACTGCCATCTTTCCTGCTCCTGCCCTTCCAGCGTATCACCCGGCTCCGGATGTTGCTGCAGGTACTGTCCTGCTTAATGCCTGACTCCTCCCACCCACCCTGCCATGGAAATTCTCTCCAAGGCCTCTGGTCTAGATACCACCATTTCCTATCCCACCGTGACCACAGACATTTTCTCAGGGCAAAATCTTCCAACCTCAGCTCCCTAAATGCCTCAGGGGGAAGACAGAGCCTTCTAGACTTTCTTTGGCTCAGCCTCTAACTAGTTGAGATCTCCAGATGGATAAAGAGTGGTTTTGGGGGAGAAATGAAGAAATAAACCTTAGCTTTCGGGTATGAGTACACAGTATTCCATGGTGAATACGCAGATTTATAGTGTATAAAATTCAGTTTTTATGGTGGCTGTAGGGCAGGGCTGAGCACTGTAGCTTAGTAGTAGACAGCTTGCCTAGGGAGTACTGGACAAGGCCTCGGATATAATCTTCAGTGCAAGTAACTAAATCAAATTTAAAGAAATGAAAAAGTTCCTTAGTGGAATAATACTGAGGGAAAAAATGGAGGTTTTACAAAACACTTCTTTTACATCTATTTGTGTGTGCATGGTGTGTATGTATGTGTTGGTGTGTAATACGGAAGTCCGAGGACAACTTGCAGAAGTCAATTTGCTTTTTTCATCACCTGGGTCCTATGGATCAAATTCGGGTCTTTAGGCTTGGCTGCATAATGCTTTTCCTCACTGAACCATCCTAGGACACATTGCAGGAGTTAGTTCCCAATTCCTCTGTGTAAGTTCCACAAAAGCTGTTACCTCATGAGCCAGAGAAATACTTTTCTTTTTTTTTTTTTTTTAGTTTAATGTATTTTAATAGCAAACTTACAGGAAAAGCACAGAAGACAGACAACATTAAAAACATGTACTTGCATGTAGGACAACTCAGTTAGGAAAGTACAGTGAATGGATGGAATCTACTGTATGATAAATATGCTACAAACACCACTTAGTTGCCATCAATAAGACATTTTTACTTATTTTTAAAAAATCCAAATGCTGGCATTGTCCAGAAAATTTTAACAGGTTTATTTATAACTGTTATAAAGTTGAACTGTTGAAATGTGTTCAAAAAAATATGGAACGCTTCAGGAATTTGCGTTTCATCCTTGCGCAGGGGCATGCTGATCTTCTCTGTATCGTTCCAGTTTTAGTATATGTGCTGCTGAAGCGAGTACAAGAAATACTTTTTCGTATAGACTCCCCTTTGACTAAGTTACCTCATATTAGAGTTTTTTTGTTTTTTGTTTTTTCGAGACAGGGTTTCTCTGTGGCTTTAGAGGCTGTCCTGGAACTCGCTTGGTAGTCCAGGCTGGTCTCGAACTCACAGAGATCCTCCTGCCTCTGCCTCCCGAGTGGTGGGATTAAAGGCGTGCACCACCAATGTACGGCTTTCGTATTAGAATTTTTAAAAAGATTTGTATGTTTTGATTTTATGTGTGTTTTGCCTGTGGAGGCTAGAAAAGGGAATTGAATTCTCTGGAATTAGAGGCGGTTGTGAGCTACCATGTGGATGTGGGTCCTCTGAAAGAGCACTGAGTGCTGTTACCTGCAGAGCCATTGCTTCATCCCCCCAGTACTGGAATTTTCTTTTTTATACAGAATCTTACTGTGTAGTTATGGCTGGTTTGCTATGTATCCCAGGCTAGCCTGACTCCCAGAGATCTGCTTGCCTGCACCTCTAGAGCGCTGGTATTAAAGGTGTGCACCTCCATGCTTGGAAGTATTCGAACTCTTTTTATTTGTTCATCTTTTTTTTTGAAGATTTATTTCTTTATTTTATGTGTACGAGTACTCTATATGCACCAGATCCCATTATAGATGGTTGTGAGCCACTGTTGGTTGCTGGGAATTGAACTCAGGACCTCTGGAAGAACAGCCAGTGTTCTTAAGTTCTGAACCATCTCTCCAGCCCAGTATTGGAATCTTTTCTTTAAGTTTCTTTATTTTTATTTTATGTGCACTGGTGTTTTGCCTGCATCTATGTATATGTATATCAGAATCCCTGGAACTGAGTTACAGACAGTTGTGAGCTATCATGTGGTTGCTGGGAATTGAACCCAGGTCCTGGAAGAACAGCCAGTGCTCTTAACCTCTAAGCCATCTCTCCATTCCCCCAGTATTGGAATCTTTTTTTTTTAAAGATTTATTTATTATATGTACAACATTCTGCCTCCATGTATTCCTGCATGCCAGAAAAGGGCACCGAATCTCATGATAGACAGTTGTGAGCCACCATGTGGTTGCTGGGAATTGAACTCAAGACCTCTGGAAGAGCAGTCAGTGCTCTTAACCTTTGAGCCATCTGTCCAGCCCCAGTATTGGAATCTTAACGTGAAGAGTGTCCAGCTAGATGCTGCTACTACTATTTTTTCTTTTTGTTTTCAGATAGTTGGCTCTGTTTTTTGTTGTTGGTTTGTTTGTTTGTTTTTGTTGTTTTTTTTAGAACTTACTATGCAGCTCAGGACAGCCTCAAACTTGCAGTCTTCTGCCTCAGCTTCTTGAGTGTTGGAATAACAGGTGTGTACAGACTATCTTCTTTTTTAATTTAGTGTGTGTGTGTGTGTGTGTGTGTGTGTGTATGTGTGTATCGGAGGATCAAATTGATGCCTCCTCACTCATGCTAAGCAAGCACCCTACCATTGACTTCTAACCCAACTTCCTTAAGTTTTATTTAGCTTTTTTGACCTCCATGTAAACAACATGATAACAATGACACCATACTAACTCAATGATTGCTGAGAGTGCTGTTCAAGGCCCAGTTCTAAGTGTTCTACACCTGTATAAACCCAGGGACAAATGTGTGAGAACAGGAACCATTGTTTACATGATGTTATAAAGGAGGATACTAGGTACAGTTTGCATAACTTGACCTGGGCCATGCAAAAGTAATGGATGGAGCCAGGTGTGGTGGTGCACACATGTAATCCCAGCATTCCAGAGGGTGGATAGAAGGATTCAGAGTTCAAGGCTGCCAGGCAGGGCTGCTTAGCAAAAATGCAATCTCAGAAAAACATACACACTAAAAATGAAATAAATGGGAATCCAGCCATTTCTAACTGCCCTGCTGTATTGTTAGGCTAGTAATTATTAGGAAAAAATAGACCCTCCCCCCAGTATTTATGGTGTGCCAAGGACTATGCTGAATCCTCTTTACATATCACCTCAAATCCTCACAATATTATTAATGTGCTAAGTAGATGTCAGCTCCATCTTATAAACGGTGAAAGTGAGGCTCTGAGCAGTTAGCAGTAAGACTTGCTCAGCCTCTGGCAGCTGGTAGGTCTCATGACCTTGCTGAGGGTTTTCTTGGGGGCCCTGTGAACCCTAAACGGAACATGTGGCAGGATCCACAGCACCTCAGCATCTCAGGGGAAGGGAGGATCTCAGTCACCCTTTCCCTTTGTTTCCAGAATATCCTAGGCCAGACAGAGGAGGGGTCCAGTCGCCAGGAGAATGCCCAGAAGGCCCTTGGTGCTGTGAGCAAGGTGGGCAGGATGGAAGCTGAGGAGGGCTGAGGTGCCAAGTGGTAACGGGGAAGTGGAAGGGGACAGGTGGCTGCTGGAATGGATGACTCGATTCCCCTCACCAGATCATTGAGCGCTGCAGCGCTGAGGTGGGGCGCATGAAGCAGACAGAAGAGCTGATCCGACTCACCCAAAGGTTGCGCTTCCACAAGGTCAAGGTTGGTCTCGCCCAGACTCTCCATCTTGCCTTTCCTCACCATGGTGCAAGGCTAAACCCTTCTCTCTTTCCTCTCAGGCTCTACCCCTGGTCTCCTGGTCACGGCGCCTGGAATTGCAGGGGGAACTGACAGAGTTGGGATGTCGGAGGGGCGGTGTGCTCTTCAACTCCCGTCCCCGCTTCACTCCTCTCTGTCTGCTGCTCTTCAGTGATCTTCTGCTTATCACTCAGCCCAAGAGGTGGGTCTTGTGTGGGAGGGGAGGAAGCCCAAGCTGGGGTGGGGAAGAGATATCTAGCAGGACACGCCTGCTCTCGTCTGAACACCCTCTTCCCTGGGTAGTGGGCAGCGGTTGCAGGTTCTGGACTATGCCCATCGCTCCCTGGTGCAGGCCCAGCAGGTTCCTGACCCATCTGGACCCCCTACATTCCGCCTCTCTCTTCTAAGCAACCACCAGGGCCGACCCACCCACAGGCTACTCCAAGCAGCATCACTGTGAGTCATGTTTCTAGAAAATACTGTTGGGGGCTGGGGACGTGACTCAGTGGTAGAGAGTTTGCCTAGTGTGCATGGGACCGGGGATTCAACCCCCAGCACTGCAGAAGAGACAAGCAAGTGTGGTGGCATACCTTTATAATCTGAGGTAGGCAGAGGGACCATGAGTTTGAGGCCCGCCTGGGCTGCCTTGGCAAAGCTTGCAAGCAGGCAAGCCACCCTTAGGACCATCACCAGACCTCTATATTCTATTGTTCTTCTTTCTCCCCTATGGCCCCTATTCATGCCCCAGGAGTGTCTCTTGGGTCAACTGTGGACCCCCTCCTGTGTTCACCACTAGGTCAGACATGCAGCGCTGGCTAGGAGCCTTTCCCACCCCAGGTCCTCTTCCCTGTTCCCCAGATACCATCTATGAGGACTGTGGTAAGTATCTCCCAAAGGGAGGAGGCAAAGAAATGAGAGTCTTATGGGGGATGTGGAATGGCAGCTGTAAAGAGGGAGGGTCCCATTGTAATGTTACACACTCCACCAGAGTGTTCCCAGGAGCTGTGTTCAGAGCCGTCCACACCTTCCAAGACGGAGGGGCAAAGCCTGGATTCCAAGGTGCCCCGCAAGCATCCACACAAGAATCCTGAAGGTGAGAGAGCCTTTCACGTGCTCATTCAGCGAACATTCTTTGAACACCATGAGCCGGACACATAATGTTCATGCTGCAGTACTGCGATCGAGTCCAGGGCCTCACACGTGAGCAGCAAGTGCTGTACTAATGAGCTGCACCCCCAGCCCTGGAGTATACTCTCCAACAGAGGAAGCAGGCAGTGAAGGCTGAGTGAGCCAGGCACGGTGGTGCTGGTGTTGATCTCTGCTCTGTCACTTGAGAGGCACAGGCAATCAGATCTCTGTGAGTTCAAAGCCAGCCTGGTCTACACAGTGAGTTTCAGGCCAGCCTGGATTACATAATGAGACCCTTTCTTTTTTTTTTTTCAAAGTAGAGTTTCTCTGTGTAGCTCTGGCTGTCCTTTGAGTCTTGGGGATATAGGATGGCAACTAAGAAGAATGAGGGAGGGTCCTGTGTAATGTTACTTACTCCACCTGAGTGTTCCCAGGAGCTGTGTTCAGAGCCATCCGCACCTTCCAAGACAGCTGTGCAGGCGTTCGCTCTGTAGGCTGGCCTTGAACTCACAGAGATCTCCTGCCTCTGCTTCCCAAGTGCTAGGATTAAAGATGTGGGCTACCACTGCCTGGTTGAGACCCTTTTTTTTTATAGCCCATATGTGTAGTTCACAACTAGATAGCAAGACACTGTCTCAAACAAAATGAGTCTAATGGGATAAATATGTATACATTTTATGCAGTATTTTAGAAGGGGATGTATGCAACGGAAGAAAGAATAAAGTAAGGAAGGAGGGAGTTCTAGGGTTTGGTAGGATCTCCAATAATTAGGTGAGCTAGACCCCACTAGGAGGCAGTGTGTGAGCCCGAAAGAGGCGCTCAATGTAGGTATTCGGTGTCTGTAGGAAGAGTGGACCAGCTGAAAGGCACAAGCAAAGGCCTAGGACCTGCTGTGCAATAAAGGAGCTGTAAGGAGGCAAGTGTACCTAGACTGACCCAGAAAAGGGGCTGGGAACAAATGAGGTCACAGCGATAACAGATATGCTCTTGCAACCCCTTGCAAGAATTCTGTTTTTAGATTTATTTCTCTAGACTTATGTTTTATTATTTTATGTGTATGAGTATTTTGCCTGCATGTGTATCTGTGCACTTGTGTACGCCTGGCACCTGCCAAGGTCAGAAGAAGGCACTGGATCCCTTGAGACCAGAATTACAGATGGTTGTGGGTTACCATGTGGGTGCTGAGAATCACACCGGGGTCCTCTGGAAGAGCACTGATTTCTCTTAACCGCTGAGCCAGCTCTCAAGCCCAGAAGTTCTTCTGATTGAGTAACAGAAGCAATCATTGCAGGACCCAACACAGAACTGCCACAGACCCTCTTAGATGCTGGTGTCACTTCCAGGAGAGGTAGTAGCTGAAGTTGAATGTTCCAGTCTGTGCTTCGCCACCGATCCCCAACACACTGTGACCTGAGACCCCCAGAGGGCCTCCTTCCCCAGCCCCCTGATCTCTGCCTCTTCTCCCCACAAGCCTGTTTTTCTTTCCCCAGGTTGGCTTAAGGGGCTTCCTGGAGCCTTCCCGGCCCAGTTGGTGTGTGAGGTCACTGGAGAGCACGAAAGGAGAAAGCACCTTCGGCAGCATCAGAAGCTTCTTGAGGCTGTGGGACCCTCCTCAGGCACCTCTGACACCCCTCAACCCTAATGCCCGCTAGGGAGGGGACACAGATGGGACACTGGTGGCAGCATGGAGAAGACAAGGTCTGCCTGTCAATCCATATCCATGCATCATCTATTTGCTGTCAGTGGAAACACTACCTCTAGTGGCAACCGGTAGACCACAGAGCTTCAGGACAGAGCAGTCCCAGGCCGACTGATGACCATCCAGGGATTCATTTCATCTAAACTGATCCTTTCAGAAACAGTGGTGGGAGGAGAAAGCTGGTGGCATTGCCCAACCTCAACTACAGTTTCTGCTGATGAGAACCTGTCTTGCATGATGCTGGAGAGGTGAGGGCAAGGACAGAACAGACCATTGCGGGGGTTGGAGCTCAAGCCTGGGTAAAGGCTCTCTTCACCACTGTGCAATGCTCTTTCTTCATGTATGACAACCTGCCCAGACAGAAACTGCCACGATGACTATGGGAGGTGGAATGACTCTGGGGACTCGAAGGTGGAAGGGCACTTAGCATGTCCACAGCTTTCACCCAGCAAAGTGCCAGCCACACGGGAAACCCTCAATAAAGAATTGTGGCGTTATCCTGAGGCTCTTAAAACGGGACCGAGCAATGATCTATAAATACAGTTTTGTATGGGGATAGTGCTGGATGCAGTGGTGGCAAGGACAGGTGTCGGTTGTGCTGGAGCTTAGAGTCCTGATGCAAAGCCTGCCTGGAGTGTGGTGGCTCCTGCACAGCTTCTTAGATATCTGTGCGTGCAGCAGACCAGAGCAGCCATAGCTGTCGCTGTTGCAGGCTGGGGAAGACCAGAGGGCAGGGTCAGCATGGCTGGAGCTGTGTAGAGGGTACAGTAAGAGGTCAAAGGGCAGAGAGTCAATAACAAAGGCATTTCACTGACCAGCCCAGTATCTCTGTGTTTGATTCCATTCTATGTCTGCTTATTGAACATCTCTTTTGCGCCATGCACAGTTCTGGGGGATAAAAAAAGACAATGTAAGAAGTATGCTTTAGCCGGGCGTTGGTGGCACACGCTTTTAATCCCAGCACTCAGGAGGCAGAGGCAGGTGGATCTTTGTAAGTTCGAGGCCAGCCTGGTCTACTGAGCAAGTTCCAGGACATCATCCAAAGCTGCAGAGAAACCCTGTCTCAAAACAAAACAAAACAAAACAAAAAACAACAACAACAACAAAATCTATCATTGGTGGTACATGCCTTTAATCCCAGCCCTTGGGAGGCAGAATCAGACAGATTTCTGTAAGTTCGAGAGCTAGTTCCAGGGCAGACTCCAAAGCCACAGAGAAACCCTGTCTTGGAAAAAACAAAAACAAAACAAAAACAACAAAAAGAAAAGAAGTATGCTTCGGGACTGGAGAGACGGTTCAGCATTTAAGAGCACTGATTGCTCTTCCAAAGGACCCAGGTTCAATTCCCAGCACCCACATGGCAGCTTAAAACTGTCTGTAACTCCGAGATCTGGAACCCTCACACAGACATACATGCAGTAAACACCAATGCACACGAAATAAAAATAAACATAAAAAAACAAGTATGCTTCACTTAGGTGGCCTATGTTGACTTGAGTGGATTCCAAAATCAAACTGACATGTAAGATAAAGTAGGTCACACTGTTATGGAGAAAATGCACCCAGCAAAGACTGTGACACAGAATGGTGCTGGGTGAGGGAGAGTAATTTCAGGGAAGATCCTGGAGGAGTGACATCTGAGCTGAGACAAGAGAGAAGCAGCTGTGGAATGATCCAGGGAGTGTGACAAAGGGACAACAAGCCAGGAGTTGTAGGTAGAAGTGGTGGAGATGGGCCTGACCTATCTACACATGTTTCTTTTCTTTTTGGGGGAGGGAGGGGTTGAGACAGGTTTTCTCTGTGTAGACCTGGTTGTCTTGGAACTGTCTTTGTAGACCAGGCTGGCCACAAACTCATAGAGATCCACTTGCCTCTGCCTCCTGAGTGCTGGGGTTTAAGGCATGAACCACCATTGCCTGGCAATTTTAGTTCTTTTAGCCCTTTCAGTAATCCTGTAAGTCAGATACAAATATTGTCGTCATTATTGTTATGTGGATGGAGAAACTGAGGCACTGAACTGAAAGGTCAAGTCACACAGCTAACAGTGGGTACTGGAACACAGGCCAGCCAGCTTCAAGATGCAGGTGGACTAACACTGCCTTAGATGTCAGGCAGGACCTTAATGAGCACTGCTCCTAATTTCCGCTGCTTGGCATGCTTTCTATGTATTTCCAGGGAACCCTGATCAGAGATTCATCCCTGTAGCGAGGACTTGCTACTCACAAAATGGTTCAGAATATCGTGAATTATCAACGGAAGCAGATTTAATAGACTGACATGTGAGTTTGGTCTAGTGCATCATGGGACCAGGTTGAAGAAGGACAGGCAGGATCAAGGGACTTCTTTCGTTTTGTTTGAGGACCCAGTTCACAGTGCATAATCGAGGCTGTTCACAAAAGAGCCACAAGGAAAAGGGACAGCTTGAAAATGAAGACTGTACGAAGTGAAACTGTTGGGAGGACGGTCAGATTTGCTGACAGAATGGGATCCTGAGGAGTAGCAGGAGCAAGCAGACCCCTGGGAAGAGGGTATGTGTTTTGGTTAGGACAAAGTGATTTCTGCCGGATCAAATGCACTCTGTTTGCCTTAAACCAATGGGAAGAGTTAAGAACATTCCTGGTGCCAGAGTCTGGTCATAAACCTCACAGAGCACTTTAGCTGTTCTTACTGCGTATGGTTTGTCAGGAAAGCAGACGGGGTAATCTGGAGCAATCCTGTTGTTGCCTGATTGTCTTTGCACAGTATGACCAAAGCACCCCAATAAACCAACTTGTAAGGAAAATTTCACCTTAACTCAGGGTTTCAAGTTTTTTTTCAGCTTTGCTCGCTTGTCCTGGTGCTCCAGGGCTGTGGCAGAGCAGAGGATGCATGGCAGAGGGGATCTGCTCACCTCATGGTGAATAGGAACCAAAAGAGGAAATGATGGAGGTTCCATTCTCCCCTGAAAAGGTATGCTCTTAGTGCCCTGATTCTATTAGGCCCCACTTTCTGAAGGTTCTTCCCACCACCTAACCTTGACTAAGCCTTCAGTGTATGCCTTCAATATGTGCCCTTCAGAGGACATTTAAGATCTAAACCAGTGGGACATGGTGGCACAGGTATGGACTCCCTGTATTTATAAGGCTAAAGCAGGAGGGTCTTTGATTCAATGCCATCCTGAGCTCCAAGCAAGACTCAAATAAACAGAATATAAGATCTGAATCATCGCCGGGCGTTGGTGGCTCATGCCTTTAATCCCAGCACTCGGGAGGCAGAGGCAGGTGGATCTCTGTGAGTTCGAGGCCAGCCTGGTGTACAAAGTGAGTTCCAGGACAGCCTCCAAAGCTACAGAGAAACCCTGTCTCGAAAAACCAAAAAAAAAAAAAAAAAAAAAAAAAAAAGATCTGAATCATCATATCATACAGCTCAAAATAGCCATAGTCAAGTCAAGCAGAGTCAACAGATAGCCTAGGATCTGAGTTCTCATGTGAAGACTCAACAAGGGAAGAATCTACTTCCAAATCCACTCGCTTGTTGGTGGCATTTTGTGTCCCCACTAACCTAGTGACGGCCATGCTGCCCATCGCTGTAGCCATTCATTAGAACCTAATCACTAAGTAAGGTGTGGCGCACATCTGAACCCCAGCATTTGTGAGGTGGAGGCAAGAAGATCCAGAGCTCAAGGCCAACTTCACAGAAAGTGAAGGCTGCTCATGTACCCCTGATTTTTATAAATCTTGCAGAAATATATACCTAGGTGAGTCAACTTTTAGGGTCCTCTGAGGTGGCCTAAAAAAAGCCAGTACAAGTTAGGAGACCTGAAGCTTAAGTTATAAGAAACCAATATTTATTTATTTACTTAAAAGGTATTTAAACCCAGGTGTTGGTGGCACACGCCTTTAATCCCAGCACTCAGGAGGCAGAGGCAGGCGGATCTCTGTGAGTTTGAGGCCAACCTGGTCTACAGAGTGAGTTCCAGAGTTCCAGGACAGACTCCAAAACAATACAGAGAAACCCTGTCTCGGAAAAAAAAAAAAGGAGAGAGAGAAAAAGGTATTTAAAAGACCACTCCAAGGTACAAGCCAAGGGGTATGATATAAGTTTACCTGATGTAGAAGTTCATCTTGCTCAGTGGTTCTAAAGAAATTGAGTTGTTCCAGTGTGTGTGTGTGTGTGTGTGTGTGTGTGTGTGTGTGTGTGTGTGTGTGTGTGTGTGTGCGCGTGCCTGAGCGGATGTCTGGACATCATCTGCATATAAGAGCCTGTGTATGTCAAAAGAAGCATCAGATTCTCTGTAACTGGAATTACATTTGTGAGTTATCCAGCAAGTGCTGGGAACTGAACCTGGATCCTCTGCAAGAGCAGTAAGTACTGTGTGTTCACCGCTGAGCCATTCCTCCAGCCCCATAAGAGCCTCCAGCTCTTGTTATAGGATGTGTCACTTATTCCAGTCAGGAGATGAGAAATCTAGGAAATGTGTTTGCTGAGCCTGAATCCGCCACCCTTCCCTTCACTCTCAGACTTTTTCTTGGGTCATGTGGAGGCTGCTGTGCTTACTTGTGTCCATCTTTATTGCGTTTTCCAAGCTTTGTCTGTCTGTTGATGCTAAGAATGGAAATTCATCGAACAGTGTTTACCTTAGTTATTGTGACTGCATAAACATTCTGCTGCTGAGCTGGAAGCCACTAAGATTACATTTCCTTTCTTTTAACTGTCCTCTTTCTTTCTTGCACACACCCCCAACCACACCCTCTCTCCCATCTCCTTTTTTTTTCTTAGATAAGGTCATGCCATGTAACCCTGGCTGGCCTGCAACTTGGATTGTAGACCAGGCTGGCCTCCAATTCCCAGAGATCCACCCATCCACCTACCTTGTCCTCCTGCATGCTGAGATTAACGATGTGTGAAAACCCACCTGGATTTTTCTTGGCTTCTAAATCATTACACAGTCGGGGATCATCTTGGACTCCTGCTGTCCCACCTTCACCTCCCCTCACATTGGGATAATAGTTGCACTCCTGACTTAAGCTATTTTCAGTTATCTTTGGAAAAGTAATTCTTAAAATTTTTAAATTATGGCCAGGGAGTGACGGTGCACGCCTTTAATCCCAGCACTTGGGAGGCAGAGGCAGATGGATCTCTGAGTTTGAGGACAGCCTGGTTTAGAAAGCAAGTTCTAGGATAGGCTCCAAATCTACAAAGAAACCCTATCTTGAAAAACCAAAAACAAAATCTCTTAAATTACATTTATTTATTATGTATTTTTGTTTTCTGTGCATTGGTGCTTTGCCTACATGTATGTTTGTGTGAGGGTGTCAAGTTATAGACAGTTATGAGCTACCATGTGGATGCTGGTAATTGAACCCAGGTTCTCTGGAAGAACAGCACATGCTCTTAACCACTGAAGCATCTCTCCAGCCCCCACATATATTAATTTTTTAGTTACATGCTTATCTCTCTCTGTCTCACTGTGTGTGTGTGTGAATGTTCATGAATGCAGTCAGAAAACAACTTACAGGAGTTGGTTCTCTCCTTCTGCTATGTAGGCCTTAGGGATGAAAATGAAGTCTCTAGGCTTGGCAGCAGGTGCGTTTTTTGTGGTGCACGCCTTTAATCCCAGCACTCAGGAGGCAGAGGCAGGTGGATCTTTGTGAGTTGGAGGCCAGCCTGGTCTACAGAGCCAGTTCTAGGACAGCCTCCAAAGCCACACAGAGAAACCCTGTCTCAGGGGGAAAAAAAATATGGGCTAGTGATGGGAAAGTCCTGTGTATATATCAATAAAGCACTGTTGGCCAATAGGGAAGCAAGATAGGTGGGACTAGGAGTCCAGGAGGATTCTGGGTAGGAGAAACACAGGGAGTCAAGATGTAACCGCCATAGGGGTAAGAAGCCCGGAAACTTCTCCAGTAAGAGAAATACTTAGATTAACAATTATGGGATAAATATTTAAGTCAGAGCTATCCAGTACGAAGCAAGCAAGGCCAGCAGCTTCATAATTAATAGAACGTCTTGTGTGTTATTTGGGGACTACAACTCGGCAGAGCACAGGCGACTGGTGGGGAAAAAACCAAAGCGGCAGATAAGAAAAAGGATCACTCTACAGGCTGGAGAGATGGCTCAGCAGTTAACACTAGTGGCACTTCAGGACAATCTGGGTTTGGTTCTCAGCACACAGAGGGTGGTTCACAACCATCTCTAACTCCAGCTCCAGGGGATCTGATGCCCTTTTCTGGTCTCCGAGATCACCAGGCATGCACATGTGCATGGACATACATGCAGACAAAATATCCATATACATAAAATAAAAATAAATAAATCTCAAAAAATAGTTTATGTATATGAGTGCCTACCACTTTACCTAGGAACGAGACTATTATCAATAGCATGTATATGCCGGTGTGGTCCCCTCCAGCCCACTCTTCTGCTCCTTCTGAGAAGTCACCACCATAGGTACTTTTGCTTATTTTCCACTGCTTTTGAAAAAATACTATGCAATGGTGTGTGTGTGTGTGTGTGTGTGTGTGTGTGTGTGTGTATGTGTGTGTAAATCATGCTTTGTCTAGTGGTGTTTGTAAGTTCTATAAAAAGTGATATTGTATTTACAGCATAATCTTGCAGAAGTTATGTTCTTCAGAAACACATTTCCAAGAGCCTTCCATGCATTGCTGTGAGACCTGCTCATTCTTATTAGAAAGGCTTGGAAACTCGAGGAAACCCCAAAAAGGATCTGAGAAAGGAAACATGACACTGACGATCTCTGGCTCTTGCAGTGGGACTTTCTAAATCTGGGCAGCCACTGCACTTGAGGGCTGTCCCTCCTGGCAGCTTCAGAGTTCATCCTTGGATTGGCTGGCTGTTGTTCTGAGGACAGCACTTATTCCCACAGGACTATAGAGACTTCTCCGTTATAAGGGTTAGAGGTGGTAGTGGCACAGCTTGGGGGTCAGGACCACATTTCTCACAGTATGCACAAGAGCCCTGGTCTTCAGAGAGGCAATGGGCTACTCGAGCTACTCGGGGGAGGTCAGAGTGTGAGGACTGGAGTCCCGAATTGGAACTGTTGCTGGCATCTGGCTGCTCATTTAAACTTGAGGCTCAGAGTTAACATTTCTTTTGCTCAAACTCATTTGAACTCTGTTGTAGTAACTAATACACAAGGATGTCGGCCAGGAATTATCTTCTATGTGTTTGCCTTTTCCCTGTTTGCTGGTGAGACTTCAAAAACAACTATAAATAGAACTCAACAGAAACAATACCATATACTGGGAGCCAACAAGTACTCAGGACTTTATCTCACTCAGTAGTCAAATGGAGTCCTTGAGACAAGTCTTACTGTCTGCTCTCCAGATGAATAGACTGGAACCCAGTCTCAAACAAACAAGTAAACACACACACACAAACAGGGGCCAAGAGATGGCTCAGCAGGTAAAAGCTTTTGTTGAGCCTATCAACCTGAGTTTATCACCAAAACCCATGTTTAAAAAAAAGAAGCTAGAAAAATCATCATTCTACGTGACACCCCAGGTCTATCTTCATTCTGTGTCCTCCGTCTTCTGATACTAAGAAGAAAAGATGAGAAGTAGGATCCAGGGATGGGCTGGAGAGACAGCTCAGTCAGTAGTTAAGAGCACTGACTGGTTTTCCAGAGGACCAGGATTTGATTCCTAGCACCCATATTACAGCTCACAACTGTCTGTAACTCCAGATCCAGGGGATCTGACATCCTCACACAGGCATACATGCAGCCAAACACCAATGCTTATAAAAAATAAATAAATCCTAAAAAGAAGGCAGGGATGGTACCTCACACCTGTAAAATCCTAGACCTTGGGAGGCAGAGCAAAAGGATTGTTATGAGGTCACTGTTAGGTCTCAAACCTGAAACAAATAAATGGCTGTGGGGCCTATTTAACATATCAAATCAGATGCTGGCGACCAGGTTCTCCCAACAGCATCCCTCAGTCCCTGTATCCAGCCCCCTGTCCTGAACTTCTCCAGCCCTCTGGGCTGCTCCTCCTCCTGATGCCCTTCCCGATAGAACCCAGCCATTTTGGTTACCCCTGGTTGCTGCACCGGATTCTCTCCTCTCCCCTCTCCCTGTCTCTTCATATGGCTCAGGAACATGTCTACTGTGGATTCTCCCAGATGTCCCTGTCTCTGCCTATGCTCTCCCTTTCATCTGCAAGAAGCTTTCTCCTCCACCATACCTAGGAGCAGCATGTCCTTCCCTTTTTATTTCTTTTCTCATTTCGTCACTTGGACTCTACAGTGAGTTTCAGGCCAGCTGAGCTACATAGAAAGCACCTGTCAAGAGAAAGGGGGCGTGAGGGGGGAGGGGCTGACCATTGTTGACTGGAACTGAGTGGACAGGTGAGACAGAGAGAGGGAAGAAGCTGGGGGAGGTTAATGCATGCTTGGAACAAGCATCCGAAGGTAAAGAATGAAGGTATTCAGACCTTTTCCTAGAAGCATGTCTTTCTCCCTCTCCTTGGCTGTCAGTGAGCATTTGGGATTAGAGAAGAGAAGTGGGCTGTCTCAGAGATCATCACCTTGGATAAAGGGAGGCAGCAGCTAGGAGAGAGGCATCCGACCCACAGTTAGAGGAACCAGAGGAATAGAATTTTGAGAAAGGGTTGGGGCTGAATCCACAGCCCATCCCCCATCTCTCGGCTTCCCAGCAATATTCCATGGCAGTTAGGGCCGGCTCAGCAGAATGGGGTGAGGCCTTCTCGGATCTGGAGCTCAGGTGCCTGAAAGGAAGGTCCCCCCCATTCTTCCTCAGACACTAGGCCTGTGATGGAAACTGATGTGACTGAGGGAAAAACTGAGAAGATAAGTACCAGGTGAGTGTGGAAGGGAAGCAGGTGGGTGGGAGAGAGCAGGCGTCAGAGGCCTAGGAGGGGCGGAGGAGGGGTAGCCTGGGCAGAGCACAGAGAACCTTGTTCAGGACTCTGTCCCTTCTCCTGGCAGGAACAGGCGGTCACTCACCGAGCATCGCCGCAACTCCCTATTGCCCTTTCATTGGAGAATTACACACAGCTCCCGCTGGATGTCCCAGCTGGTGGCTTCAGAATTCAGCTTGGTGGGTTTCCTCCTCCTTCTGGTCATGGTCTTCTCCAAGAAATGGCTGTACCCCTCTAAGAGTCGTTTCCATCAGCGCTACCCCAAAAATGTCACCAATAGAGTCTACACCTCGATACATAAAATGTCCACAGGACTCCTGTACACCTGCATATCTAGAAGCTGCTCGAGCTCAGGCAGTGAGAAAGGTGAGCTCCCTCATCCCATGCCAGGTCTCCAGCCTGGCCCCACAGTCCTGTTCCTCCTGTCAGCCATCTTCATTTGACTCGAGAAAGAGGGCTCTGCCGGCATGGCGACCTCTGAGGATCATTTTCTTCCTTTGGTTTGGCCAAATCAACTCACCTGACTCAGTAGATATCGCCTCTTTAGGTAGAGCCTGAAGGATTTTGCTTTAAGAATGCCACGCCTTTAATCCCAGCACTCAAGTGGCAGAGGCAGAGGGATCTCTGTGACTTTGAGGCCAGCCTGGTCTACGGAGCGAGTGCCAAGACAGCCAGGGCTACACAGAACGTTGAAAGCTGTCTGGATGATTCCTGCATAGCATCCCCTTCAGCTGGAGGTGCTGTCTCCTAGGTGTGCGTACTCAGAGCCCTCGATGACCCGGGAGGTTCTCTTGCAATCGCCCCTCCCTGCCCTTCTGCTGTGCTTCTGGGCCAGCTCCGCCCTTGCCCTTCATTGCGAGGCTTCCTTAGTCCTTCCTTTCCTGGACTCCTACAGCCGCTTAACTTCTGACTCATTTCATTCCGTGCTGTCCCCTCACCACCTCAGAAATGTCCAGTTCTTTTTTTTTTTTTTTTTTTTTTTTTGGTTTTTCGAGACAGGGTTTCCCTGTGGCTTTGGAGGCTGTCCTGGAACTCCCTTGGTAGTCCAGGCTGGTCTCGAACTCACAGTGATCCGCCTGCCTCTGCCTCCCGAGTGCTGGGATTAAAGGCGTGCGCCACCAATGCCCGGCTAAATGTCCAGTTCTGGATGTCCATTTCCTGCTCATTCTCCTTCACATAAGCAAAAGACAGGTGTACAGCAATTATATCTTCTTAAGGATAAATATGGGAAAAAATATCATCAATGGCATGCTATTTGTCCAGCCAAATTGTCCACAAGAGACAGGGATAATTAGCCTTATTTTGTAGATGGGAAGATTGGAGCTGAGGGTCACACCACACGAAATGGCAATAGCATAAACTTCATAAAGGCAGATGTAGGCGGGCGTTGGTGGCGCACGCCTTTAATCCCAGCACTCGGGAGGCAGAGGCAGGCGGATCACTGTGAGTTCGAGACCAGCCTGGACTACCAAGGGAGTTCCAGGACAGCCTCCAAAGCCACAGGGAAACCCTGTCTCGAAAAACCAAAAAAAAAAAAAAAAAAAAAAAAAAAAAGGGCAGATGTAGAATAGTGTGTGCCTTGCTCTGTGGTGCTGTGAGGGGAACCCAATTCCCCACACATGCTAAGTGCCAACACTGAGTCACATCCCCAGGGCCTCACTCTGTAGTCCAGGGTATCCTAGGATTCATTATGTAGCCAGGCTGACTTTGACCTGGCAGCCATCTTCAGCCTCCTGAGAGCTGGGATTACAGGCATGAGCTGCCACACTTGACTTATATGCACTCAGTACTACTTTGGTTTAGTTTTGGTTTTGGTTTTTGGTTTTTGGAGACAGGATTTCTCTGTGTAGCTTTGGCTATCCTGGAACTTACTTTGTAGACCAGGCTGGCCTCAAATTCAAAGAGATTGGCCTGCCTCTGCCTTCCCAGTGCTGGGATTAAGGGTATGGGCCACCATGCATGGCACTTTCTGTCTTCTTTTTTTTTTTTTTTTTTTTTTGGTTTTTTTCAAGACAGGGTTTTTCTGTATTGTCTTGGAGGCTCTCCTGGAACTCGCTCTGTAGACCAGGCTGGCCTCGAACTCACAGAGATCCGCCTGCCTCTGCCTCCCAAGTGCTGGGAGTAAAGGGGTGCGCCACCAATGCCCGGCCACTTTCTGTCTTCTAATAAGTGAAGAATATGCTTTGCACAGCGTATGCCACACATTCCTGCCACTATAATGGCCCAGTTACCTGGAGCCAAGTAACCATGGACTAAATCCTGAAGTCAAAAGGCAGAATAAACCTTTCTCCCTTTAAATTGTTTCTGTTAGGTGTTTAGTCACAAAGAAGAACAGGCAACTAATACAGAAAACTGGTCACAGAAGAGAGGGATCCTTCCTGTGACCACATCTGATCCCTGGAAGGAAGGAAGCCTTTGGAATTGGTTTGTGGGAAGAATCTGTCTCCTTTTAGTCAGATTGTAGTGAAATTTAGGAGTAAGAAAAACAAAACAAACAAAAACAGAGTAAAGTCAGGCGTTGGTGGCTCATGCCTTTAATCCCAACACTCAGGAGGCAGAGGCAGGAGGATCTCTGTGAGTTCGAGGCCAGCCTGGTCTACAGATCGAGTTCCAGGACAGGTTCCAAAGTTACACAGAGAAACCCTGTCTCAGAAACAAAACAAAACAAAAACAGAGTAAAGGGTTTGAAAGCCATGCAGTCGTGCCAGGAAAGGAGCAACGGAAAGGTGTGGCCCATGATGTCATGGTCGTTAATGAAAGTGGATTCATTCAATAGGAGCCAGCACTTCACATTAGGACAATAGGGAAGATGTTTTGAAGCCAACCTCAGAAACTAGCCAGTTACCACTCATTCCAGGCTTCAGGGTCTAAAATTATAAGTGCATTTGCAAGATTTCTTTTGAAAAGGGAGAGCCACTAAAGTTATTGTCAATCCATTGACAACTGCATAGTTTTTCTTTTGAGAATTGCTATTTGTGTTCTGATTTTCTTTTCCTTCTATTTTTCTCTTATTGATTTCTTTTTGTTGTTGTCTTGTTTTGTTGAGATAGTGTTTTTCTGTAGCCGGGGATGCCCTGGAACTTGCTATATATATAGACTAGGCTGGTCTTGAATTTGCAAAAGTCTGCCTGCCTCTGAATGCTGGGATTAAAGATGTGTGCCAACATGCCTGGCTTTTTAAATTTTTTATGTCTATCTTTTATTTTATTTTTTAAAATAGGGTCTCACTATGTAGCTCTGACTGTCCTTGAACTCGCTATGTAGACTAGGCTGACCTCACAGAGATAGGACCACCTCTGTCTCTCCAATGTTGGGAGTGAATAGCCAGGTGTGAACCACCACACCCAGCTATTTTTTAAAACATTACACTGTAGTCCAGCCTGGTCAGTAACTCACCATGTAGCCTCAAAGCTAAGTCTATCCTCCTAGCTCAGCCTTCCCATTACCACTGCTGAGCTCATGGGGTGAGTCACCTGTCTCTGCCTCCCAAGTGCTGGGATTAAGGCTTGCACCACCATGTTTTACGGTTTTTAACTCTGCATTTCTTTGGTTCTGAATGAGCTGAGTATTTCCCTCATGTTTGTTCATTTGATCGTATCTCATGTTTGTGAATGCTGAGTTCCTATTTTGTCATTTTCCGCAGACAGTTTAGAGCTGTGGACAAACCATCCAGTTTTGGGGGTGGCTAATGTAAGTTTCACCCTGGCCTTGGTGCTGGGCTTTGCCCTCACCACCTGGCTGCACCTGCCGTACCTGCCCGGCCTGCAGAGAATGCCTTTCTTTGGCTTGATTGGGATCGTCCTGAGCTTCTGTGAAGGTGCCCCCCAGCTCTGAAAAAGGTCCTTAATTCCCTAACCCACATCTTCCTGGGCGTGTCTCCCTCTTCTCTGGGGGTGGAGCGAGCGTTTGGTGCCCTGGGAGGGGAGAAGTGAGACCAGAGATATACTAGTTCCAGAATCCTGTAGACAGGAGGGTTGACTTTCTCGAGCCATCTGGGCCTAGGACTCAGTGTGAGCGGTTGGCGGCTGTAGCTCGGGAGATGAGGCAGAACTCATGTGCGATTCTTAGGTGAGAATAAGATCTCTCCACTCCTGCCTCCCAGTCACCTTCATTTTCCTCACCCTCCTGTTGTTCCCTGTTAACCTCTGGATCTACGAGCTGAAGAAGAACATATCGGTCCCCATCGGGTGGAGCTATTTCATTGGTTGGCTGGTGCTCATCCTGTATTTCACATGTGGTGAGTGGTTAGGAGGGCCCTGGGGAAAGAGGAAGGGACTTGGGTGATCAGGGCAGAGGACCTGTGGAGGGAAGGGGCAGGCAACCCCCCACGCTCACCCGAGAGTCCACAGGGACTTAGCCTTCCCCTTTGGCTCGCCTCACCGGTCACCTTCATGCCGCTCTCCGCTTCCCCCTTTTTCTCGTGTGCCCCCCACCCCACCCCAGGGGTCCTTTGCTACCTCAACCATAAAAACTTCTGGAGCCTGATGATGGGCAGCTCCTCTTCCACCAACAATTCTTGCAACAGCGAGGAGCAAGAGCAAGGGTCTCCGGTGCAAGAGACTCTGATGAGCACTGCACGGTCCTCCAGCAATCCGGAGGACATCCCCGACCCTGAGAAGCAGGAGGATACCAAAAGCCCTTAAGTTTCACCAAATGCTTCTTAGGACCTACCCATCCTCCATTGGCTAGGTCTGTCCTCATCGTGACGACGGACGAGCACAGGAGGATTTAGGGAACAGCTTTGGTTTCCTCTCCCTGAACTCGGCCTTGTCTATGGCTCAGGTGAAGTGAAATAAATTGTCCATCTCTTCTTCGTCATGTCTGGTAGTTGCTGAGAAGAGCTGCAAGGGGAGGGAGAGGAAGGGAGAGAAAGAAAGCGCGTTGTTGCCTTACTTCCCAGCTCTTCCTGCCTGTGAACTTCCAGCCGCTGAACCCACCTGCCCAGCCTTTTACCACAGCATACCTGTCCATAGGAAGGAGGGACTCCGTGCTAGAATGCTGACCCTGGCATATTCATATGAATTGGGTTTGATTCAATAGTACTGAAAACAGAAAAACAAAAGTAGACAACCAGGCTTGGTGTAGGCGTAAGTATAATAATCCCAGGAGGCTGAGGCAGGAGGATGACCAGCCTGAGCTCCATAGTGAGACTATGACCTCAAAAACAAAAATAAAATATAACAAACAGAACTACACAGGTATCTAACTGGAAAAAGCAACTGCAGCTTTTACAGAGATAACAAGCAAATATCTATAGGGCTAGCCAGACAACATAGTACAAAGGACACCATTTCTTTCTTTCTTTTTTTTTTTTCTTTTTTTTTTGAGACAGGGTTTCTTTGTGGCTTTGGATGATCTTATAGACCAAATTGGTCTCCAACTCACAGAGATCCGCCTGCCTCTGCTTCCTGAGTGCTGGGAATAAAGGTGTGCACTACCATCACTCAGCTTTTTTTAAAATTTTAAATAGCTTATTTTACATGTCAATCCCAGTTCCCTCTCCCTCCCCTTCTCCCGCACCCTCCCATCCCCCCATCCTCCCACCCTATTGCCAATTCCTTCCACGTAGGGGATATCTAGAGTCTATCATTTCGTTCAGGGTAGGGTCCAGGCACTTCCCTAAGAGTCCAGACTAAGAGAGCATCCCTCTTTGTGTTATGGACACATGACGTCTGTTAGTATTCAAGGGATAAACACTGATCCACTGCTCACGACCCCATAGGTAGCCCAGGCCTCCTCACTGACTCTCACATTCAGTGGGTCTGGATCGGTCCCATGCTGGCCTCCCGGCTGTCAGTTTGGGGTTCAAGAGCTCTCCCGTTTGGATCAGCTGTCTCTGCTGGTTTTGCCAGCCCATTCTTTGCCAATTTGCTCATCGCTCCTCTCTCTCTGTCATTGGGTTCCTTGGGTTCTGTTCAGTGTTTAACTGAGGGTGTTTGCCTCTGCTTCCATCAGTCGCTGGATGAAGGCTCCAGGATGGTTATAGACATCAAGATCATTATCAGGAATGGTCATTCGAGGTGATCTCTACACTATTGCTTAGCTTGCCAATTGGTGTCATCCCTTTAGATCACTAGAGGTCACACTGGTGCCTGATCTGTCTTCTAACCTATGCTTCCCTCTTTCCCCATCCTACTCCCCCAGTCAACCTTCCTGTCCTCCACGACCTACTAGGTAGCTTTTTTTTTTTTAATGTTAAGGTAGACTGCAAGCCGGGCTTTGGTGGTGCACTCCGTTGGTGGTGCACTCCTTTAATCCCAGCACTCGGGAGGCAGAGGCAGGTGGATCTCTGTGAGTTCGAGGCCATCCTGGTCTACAAAGCGAGTTCCAGGAAAGCCTCCAAAACAATACAGAGAAACCCTGCCTCGAAAAACCAAACAAACAACAACAAAAAAAAAGGTAGACTGCATTCCTGGGATAAACTCCTGGGATAAACCTCACTTGGTCTTGGTCATGGTGAGTTAACTTTATTAATTGTGAGATTTGATGCACTAATATGTAAAGGAAACTTCCATGTATTTTCACAAGGAATAATAGTCTATACTTAGGATATTCTTTTTTAATATTTCAGTCTTTGTGGTATCAGTGTCATACTGGTCTCATAAGTTAGAAGATGTTGAGCGTTTTGAAAAAAAAGAACTGCATTAATCTTTGCCACATTTACTTAAGAACAAAGGCCGTTCTCAGCTACCAGGCTGTCGACCTTCCAGAAAATGTCGACATCACGTTGAAGTGCCCCAGAAGAACCCTCTGGGGGTTTTCAATCACATCAATTACAGCTGAGCCTCCTTGGAAAGAAAAAGAGGCTCTGGGTTGGGGAAACAGGAACTGGCCACTGTCCGAACCATTTGCAGCATGTTCTGAACACAATCAAGAGTGTTACCCTGGTCTTCCATAACAAGGTGAGGCCTGTGTGTGCTTATGTCCCCATAACCCAGGAAAAAGGGTCTTTGGTAGAAAATCTGAAATTTCTTGGGTGAAAAATAGATTCTCAGGTACAAATGAGGACAAGTCTTTCTTGTTCTGTGTCTCAAGCCCGGGAGGATGGATTAATCCTTGATGGAAATAAATGATAATTTAAATTGTTTCAAATTAAGGGACTTTGATTCCGCAAGTCACAACAGATAAAAACAAGGATATTGGGAAGGTTCTGGATGGCATCTTAAAGCAATACAGAGAAAGCTTGTTTTGAAAAAACAAACAAACAAAAAAACCCAAATGATAATGTAAATAGCACATGTGGTGGTTTGAAAGAAAATAGCCCTCAAAGGGAATAGCACTACTGGGAAGTGTGGCCTTGTAGTCATGAGTGTGGTCTTGTTGGTGGAAGTGTATCACTGTGGAGGAAGGCTTTGAGGTCTCATATATGCTCAAGCCATGCCTAGTGATTCAGTTTACTTCCTGTTGCCTTTGGAGCAAAATGTAAAGTCTCCCAGCTCCAGTACCATGTCTGCCTGCACACTACCATATTGTACCATAATGATAATGGATTAAACCTCTGAAAATGTAAGCCACCCTAATTAAATGTTTTCCTTTATAAGAGCTCCCATGGTCATAGTGTCTCTTCACAGCAATTGAAACCCTAAGACACTACATATTGTGGTTTTGGGAGTGCAGAGAAAACTAAGCTTAGGAAGAATTTATAGGTTAATACCTTAGTGGAAAATGTAAAACAGGCCAAGCACTGGTGGTGCACACCTTTAATCCCAACACTTGGGAGGCAGAGGCAGGCGGATCTCTGTGAGTTCGAGGACAGCCTGTTCTACAGAGCCAGTTGCTGAACAGCCAGGGCTACAGAGAGACTGCCTCAAAAAACACCAAAAAGGGGGAAGGGGAGAGAGAGAGAGAGAGAGAGAGAGAGAGAGAGAGGAAGAACAGAAGTAGGGCTGGTGGGAAGGCCTAGTGAGCAGCAAGGATGCTTGCTGATAAGACTAGTAACCTGAGTTCTATCCCCAGAACCCAAGAACAGAAGTAATCTAGCACCCAAAAAGATGAGGGAAGAGGTTTGTGGGTTCAAAGCCAACTTGGGCTACATAGAGAGTTTGAGCTATACCGTGAGACCTTGTCTCAAAAATATAATAAAGCCGGGCAGTGGTGGCACACGCCTTTAATCCCAGCACTCAGGAGGCAGAAGCAGGCGGATCTCTGTGCGTTCAAGGCCGGGCTGGACTGACAGCCTCCAAAACAATACAGAGAAACCCTGTCTCGTAAAACCAAAAAAAAATTATATATATATATATATTATATATATATATATATATAATAAAAATAAGAGAAAATCAGAAGAATTTCTTATCAAGACCAAGATGTATTGAATAGCAGTCTTAGCTCCAACAGCCCTGCTAAGTATGGTCATACATTACTGAGTGACAGCTTGAGAAATGCTCTATTGTGTTATGTGAACATCTCAGTTTATCAAACAATACAGCCTACAAAACAAGGCTCTATGGGGTGTGTGAATATGGGCACATGTGTAGTGTGTATGTATGTGCATGCATGCATGGGTGCTATGTACACACATGGTGAAGAAGTTGGTTCCTTCTGTCTGCCATCTACCATATGAGTCCTGGAGATTAAACTGTGGTCATCAGGCTTGGGAGCAAGAGCCTTTACCCATGAAGCCCAAACAGGACTCTTTTTTTTTTTTAAGATTTATTATGCATACAGTATTCTGCCTGCATGTATGTCTGCAGGCCAGAAGAGGGCACCAGATCTCATTATAGATGGTTTTGAGCCACCATGTGGTTGCTGGGAATTGAACTTAGAACCTTTGGAAGAGCAGTTAGTGCTCTTAACCGCTGAGCTATCTCTCCAGCATCCCCTAACAGAACTCTTGAGAGGCAGAGACAGGATAGCCTGGGCTACATAGTAAGACCTTGTCTAAAAAAACAACTGTGTAGCTGGGCGGTGATGGCACATACCTTTAATCCCAGCACTTGGGAGGCAGAGGCAGGCGGATCTCTGTGAGTTCGAGGCCGGGCTGGACCGATAGCCTCCGAAACAATACAGAGAAACCCTGTCTCGTAAAAACCAAAAAAAAAAAAAAAAAACAACTGTGTGGCCTGGAGAGAGGGATCAGTGGTAACAAGCACTTTTTTTTTTCTTTTTTTTTGGTTTTTCCAGACAGGGTTTCTCTGTGGCTTTGGAGGCTGTCCTCGAACTAGCCCTTATAGAACAGGCTGGCCTCGAACTCACAGAGATCCACCTGCCTCTGCCTCCCGAGAGTGCCGGGACTAAAGATGTGTGCCACCAACGCCCAGCTTCATAATTTTTTCTTGTTTTCCTTTGACTGTTTTTGTTTTGACTCACTGGCTATCGAAAATATGTTTTTTTTGAGTACTGGGGAATTTTTTAGACATATTGTTACTACTGATTTCTAACTTAATACTATTGTAAAAACTATGCATGGGATTTGGTTGTGCTAACAACCAAATTTCCTGGAGAGAAACACTCCTCACAGAGAAGCCTCATGCATTTTACAGGGAGCTCATTGGCAGTGCAGGAGGAAATAAAGCAAGCAAACTGTTTACCAGAAGCCAAAAATATGCAGTTAGCTGGGGCATTTCAACCCCAAGTTTCTAGAACAGAACTGGGTGCTTTTCCATGGGACTTTTCATAGTGCAGGAAAAAAGGAGTGGGTGTTAGCTTTAGTTTAAACCAAAGATGGCTCCAGCTGAAACAAAATGGAGCAGGTTTTGGCCCGTCACAATTGGGTGCTATTAACTCTCATTGCCCAGCGTATGGTTTACCTCAATGAGCCCTACTATAGTTAGAATGTATATTCTGCAGATATCAGATAGCACACTGTACATGTCAGTCAGGCTAAGTTGGTTGACAATGCTGTTTAGTCTGTTGCCTTTATGGTTCTGCTTTAGACTTCTTTGTTGAGAAGGGCATTGTAGTGTGATGTTTTTCTCTTTTGGCTCTCTGGACTCTTTTGGCTTTTGGGGGACCCACTGCCTACATCCCAAATAAATCACATATAGAAGCTTGTTCTTAGTTATGGATGCGTGGCCTTTGCTTGGCTTGTTTCTTGCCAGCTTTTCTTAACATAAATTATTCCATTTATCTTTGACCTTAGGGGTTTTATCTTTCTCTGTTCCTGTAAACCTTTTCTCTCTTTATTAGTTCATGTCCAGCTGTGTAGCTGGGTGGCTGGGTGGCTGAGTGGCTGGCCCCTGAAGTCCTACTCCTTCCTCTCTCATTCCCCAATCCTCAGATCCTTTCCTCTCAGATTTCTCCTCTCTGCCCACCAGTCCTGCTATTCCTTTTTTCCTGCCTCACTATTGACCATTCAGCTCTTTTTTAGACCAGCGGGTGTTTTAGACAGGCACAGTAACACAATTTCACAGAGTTAAACACATGCAACATAAACAAAAGTAACACACCTTAAAGTAATATTCCCCAACAGGGCATTGTCTTTTTTTTTTTTTTTTTTTTTTTGGTTTTTCGAGACAGGGTTTCTCTGTGGCTTTGGAGGCTGTCCTGGAACTCACTTTGTAGACCAGGCTGGCCTCGAACTCACAAAGATCCACCTGCCTCTGCCTCCTGAGTGCTGGGATTAAAGGCGTGCGCCACCAACGCCCGGCAGGGCATTGTCTTAGTTAGGGTTACTATTGCTGCGGTTAAAAAAAAAGTGACCAAAGCAACTTGGGGAAGAAAGGATTTGTTTGACTTACACTTCCACACACAGTTCATCACAGAAGAAGTCAATGACAGGAACTCTGGCAAAACAGGAACCTGGAGGCAGGAATTGGTGCAGAGGTCATGGAGGAGTGTTGCTTACTGGCTTGCTTCCCCAGCTTGCTCAGCCTGCTTTTTATAGAACCCAGGACCACCAGTTCAGGTATGAGACTGCCCACAATGGGTTGGGCCCTCCCCCATCAACTACTAATCAAGAACATGACTTTACAGGCCTGCCTGGGTGTTGGAATCACTATGCACAACCACACCTGTCTCAACACTCCTGTTAGAATAGTGAAAATCCAAACTCTGACACCACCAATGCTGGAAAGACTATAACAGGAATTCTCACAGTATAGTCACGTAGAAGACAAGCTGACATTTTCTTCAAAACTGAGCATACTCTTACTATATGTCCCCACAGGCCTCACTCCCAGGTGGGTAAGTCAAATGACAGGAATGTTAAACTCAACTTGAGAGTTACCTCTTGGGGGACAGGACTTGAACACAGACTTACCAGCTCACACAGGGGCCTGCTTTTGCAGAAAGCAAGCTGCAAGCTACTATCCCGTCTTTTGTCTTGGATGAGATGCTGCTGATTCTTTCATCTTTACTCCTTAGAAAGTGCATTTCAGGCTGCGTGGTGGTGGCGCACGCCTTTAGTCCCAGCACTCGGGAGGCAGAGGCAGGCGGATCTCTGTGAGTTTGAGGCCAGCCTGGTCTATAAGAACTAGTTCCAGGACAGCCTCCAAAACAAGACAGAGAACCCTGTCTCGGAAAAAAAAAGTGCATTTCAGGTTGTATTTGTGTGTGTTATATATGTATGTGTGCAGCTGTGTGTGACTGTGTGTGTTCACATAAGGGCCAGAGGAGGGCATTGGATAGCTATTAAGTGTTCTCCCATTTATTCCTTTGAGGCAGGTCAGACCTGGAGCTCACGTTTTTTAACTGATTGGCAGCCAGCAAACCCCAGTGATTTTTCTGTCCCCACCCCTCACAGCATCATGGTTATAGGCTGCTGTAAGCCCACACCCAGCATGTTACACGGATGCCAGGATCCATATGAACAACCTTTAAATGGTAACATTGGATGCCGTGGCTTTATTTCATCTCCTTCCTACACACACACACACACACACACACACACACACACACACACTTTTTCTCCTGTACCATTTGAGAGTAAGTTGCAGACATTTCCCCATCTCCCAGTGTTTCAACATGTATTTTCTAAAAACAAAGCCATGCTCTTATGTAACCACAGCTCATGTTCTCCAGAGGTCAGGACATTAACACGGACGCAACACTACACAATCTCCAGACAGTGTTGAGGTTTTCCCAGTAGTTCCACTATGCTGAATATAGCAATAGAAGATCGTGCAGCAGGTTCTGCACTCTCCTGCCTTATCTCTCTATCCTACTTTGATTGGAACAGTTCTTTAGTATTTGTCTTTCAGGATATTGAAGTGTTGTTTTGTAAGGGATACATACAGACCAGGTATTTTGCAGGATGTCTGAGTTTAATCTCATGTTTCTTTATAATAAGACTCAAGTGATGCATTTTTGGTGAAACACCATAGAAATGCTGCTGTGTTCTTCTCGGTGCCTCAAACTGAATGCAGATGTGATCTTTTTAACGTGGTATGTTAACATTGATTCCTGAATGTCATCTGTCAGGTTTCTCCAATCAGGATCTTGTCAAGTATAATTCCCTCTGCAAAGTAGGCAGAATGCTCTGCAAAGCAGGCTACAGAAATGGCTCAGTGGTCAACAGCACCTGCTGCCTTGGCAGAAGACCCAGATTCTATTTCCAGCACCCATATCAGGTTGCTCACAGCCACCTATAACTCTAGTGCCAGAGGATCCGATGCCCTCTTCTGGCCTTCTGGCATAAAAAAGATTTATGCACTTTTGGGGTTGAATTTAAGGTTTTGAGAATGTGAGGCAAGCACTCTACCAGCTGAGTCACATCTACCACCCCTGAGGATGGATTTCAGGCTCCCTTCAAGAAACAGAACTGTGTGTGCCGAGGAAGAGGAGTAGCAACCGTCTAGTCATCCAGAGTGGTCCCTCCTCATCCCTTTGGAAGCAGAGACTGTGTTGGGACTAAAGGGCAGTTATGTCATTTCAGGTGATCTGGGTTATGTGCTGACTAAGATCCTTGTGGTCCCTACATTTACAGTAGGCATTTCTTAGGAGAACGACGGTAGTGTGGACTTGTGTGTGTGTGTGTGTGTGCTGGGGGAGGCTACCAGGTGTCTCCTCACCAGTCAGGAGTGCCCAACCAAAGTCCTAAACAAGCCATTTGTGCAAGCCTAGAGAAAAGGCTGAGTATCCACATAGCCTTCAGAATGGCAGGAAGTGCCTAACAGTGAAAAGCCAATCTTAGGCTAACGGTTCCGGTGGCGTGAGAAGTTGTTCTGTTCTGAGGAACATCGGGTCAGCAGAAGAGATGGAGGCATTCTGAAGAAACAGAACAGTTAAGATTTGCAAAGAAGAGCCGGGCGTTGGTGGCGCACGCCTTTAATCCCAGCACTTGGGAGGCAGAGGCAGGCGGATCTCTGTGAGTTCGAGGCCAGCCTGTTCTACAAGAGCTAGTTCCAGGACAGCCTCCAAAGCCACAGAGAAACCCTGTCTCGAAAAACCAAAAAAAAAAAAAAAAAAAAAAAAAGATTTGCAACGAAGAAAGCGAATATCAGCACCGAGTTTTAAATGGAAAGTTTAAAATCTGCCCACTTTTTCCCTCCGATCAGAAATCGGTTGCGCAGAAGGAAAGCATTAATGGACAAGCAAGCTCCAAAAGCAAAGCGACTCTCGGACTCAGGAGCCGCTGTTCTCAGGAAGCTTCCATTTCCTGCCTGCTTTGTTTGTTTGGAAAACTCCAAGGACTCAGCCATCTGGAGTAATTAATTGTAGGGTGAAAAAAAAAAAACAGAAAAAAAAAAGAAACCTGCCACAACCTGGGTAAACAAAGATTAGTGCCAGGATAACAACAATACAAAGGAACAAGAAACAAAAACAACAACAACAAAAAAAAAAAAAAAGAAAGAAAGAAAAGAAGAGAAAAGGAAAAAGAAGCAAAGTTCAACGGTATGAAATTTGGAACAAAAAAATCTGAAAATTTCAGGCAAAATTTGCTCTGCTGTCAGCTTTTTGAGTGAGAGTCCTGCCTGAGAAGGATATATACATACATACATACATACATACATACATACATACATACACATATACATATACATATACTGTGTATGGGTGTTTTGCCTGCACCTCATGTGTGTCTGGCGCCTTCAGAGACCAGAAGAGAACATCAGAACCCCTGGAACTGGAGTTGCAGATGCTATGAGTCACCATGTGTGCTGAGAATTGAACTCACATCCTGTCTGGAAGAGCAGCCAGTGTGCTCAACTACCAAGTCAACTCTCCAGGTCTTGTATTTCTTTTTCCTTTAGCGGTGCTGATGGAACTCAGGCCTCTGGAATGCTAGGCAGGTGGTCTACCACTGGGCTATACCCTGCTTTTGTATTTAAAATTATCTCAGGTTTCAAATCAAGTTTTATACAATTTTACAAAGCCACTGGAAAGATCTATAAATCATACTCTGTGGTGGTGGCACTTGTCTTTCTTTTGGCAGAGGCAGGCAGATTTCTACAGAGAGTTCCAGGACAGTCAAGGCTACACAGAGAAACCCTGTCCTTTTTTTTTTTTTTTTTTAATTTCATGTGCATTGGTGTTTGCCTGCATGTATATCTGTGTGTGGGTGTCAGATCCTCTAGAACTGAAGTTTTAGACAATTGTGAGCTGCCATGTGGGTGCTGGGATTTGAATCGGGTCCTCTGGAAGAACAGCCAGTGCTCTTAACCATTGCGTCATATCTCCAACCTGAACCGGTCTTGAAAAATAAAAACAACAACTACAAGAAACAAAGCAGAGCCAGACATGGTAGCAAATGTCTTCAAAATCCCAACACTCAAGAGGCAGGTTTTTGTGAGTTGAGTTTGAGGATAACCTGGTCTACACAGCAAGTTCCTTGCCTCAAAAATAAGTAAGTAAATAAATAAATAAATATGGGGGTTAGAGAGTAACCACATCTAAAAGGTTCAGTAGGTGGGTAGAGATGACTGTAATACTCAGGTATTGGCCCTAACCATTGGCATGCCCTGCTCTAACTAGTTGCTGCAATGGTGACCATGAACCATGCAAAATCATTTGGAAGCAACACTGGGAGTCTGGGCTTCCTGGGTGCCTCCCCTGCCTGTTTCCTCAGTGCCAGCTCAGGACAACCTAGTTCTTAGTCTCAAGGAACTACTGACAACCGAACCTGAGAAATGGGAGAGGAAAATAATCTTTCTTTCCCCCCTGAGCTGCAGAAAAGTAGATTCCGTTCATAATAAAAATAGCATAAGCGCTCTTTTACTCTCATCTTCCTCTCCATTTCATCTCCTCTCTTACTCTCTCCTCTCTCTCTCTCCTCTCTCTCTCTCTCTCTCTCTCTCTCTCTCTCTCTCTCTCTCTCTCTCTCTCTCTCTCTCTCTCTCTCTCTCTCTCTCTCTCTCTCTCTCTCTCTCTCTCTTACTCTCTCCTCTCTCTCTCTCCTCTCTCTCTCTCTCTCTCTCTCTCTCATATCTTTTTTTTTTTTTGATTTTTGAGGCAGGGTTTCTCCGAGGCTTTTGGAGGCTGTCCTGGAACTAGCTCTTGTAGACCAGGCTGGCCTCGAACTCACAGAGATTTGCCTGCCTCTGCCTCCCGAGTGCTGGGATTAAAGGCGTCTCTCTCATATCTTATCTCTCTCTCTCAGCTATGCATGGGTTGGTTACCTCTCACCCCCGTCCTTCCCTGTCCACCAATAAGACTCCACGTGGGATTGTTGAAAAACAAAATAGCATAAGCTTGGCTGCATGGGTGACTGGCTGGCTAAGAGCACTGGCTGCTTTCCCAGAGGACTGGAGATTGGTTGCCCTCTTCTGGCCTCCTTGGGCACCAGACACTCACTGTGCACATACTTATAGACAAAACTCTCATATCCATAAAATAAAATAAGTCTTAAAAGATTAAAATGAGGCTGGGCAGTGGTGGCGCATGCCTTTAATCCCGGCACTCGGGAGGCAGAGGCAGGCGGATCTCTGTGAGTTCAAGGCCGGGCTGGACCGACAGCCTCCAAAATAATACAGAGAAACCCTGTCTCGTAAAACCAAAAAAAAAAAAAAAAAAAAAAAAAAAAGATTAAAATGAAAAACTATAGAATGCTTCATGAATTTATGGGTCATCATTGCACAGGGACCACACTAATCTTTTCTGTATCATTGCAATTTTAGTATGTGTGCTGCTGAAGTAAGCATCTCACAATCTTCAAGTAGTTGAAATCCATCTGATCCTCACGCCTCCTAATGCCAGGTGTACACCATCCACCATCATGCCTAGCACAACAGTCAACTTGTTGAAAAACAAAGTCATGAGGAAAGCTATATTTGTACCTGAGAAGAGCCCATGGTGCGCCAGTGGGTGACATCAACAGTGAGATATGATAATGTGGTGAAAGCTGTTTGTGGTGGGGGATCCCTCTCTGGACTGCCAGCATGAAGTCAAGGAGAGAGACATCCGCATCTGCAAACCTTCCGGGAAAGAAAGGAGTGCTGTGGCTCACAGTGCAGGTGGTGGTTATGTCACCAGGGCTGCGAAGCAACCGGGTAGGTCAGCTGGAGGGAGGAGATACAATAGTCTTAGTAAAGTAGGCCTCCTAAACCCTGCTAGATTATTACAAAGGACAATGTCTTGGAAGGAGAATGGAATGTGAGCTGCTGGCCAGGGCCAGAGCAAGACTTTGGACCCTAAAACAAGCTGGGAAATGATGTCCTTTCCTATCTAAAAATAATGCAGCTTCCTTTGATACGAAATAGGATTGGCTCATCAAAAAGATAATGGCAGGGGCTGGAGAGATTGCTCAGCAGTTAAGAGCTCATGGTGCCTCACAACCTTCTGTAACTTCAGTTCTAGAGGATCTGGTAACCTCTTTTGGCCTCCACGGCACCAGGCATGTATAGTGCACATAAACATAGACAAAACATCCATACACAGAAATCTCTTAAAAAGTAATGGTAAAGGCCGGATGATGGTGGTGGTGGTGGTGACGCCTTTAATCCCATCACTTGGGAGGCAGAGGCAGGAGGATCTCTGTGAATCTGAGGCCAACCTGGTCTACAGAGTGAGTTCCAGCACAAGTTAGGACTACACAAAGAAACCCTGTCTTAAAAACAAGCTGGGCGGTGGTGGCGCACGCCTTTAATCCCAGCACTCGGGAGGCAGAGGCAGGAGGATCTCTGTGAGTTCGAGGCCGGGCTGGACCGATAGCCTCCGAAACAATACAGAGAAACCCTGTCTCGTAAAAACCAAAAAAAAAAAAAAAAATCCAAAACAAACAAAAAAACAGAAATCTCCAACTCTTCAAAGAAGGTAAGATCTGTCACTGTTGGTGGGTTAAGTCCCTTTTTATTTGTGACACCTCTTTGAGGTAGAGTGTTACTGTCCCCCAAGAGAAGGGACCAGCATGAAGGACGATCAGAGTAGCTTTTAATGGGTTCTGGAACATGCAGGAAGACAGATGTGGAGAATAAAAGGCTGTAAGTCCTTCTTTCTCCCTGTGTGCATCTCTGCAGAATCACTTATTTTATTTTTATTTTTTTATACAGGGTTTCACTGTGTAGCCCTGGCTGTCCTAGAACTCACTCTGTAGACCAGACTGGCTTCAAACTCACAAGAGATCTGTGTACCTCTGTCTCCCAAGTGCCAGGATTAAAGGTGTGTGCCGCCATACTTAGCTTGCAGAATCACTTATTCATCCAGCTCTCTAAAAACCTTCCGTGAGCTACTTTCTTCTAGGCCTTGAGACTGCAGCAGTATCTACTTTGCCTGGATCACAGTCATCCTGATTCTGAATTGTGACCCACACTAGGTTTTACCCTGCTGTTCTCTGACAGAGCAGTGACCTCAAGCCAACTTTTGCTTTGCTCCAGAGACCTGTTGTTTCCATGACGATCAGTCACTTCCTGGAATGCACTGACCTGTGCCAAGAATACAATATGGTTTTATATTCTTGAGGTGTTCATGAGAGGCAGACTCAAGCCAAGGTTCAGCCAATTCTGACCTACATTTAAAATGTTCCTAGCAGAGCGCACAATTCTTCCTGCACGTCACCATGAGGACACACATAGTCTCTTGAGTTAAGGAGGTTGGAAACTGAACTCAGGTCCTCTGCAAGAGCCGTATATGTATGCTCTCAGCTGCTGGGCCAGCTCTCCAGCCTCCAATGTGGTTTTCCTGTTTTTGTTTTCATATGTATGAGTATTTTGCCTGCATGCATGTACATGCACTATGTGCCCATACAGGACAGAGGATGACAGCAGGATACCCTAAAAACTGGAGTTCAGACAGTTGTGAGCAGTCCTGTGGTGCTGGGAGCTGAAGCTGGGTCCTCTGCAGAGGGCAGCCAGTGTTCTTACCATGCTGAGCCGTCTTTCTAGCCCCTGTGCCCAACTTTTTACACGTGTGCTGGGGACTTGAACTCAATTCCAAGTGCTTATATTGCAAACACTTTACTTATAGCTGAGCCAGCCCCCAGCCCGAGTTTTTCAGTGTTTTCTTTCGTTTTAAGACAGGATTTCTCGGGGCTGGTTAAGAGCTCTGACTGCTCTTCCAGAGGCTCTGGGTTCAATTCCCAACACCCACATGGCAGCTTGCAACTGTCTGTAACTCCAAAATCTGACACCCTCACACAGACAAAAACACCAATGCACATACAATAAAAATAAATTATTATTATTATTATTATTATTTTGGTTTTTCGAGACAGGGTTTCTCTGTGGCTTTGGAGGCTGTCCTGGAACTCGCTTGGTAGTCCAGGCTGGTCTCAAATTTACAGAGATCCGCCTGCCTCTGCCTCCCGAGTGCTGGGATTAAAGGCGTGCACCACCAACGCCCGGCTAAAAATAAATTATTAAAAAAAAAAAAGACAGGATTTCTCTATGTAACAGCTCTGGCTGTCCTGAGACTCACTATTGTTGTGCCCATTCAGAGAGGACCCCAAGGCTTTAAGGAGCTTAACGACACTGAATACAAGCACAAGAAGGTCCGTTTATTTCCTGAAAACCAGCTAGCTAGCTAGGGCTCAACTCTGACGGAGAGTTGAACCCCGAGCCGCAAAAGCAAGGCACTTTTAAAAAAAAACAGGACAGGAGGGGAGGAGTCCCGAGGTTGCAAGTCCCAGCCCGCAGGGTTCCCATGGTTACAGGGATTACTTAGCATACCAGAGTAAGTTATCATGAGACTTGAAGACCTTGAGAGGAGGAGGAGTCCTGAGGCTCTAAGTCTCAGTAGGGTTTCTATAGTTACAGAGATTACTTAGCACACTGTTTCTATACAAAATGAACTCAAGATGAAGGGCCTTGAAAAGACAATGACTGCATTTGGTTAGGTAGAATTAATTGGCACATCCGTGGTCTGGGATTCCACGGCCGGAGCACATCCTACGATTGTGGGCTAAGGGAGTAGCTGCAGATGTGATGTTGTTGCAGCTGCTTGGGGGTCTGAGCTTCTGATCATGTAACCCCCCTCACTTTTATTTATTTTTATTACGTTTCATCAACTCTGTAGGTCAGGCTGGCCTTGATATCACAAGAGATCCACCTGCCTCTGCCTCCGAAGTGCTGGGCTTGAAGGTGTGTGTGTGTTCATCACTGCCTGGCCCTCAGTATGCTTTCTTATGTTCTAATGAGTTGAGGCCCTAGTAAGTCAGCTTTCCTGAGTGAACTGTGCTGGTTGGGTAGGCAGGCAACCAAAGAGCTGGTCCTCAAGTCTTAGTCACTCACTCATCACATTTTTGACTTTGGCTCTTCCCGACCTGGAATGTCAACCCAGAGCTTTCAGATCAGCCACTCCTGATGCACAAAGCAGCCCAGCTCACCACCATCTCTCTTTACTCAACAGCCTGCCTCACTCGAGGAAGCCCTCAGTTTTACATTCTCTCAACTGGCTGAGATGTCCAACACCCTACAGGTCGAGGCCAACGGTTCTCTTCACCTGCATTCTCCTCTTGGCTGTATGCGCTGAGTACAGGTTTTCAAGTCAAAGCATAGCTTAAGCATTTGGTAATGCGGCAGTGCAGCCACGTCCACACTTGAGAATTCCCTTCCTGACTACCCTTCCCTGCTTACTGTGTGACTAGGGTGGAGCTACTGGGGCTTGGTTTCTTACAAAAATGGAAAAATGTAGCCGGGCGGTGGTGGTGCACACCGTTAATCCCAGCACTTGGGAGGCAGAGGCAGGCGGATCTTTGTGAGTTCAAGGCCAATCTGGTCTACAAAGCTAGTCCCAGGACAGCCAGTAGTTATACAGAGAAACCCTGTCTCGAAAAACAAAAATAAAATTTAAAAAAAGGAAAAAATGCAGTCAGGCACAGTAGATCTCGGAGTTTGAGGCAGCCTGGTCTGATCTACATAGTACCAGGACAGCCAGAGATAGTGAAGCCTTGTCTCAAATTGGGAAAATGCCAGTATTCCTCACAACCAAGCTTTGATAAAGCACTTATGCACTATCCTATTTATTCCTGAGGTCTACGTATGACCTCACCTCCTTCTAGAGCCTGTTTATTTCAGATTGGGTTTGGGCCACCCCCTCGTGCTAACCTACCTGTCTCAGGGCACCAGGCTGCCAGCTTTACTTTTAGGTTTCCAAAACAGGGTTTCTGTGTAACAGCCTAACTGCCCTGGAACTTGTTTTGTAGACCAGGTTGGCCTCGAACTCAGATCATCTGCCTGCCTCTGAGACTGTAGGTCTGAGCAACCATGTCTGGCCAAGGCTGCTGGCTTTCAAATGCAGGTGAAGCAGGGCTTGGGAATTTGCTCCTATAAAGCAGCCATCTCATTGCTGGATCCTGCCAACCTCTGCTACAAGCTGGGCTGTATCAGAGTCCATTGTTCCTGCCACTATTACTCAAGATTCCCAAGTTCTTCAAGTACCTCCTGCAATTCAGACTTCAAGAACCATGATTGGGGTGGTGAGGGGTGGCGGGTGAAGGGACACATTTCTTTTGCCTTCAGCTCAGCTGTGATTTTTGATGTAGCGACTGCTACTTGCTATTTTAACATTTCATACTGCAACCCAAAGGTCTGCTGGGTCTTCATGTTAACAGCACTGATTCAACACTGTAGTTAAATCACAGGAACCACTCTTGACTATTTAAGCCAGACTTCCTATACAGTGAGACTATTACAAGAGCTTCTCCAGTAGATGGCTTAGTGGCTAAGAACGCCAGCTACTTAAGAAATTAAATTCAGTTCTGGCCCAATGGGATCTCATGCCCTCTTCTGGCCACTGCAGGCTTACGTGTGCAGATACATGTAGACAAAATAGCCACAAGCACAAACATTTTCCCCAGTGAATCATAGTTCAGGCCCTGTGAGATGGCATCCACCTCCATTGTGGGAATTCACTCCGCTAATAGTTTTGGAGTACAGGCCCTTTGGACAATCTTTAGTGCTACATGTGTACTGGTTGAGTCTGGTGAGGTGATTGCAGTTCCCAGGACAGCGATTGTCATTCATGAGCGTTCCCCCACTTGTACTAATCATTTACACACCTCTAAACCTGACCACCTCTTGGACTCACAAGATGGGAGAACTTGACTCAAATTTGTCCTCTGATCTCCAGACAAGCAACACGGAGTATGTCCCTACCCTGAAGTAAAATGCAGTAAACAAGCCGTTTATTCAGACACCAGCCCATTAGTATTCTCAACTGGTCATTCATGTAAACCTGCTCAATAAGCCCCCCCTCAGGATATGATCAAACCCAAGATGCTGAGGCCCACTAACAAATACAAAAGCAAAACACCCTCACAGTTAAGTGCTTGAATCACAGACCAACTCTAGTTGCACAGAATTTGTCAGAGTGGGGTAGGTCACATGAGAGGGTGGCTGGCCATCCTTTCAAGATCCAAACACTGGACAAAGCAGCAAAGTCACAGAAAACAAGGTATTTTCAAAACACCACACAAGACAGGACTACTCAAACAGTCTTTAATGGAAGCTGTGTATGAGACACCCCTACTCCTGCATCTTCTCAATCGTTTCTTCCTTGTACTTGCCCTTCTCCTTGCCTACTTGTCGAGACTTGGCTTTCCTTTCCAGGATCTTCTTGCGGTCTTTGTCCAGCTTTAGCCTGGTGATAACCACCTGCAGAAAAAGAAGTAGCCCCAAGGTTTAAGCACATAAGCTCAACAACTAAAGGTCCCACCCCATTTCCACTCACAGAACCCAGGGTGGTGGATGCCCTCAAAGTTCTACAAATGATCAATTTTGGAACAGAGGCTTGGAGCTCAATCTATTAATCCTATATATCCAGTCCTAAAACCAGAGAGAAGCCAAAGACAAACAGTTATCACGCGCCACATTAGGAAAAAAAAACTTAAGAACTGTCCACTGTATTTGTAACCTTGAAAACCGAGCTAGTTAGTAGAGGGAGGCAAAAAAATGATTGGGAGTATGTTAAAAAAACAAGACTGGAGAGATGGCTCAAAGGCAAAGAACACAGACTGTTCAATTTCCAGCAACCGCATGGTGGCTCACAATCATTTGTAATGAGATATAGTGCCCTCTTCTGGTGTGCAGGGATACATGTAGGCAGAACACTGTAGACATAAAGAAATTAAAAAACAATAAAACAAGACTGGTGGCGCACGCCTTTAATCCTAGCACTCGGGAGGCAGAGGCAGGCGGATCTCTGTGAGTTTGAGACCAGCCCAGTCTACTGAGCAAGTTCCAGGACAGCCTCAAACAATACAGAGAAACCCTGTCTCAAATACAAAACTGCCAGCCAGGCGTTGGTGGTACAGGCCTTTAATCCCAGCACTCCCAGGCAAGCAGATCTCTTGAGTAGAGACTAGTGTGGTCTACAAGAGCTAGTTCCAGGACAGCCTCCAAAACCAGAGAAACCCTGTCTCAAAAAACAACCCAACAAATAAAAAAACCCAACCAACCAACCAAAAAACAACCAAGATGGTCCCTGCTGATAAGAGACACTCACAAAAGGCCACACACTGGGCTGGTTAACAGACTCGCATGGCATTGACTTCTGCAGGCATATACGAAGCATAGACACACACACGGGCAAAACACATCCGCAAGGAAAACAAAAAACACAGCACAACTTTAATACTAACATGTAGGTCTTTTGGCTTTTCTATAGTTTGAAAATTACATCTTTAGCACTAACAGCATAAACTTTTAAAACTGAGCTCTAAGTGGTCACTCTATATATTAACTATACACGAGACAATCCAGTCACAAATTGGAGTAAATGATAAAAAAGCTTGGACAAATATTATGGGATTTTTTTTTGTTTTATGAGACAGGGTTTCTCTGTATTGTTTGAGGCTGTCCTGGAATTTGCTCAGTAGACTGGGCTGATCTCAAACTCACAGAGATCCGCCTGCCTCTGCCTCCTGGGATTAAAGGCGTGCTACCACCGCCCGGCTGGGATGTTTTATTTTGACTTGGCCATAACTAGTTTGTGGGATTACAACCTCAGCTTTAGGTTGTTTTCCAACACCAGTGGCTTAAAACACACTTCATAAGGGCGGGCCTACTGCTCAGCTTTATGGAACATGCAAAACCAATCAGGGTTGAAGCCCCCTCTACCCACGCTATAACCACCCCACCTCTCAAGACTTTAAAGACATTGATTTCAGGTCTCAGCGATCCCAATTTTCAAAAACACAGCATTGCTTTAGACACGTTTCTAGCACACCTAGTACAGGGACCACTACTAGGAGCCCCACAAGTAAGCGAGCCGTGGTTTCCTTTTCTCTCAAAAACACCCACCTTGCTGGGGTGGATGCCCACATGGACAGTTGTGCCGTTAGCCTTTTCTCGCTGCACCCGTTCGATGTAGATGACGTATTTCTTCCTGTACACCTGGACCACTTTGCCAATCTGCTGACCTTTGTAGTGTCCTCGGACAACCTGAATGCAAATTTAAAAACGCGTGGTAAGGGGCAAGACTTCCAGCGAACCATTTGCTTTTCCTGGATAAGGTTTCTGTGTTGCCATCCCCCCCCCCCCGCTGTCTTAGAACTCTTTCTGTAGACCAGGCCACAAATTCACAAAGACTCTCCTGCCTCCCAAGCACACCAACAGGCCTGGCCACACTGCTCATCCTTAATAGATCCACTTTCCTTTTTGGGGGTGTGGGGTGTTACTAGGGACTATTTTCAAGATCTACTGGTAAGCCTGGAATTACAAGTGACCCATGGTTGTCATTAATCAACACTGACCCTATCAGGAACCAGTTTCATTTTATTCGAACGACCATTAACCCCACGCAACAGTATTGTCTAAAGTGTAAGTTGTTTTAGGGACTGCCAGAATTTACCAATCACTAGTTACAAATGACACAAAAACTTTCTAACTAGAGAATAGAACCACTGGCACAGATTAAGACACAGCTGCCAAAACAGTTACGGTAAGATTTGAGGTGGGGCACACACACCAACCACGGCTACATCCAGCTCCTTTATTCGACGCAAAGCAACTCTTCCAGGCATTTAGTGCAGGCACAATTAAGCGAAAGCGAAGGAATCCATTTGGGAGCCATTTCCCCCGCCTCTGGTCACTTGCAAAGTTCGAGGAGAACTCAGCAAGCACGACACATACCTGAACTTCGTCATCCTTTCGAATGGGCATCGACCGAACATTGTACTTCTGTCTCAGCTCTTTGGAAAGAGGGGAAGACATGATCTTCCTCCGAATGTGAGAAGGTGCATTGAAATGCCGTTTGCGGTTCTTGCTTCGGTCAGAAGTCACGAAGGGATTGAACTTCATTTTGGCTGAAAAGAAATAAAAAAGACCCGCTAATGCCTCAAGTCTCAACCAGTTCCCCAAACAGCAACAATTCATTTTCTCTGGATAGCACAAAGCATTCACTGGAGGTCGTCACGTTGGGCGCTGCTCCATTAGACCTCGCCATCTGAGTCTTGGCTTTACAAGTACTTTTTTCCGAGTTGTCTTAAAGCTCTGCTACCTCGTGGGGGTCGAACTTTACAGAACCTTCAAAGCATGCCGACAGCTTAACTTCTCGACTTGGGTTTTTGGAGTCGGCCTTTTACCCTCACGTTTACGGGCTCGAGTGCGACTGCATTTTGCCCACCCAAAGCGAACCCCGGGGCTCCTCACTTGAGCCTGGAAACTAGGGTAGACCTCGCACTCCCAAACCCTTCCGACCGGCGAGAGGGCTAACAAGCCGGTGACTCGGGACTGCTTGATTAACTACGTCTCCTCGGGCCCGCGCCGGGGTGCGGGTCCACGAATTCGTTCCCCGCCCCTCTCCAGCCCTCGGCCCCTGGCTAGGAAACAGGCCGATCCCATCCCGGCACGGCTCCCTGGCAGATGTGGGGCTAGCCAGGCAGTCTCGGGGCCCCGGGACAGAAAGCCTCGGTGCGTAGGCACGGATGGCGGCGGATTGCCCGGGACAACCCGCTGAACACTCACCGGCTGCGATCCAGCGATGGCCGCAAAAGGAAAGAGGTCTATACACGACTTCCGGTTCTGTAAGTTGACGAGAGATCTCGCGAGAATCTCGGAACGAGAAGCGAGAGGAGGTTGAGCGAGAGGAGGATCGAGGAATGGAAGGTCAAGCGTCCCCTAGCGGATCGGAGGGGGAACTGCGAGGGGTCCTGGAGTCATCCGCTGGAGGTGTGGATACTAGGCTGTGGGGAACGCTGTGCCCGGGGGATGGAGAGGGTTGCTTAGCGTCTCCAGGCCGGGAATATGGAGAAGATAGTGGACCCGGACGACCCACCCTTCCATTCCTGGGCGCCGGAAGTCCCCCAACCGGGAAAGCGCAAGTCCTATTTAGCCGCCCAGTGGCTCTGGGACCTTGGCCAGACGGTTACCTAGGTGACTTGGCAATCACCACCCCAAAGGCATGGGCTTGGCAAAGGAGTTGGTCCTTATAATTAGCTCCAGCCCGCCATCCCCCTATCTGGGTAGGTTCTGACTGCTCTCAGTCTTTCTCCAAGATTGTGATCGTCCCCCACCTGCATGGTCCGAAACAGATCTTGGCTCGCTGATGATGCCAAGGTGCTGGTTCAGATCACGTTTAAGGAAACAGACACAGGGAGGACTGTCAGTGCAGACTAGTGTACTCTTAAAAACTACAAAACACTTCCGCCTGCTCTCGGTTCCAGATCTGATGGAGACAGTGCAAGGGGGTCCGTTTCCTTGCAAATGAATTCTGAGGCATCGGTTTCTGTTGAATTAATAATATAGGTGTCATCCTGACAGGATGCACATATTTCGAAAGGCACGGGGAGCTTGCTGAATGCGGAGCACACTCCTTCTTTTCCGCCCTTTACATTACTAATGCGTTGTGCTGATGCCAGTGAGTTATCCTCAAGGTGGACAGATTAGTCACAGAGCAGTGAGAGGAAGGTGCAAGGAAACACAGGACCAACGACTAACAGCAGAACTCATGAGGCTGGCGCTTCAGCTCCCCCACCCCAGAAACTATACGGCTCCCATTGTAGGAACCTACTGTCAAGTTGAAAAGAGAGAAACCACACCTTTGAGGGTTAAAAGTTGAGCCATGTGTCTTCATGATTTTAAAATATTCTGTAAAGGAAGGAGCCCCGATTTTATAAGTAATTGAAAAACTGAAAGCTAGCAGTGGTGGCGCACACCTTTAATCCCAGCACTTGGGAGGCAGAGGCAGGTGGATCTCTGAGTTTGAGGCTGTCCGGTCTACAAAGTGAATTCCAGGACAGTCGGGGCTACACAGAGAAACCTTGTCTTGAAAAAAACGAAACGAAAAGAAATTGAACAAAACCAGCAATTCTATTCAACAAATGCTAATGGAGCACGCTTCATGGGCCAGCCTTGAACACTGGAGTGACAGGTAATATCAGGTTTGTTCTCCCAGGAAGTCATGATCCAAGAGGGCAGATGGGAAGCGGCTAGTTCAGGGTCACAGGAAACTGGAGCCAGCTGCCTTTAGCTCTGGGGTCAGAGAAACTTCCAGAGCAAGGTCAGCCTTGACTGAGTTTTGAAGAATGTTAAAATTAACTCCATGAGGCTGGGCGTTGGTGGTGCACGCCTTTAATCCCAGCACTCGGGAGGCAGAGGCAGGCGGATCTCTGTGAGTTCGAGGCCAGCCTGGTCTACAGAGCGAGTTCCAGGACAGCCTCAAAAACAATACAGAGAAACCCTGTCTGGAAAAACCAAAAAAAAAAAAAAAAATTAACTCCATGAGGCAGGGGATAGCTTGAGGGAAAGGATGAGGCGAGGAGGTGAGAAGCCGATGGCGTTTTTGCGGGAACTAGGTTCTGTGGCTAACAAGACTTTTAGATGGAAGCCCTGGCTTTCCTTCCTCCCTTTCAGACTCACCAGCCTGCTGTCAGGAAGAGCTTTTTAGTTTCCTTAGCAATCCCTCCTCCCAGATTTCCTCAGCGAGCCGTTTCTGAGTCACCAGAATACAACTTTGCACTCAGGGTTGGGAGGGCATGGCCCCTTCCTTCCTTCCTTCCTTCCTTCCTTCCTTCCTTCCTTCCTTCTTTCCTTCCTTCCTCTCTCCCTCCCTCTCTCCCTCCCTCCCTCCCTCCCTCCCTCCCCCCCCTCTCTCTCTTTCTTTCTTTTTTCCTTAGAGACAGGGTTTCTCTGTGGCTTTGGAGGCTGTCCTGAAACTAGCTAGCTCTTGTAGACCAGGCTGGTCTGGAACTCACAGAGATCTGCCTGCCTCTGCCTCTAGAGTGCTGGTACTAAAGGTGTGCCACCAACACCCGGCATGGTCACTTTCTACAGCCGGAAGATTGTTGTACAAATTGCACAGAGATGCAAATTGCCAATAGCCCAGTTATAGTCTGCTTATCGAAGCCAGTGTCTTGTTGGGTGTCCTGGCTCCACCCTCTGTCTTCTCTGCTTTCTTACCTGACTGAAAAAAGACCCTTGAAATTGGTGCTCTGGGATGATTTTGAAGCAGGTCTTTGTAAAGCTGAGATGCATCGAAGCAAGTACTTTTATACAGATTTCACACCTAAATTGAACATACATGTTTTTCTAGACACCATGGCATCATATTCATTCATGTATGCATGCATGCAGGTGTGCATTACACAAAAATTTTTATGTAGTTCTTATATTTTATGTAGCCCAGTTCTGTAAGTTGTAGCCTCCCCTGAAGGAACACTTTGCACAGAAGGAGACACAAGGCAACAAAGAAGCAAAATACAACGGGCCCAGGACATAATACAACGGGCCCAGGACATAATACAATGGGCCCAGGACATAATACAATGGGCCCAGGACATAATACAATGGGCCCAGGACATAATATAACGGGCCCAGGACATAATACAATGGCCCAGGACATGATACAACGGGCCCAGGACATAATACAATGGGCCCAGGACATAATATAACGGGCCCAGGACATAATACAATGGCCCAGGACATGATACAACGGGCCCAGGACATAATATAACGGGCCCAGGACATGATACAACGGGCCCAGGACATAATACAATGGCCCAGGACATGATACAACGGGCCCAGGACATAATACAATGGGCCCAGGACATAATACAATGGGCCCAGGACATAATACAATGGGCCCAGGACATAATATAACGGGCCCAGGACATAATACAATGGCCCAGGACATGATACAACGGGCCCAGGACATAATATAACGGGCCCAGGACATGATACAACGGGCCCAGGACATAATACAATGGCCCAGGACATGATACAACGGGCCCAGGACATAATACAATGGCCCAGGACATGATACAACGGGCCCAGGACATGATACAACGGGCCCAAGAAGAAGATGGGATGTGGTGTGTGCAGGAAACATAGCGACAGTCAGTTTACCTGAGGTAGGGTGCAGGAAAGTCTCTATAGGTCACCTTTTCATTGTTTCTGCAAAGTCAAGCCAGGGAAGTAAGTTCTAGTGTCTATCTATCCATCCATCTATTTGTCAGATTTTATCTTCCTATGCTTTAAGTAACCACCTTTCCCAAGATAGTTGCTTAAATGATACAATTTTAGAAAAATAAAGGAAAGGAAGAGAAAGGTGAATGAAAGCAAACATGCTGAGCCAGGCAGTGGTGGCGCACGCCTTTAATCCCAACATTCAGGAGGCAGAGCCAGGTGGATCTCTGAGTTTGAGGCTAGTCTGGTCTACAGAGTTCCAGTTCAGCCAGGGCTACACACACAGAAAAACTCTTGTGTCAAAAAACTGAAACAGATAAACAAAATCAAACACATTGAAAGATGGGACCCAAAGAAATCTACAAGAGTTTGGGAACATCAACAAGATGAAACTTTTTTTTGTGCTTGTTGGTACCTGTTTGGTAAAATGCCATGTGTCTGAAGCAGAGGAAGCAGCCCTGCAGAGCCACACTCTTACCATGCCTGGCACTCTTACACCATAGCACCAGAGCTTTGGCAGTTCTCAAACGCTCTTTTTAAAGTCATCTGCACTTTTAAATATTATTTATTTCATGTGTATAGGTGTTTTACCTGTACATATGTTTATTCAACATGTGCGTGCCCAGTGCCTGTGGAGACCAGAAGAGGGCATTGGGCGCCCTGGGACTGGAGTTCTAGATGACTGAGCTGCCTTGTGGGTGCTGGGTGTTGATCTGAGTCTTCTAGAAGAGGAGCCCGTGCAATTAAATGCTGTGCCACCCCTCCAGCTCCATTTAAAAATTCTGTTAATATAGTATATGAGTGTTTTGCCTGCGTGTATACAGTGTACACCACATTGTATGTCTAGGGCCTATGGAGGCCAGAAGAGGGCATCAAATCTTCTGGAACTGGAGTTACTGATCATTGTGAGTGACTGTGGGGGTGCTGGGGAGTGAACTCATGTATTCTGGAAGAGCAGTAAGAGCCATTTGCCCAGCCCTTCAATATTCTTGGCATGGTCTCCCCTGTAGGCAAGAGGAGTGTACACTAAAGACTCTCTTTAGTGTTGATTGTTTTTCAATTTTATTTATTTGTCTAATTCCTGCTAAGCTCTTTATCTACCACTGAGCAGTCCCCCAGCCCTCTATTCAGGTTTTTTTTTTTTTGTGGTTTTTCGAGACAGGGTTTCTCTGTGGCTTTGGAGGCTGTCCTGGAACTAGCTATTGTAGACCAGGCTGGCCTCAAACTCACAGAGATCTGCCTGCCTCTGCCTCCCAAGTGCTGGGATTAAAGGCGTGTGCCACCAACACCCGGCTCTATTCAGGTTTTTAATAAACATTTGCTTTACTTAAAAGTCCCAAACCATAAAAAGACAAAGTGAAGGCTTCCATTTCTCATTCCTTTCCACAATTAATCACTGCTATTAGTTGTTTTTCTTTTTTTCTATTTTCCCCAGGTAATGCACATATGAACAAGTAGGAATATATTTATTTATTCCCCTTTCCAAATAAATCATAGTGTTCAGGACCCAGTGTTCTGTGCCTGGCTCACCTCTTCAGGACCTCAGGCCCTGGACCTCAAGGCTAATAACAGGTATCTGTTGATTATCACTTTGGAGTTTTCTAAGCCTTTGTTACTACAAAGACAACTACAATCATATAACATTGTGTGTATGCCACCACCCATCTAGACAGCTGGACCAAGAAGATACATTTCTAGAGCATAAATTGCTGGGCCAAAGTGGAAACTTTGAGTGGTACATAAGACTTTACAAGTATAAAGTCCCACCCACAACTCACCTGCCGCTGCCACCCCCAGCCTCCCTGGTGGAGCAGCATTTAATAAGCCAACTGGCAATTGGAGGCCAGTGGTTTTGATTTACATTTTTTTTTCTACAAGTGAGTGTCAGTGTCTCTGGGGCCTTGGGATCTGTATATTCAGTCTAGAGAATCACTTTCAGAGTCTACATGCATTGCAAGGCTTCTGGACTCTGAGAAAATATATACTTTTATTTTAAAAATAACTTTAGATCTTTTTTTTTGAAAATGAAAGAAGCAGCGTCTACAAGTTGCAGCTGAACAATATGAAAACATCACAAGTCGTTCGGAAAAGACTCAGCAAACATGACAGAATCTAAGAGGCCTTGAATCAGTTTCCTAGATACTCATGACACTGATTCATGCAACCTGCCCGAGGTGCACACCCACTCACGAGTTTGCAAGTTTATGTTCCTTTTGTTTCTATAATAAATATTTCCCCCCTCCCACAGTCTACCTGTCCCCTCCACATCCACACAGCACCTGTGCTGTCTTAAAAAGAGTGTAAAGCAGTGGGCAAATAGAGCAGCCGCACTGCGTCGCCATGTAGGGTGAGCCTCTTCCCTAATGGTCCCCAGACGTCAACCATGCAGACAGCTGAGAACTAGCTAAGGGGCACAACATTGTTTCTTCCCACACAGACAGGAAACTTTTGTGGAGAAGTTGCAGATGGGCTTAGGTGTTGGCACACCCTGGATGCCAAACCCCTCCTATTTGTGACAGTAGCCAGAGGTCCTTGTTTTCAGTCTTAAGGGACTAGCTTCCTTGAGGACTTCCTCAAGAGAGACCCACTCCAAGGCTCCCCTTAGGGACTTCATCAGTGAGGTACCAGAGTACTCCCTTGTGTAGTGCCTGGCTCTCAGCGTTCATTGAGACAGCCGTGTCGGTGACAAGCACATCTGTTTTCTTCCCCACCCTTCCTCACCCAGCTCACCTCCCGAGAATCCACCTGAGAAACTGGCCCAGCTGGTGTGGCCTCTAATGAGTGGTTGGGTCACGAGGAGGTGGACTTGGCAGGGAGCAGGTGGGAGCCCCCAGGGGTTAATTTGCTCACATAGCTAGCTCTCGGCTGACTCAAGTCTCACCTGAAGGGCGTCCTCTCCATCCCCTGACTTTTATGTTAAAACTGGGTCTGCTCCTTGGGCATGGAGGGTTGCAGAAACTTTGCCTTTGTGGCCTCTTTCCCGTCGTTCCCTGCTGTGGTCTTGACTACCCAGAAGACAGCTTTTCTGTTTTGGCCTCACCCCCTCCTCATCCAGGCCTACAGCCTTTGAGATCATCTCAAAGAAGACTTTTTAAGATGGTGGGTTGGAGGCAAGAAGAGGTAGCAGCTGGATGCTTGAGGGTCGGATTTGGGGCTAAGATGCTGGAAACTGGAGTTGGGACCCTGTATCAACTTCTGTTTGCTCCTGAGGGCACAGTAAAACTTCTGTGGGAGGGAATTCTGGCCTGGAAGAGGCCTTCCTTCCTTTGGGCCAGTAGAACTTCCTTGTGCCTAGGAGGTCTACCTGGCTTCAGGTTGGTTCCTTGGCAGGTAAAGTCTGTGACCCTGTAGGAGGGCAGTGGCCTCCCACCTTCTAGCTTGCTTAGTTCCAGCCTAGAGAGGAGGTGTTTGTTGGGGATTCTCATGAGGTCACACCTGGGGATTCAGCTGCTCGGTTCAGCGCTAGCCTAAGAGGCTCTCTGCCCCAGCCTCTCCTCATGCCAAAGCCCTCTCTGACTAGGGATGGAGTGGGTGGAGACAAAGCCCTTAAATCTTCCAATCTAGCCCCACCCACTCTGAGCCTAGGACTTCCTTTTGCAGCTGGCTTGCACCAGGTCTGCACTGGGACCCTCCACCCTCTCCCAAGCCATGGCCTGTGCAGCGTGGAGCGCAGCTTCGATGCTGGGCCTTACTTCCCTGTCCTCTGTATGGTGCCGCTTATGCCTGCTTCCTCACCAGCAGCACCCAGGGTAGGATGGCAGCTACCACAGCCACCACAGCAATGAGGGTGATGAGCAGGAGGGCCCGAGACCGGCAGCAGAAGGAGCGGGTGGCGCTGGGAGCTGGGGATGCCTCAGAGATCTCTGCCAGGCTGCGTCGGGGCAGCACGCTGTCCTGATCTCCCAGGGGCATCCCATGGCGACTGATGATGAAGATCTGCGACTCTCGGGGTAGGGCGGGCAGCAGGTCCAAAGGGAGCTGAGTCCCCTGGCTTGGTGACTGTCTCCAGGCCTGCTGGGAGACAGCCAGGGGGTTTGTGTGGCCCCCACGATCTGGTGAGGGCACGGAGGGTAGGCCAACGGGCACAGCCAGGGTCTGTGAGCTCTTGTCCAGCATGGAGGGCCAGCGGGAGCTCTTCTTGCTGAGGAAGGTGACATAGCGGCAAATGGGGCAGACAATAGTCCTCTGCACCTGTCCATCCACCCGGGTAGAGAGCAGGTACTTGACCAAGCAGTCGTGACAGAACACATGGCCGCAGCTCAGGGTCCGGCTGGCGCCCTCTAGATCCCGGAACTTCTCGTAGCACACAGGGCACTCGCTGCCCGAGCTGTCCTTGCTCTCCCCTTCTGACATGGCCCCTCAGAGGTAGCAGGCCTCAGCTGGGGCCTAGGGTGAGAGGGAGGGTGAAGGGTTGTGAACATCTGGGAGTTTTTCTTCTTTCCCTCCCCCTTCCTGACTCCCACTCACATCCGGTCTCCACCTGTCCTTTCTCCTGTTGCTTTCTCTTCTTTCTCCTACTCTTTCTTTTCTGGTTCTCCTCAGAGGCCTACCTGCATCAAACTAAGACGTAGAGCCTAGGATCCATAGAGGAGTTGTACAGGTTCTCCTGGGGCTGGCATGAGGAAACAGCTAAGAGATCCCAACAGTGCTAGGCTTGGGTAGGAAGTATGTGGAGTGGGATGCCCGATGCCTCGCCACAGCTATGACAAACACTGTTGACATCACCACCTCACCCCTTCCTGATTCGATGCCTGACCTGGCTCCCAGGGCAAACAGGGGCTAAAGAGATTCATGGCCAGATGCGTAGGCAGGGTCAGTCGGTGATTAGTTTGGGTCTATATTAAACACTATATATACTATTCTTCAAACTTCCCCCTGATACTGTTCTTCAAACTTCTCCCTCATCAGGGCTTGCCTGGTCTGTGACAGAGCTAGGATCCCATGTCTCACATCACCATTTCCAAGACTCTGTTCTTGGTGGCAGCCATAACCATAAAGCAATTAAAAAAGTGAAGCTCAGGACTTACACTTGCAAATGCCTGCTGGGCCTTGAGGGCTCACACACCAGCCATGGCCAGTCACTCCAGATTCTCCTCCGTGGTTACCAGAGGCGGCCAGAAGGTTCCGAGTAGCCTCAGGAAAAGCCGATTTTCTTTCTTGGAGGACGTGTCTGATATTTCAGAAGTGGGCAAAAATCACTGAGACCCGAGTCTGGTGAAAAATGAGTGGTCAAAGTCATAATATTGTTTGAAACCAAAGCTACAGAGTCACTTGGAAGTTTACAGTGGTTTTCAAACGTATCTGAGAGGAAATGGGGGACCCAGCTACTCTCCCAGCAGGACTGTGGATGGCCTTGAAGGGGAACACCTGCTTGGATGTGTGGTGAATCCAAGTCATTGCCTATACTTGTCTCTGGTATCACAGCTGTGTAGCCTAAACTTACCCAAATACCTGTAATTGATATATACTACCATCAGTGACAAACACCAAGGACCCAAGATTCCACCAAGGCCTGTATGACTGCCCTGAAATCTGACACACAACCTGGTAGGAGCAAGATTAGCTACCAGGAGGAGGGATCTATGGAGATCACAATCTTTTGGAACCACTCAAATTCCCCTCTCTCTGTTTAAAGATCCTTTGTTGAGTTGAAAATGTAGTAATTTTTAAGAACTTTAAAAAAGTGTGGTGATGGGATCGGGAGCCATAGAAACAGTCCCATCTTTGTGGAGGTTTCTTTGGTCTCTGAGGTGGCTGATGTGGCCTCCAGGCTGGGAGATGGGGGTCAAGCACTAGATGGTAGAGGTGGGTTGAATGTCTTATCCATTGTATTATTGTCTATTACATTTACTGCTACCTGCTAACCTTGGTCAAGCTGTTTAGCCCCTCTGAGCCCTGCAGAATGAGATTGAGAGCTGGGCATGGTGATTCATGCCCTTTACATGGTAAGTTCCAGGAAACTCAGGGCTATATAGTGAGACCCTGTCTCAACAAAACACACAGAAACGATGAGGTTGGCAGTGGTACCACCTTCCTCCCACAACTGGTGGTGGCATTAGTGATCGAAGGGTATGTCACATGCTAAGAGCTCACATCCTCTCTGTTCTCCTGGAGGGGCCTGGGATCCCTGTCTGGGCATCTAGCCTACAGAGGCATACCCTTGACAAAGGACAGCTCTTCTCAAAGCAGAATAGCCAGACAAGATGACAGTAGGTTAGGTAAATGGTGGGCATCAGAGGAATTAGGATAGCAATAGCAAATTCTCAGGTTTGTTTCCTTATAGATGGGTAAAGTCTTAAAGGAATGCATTGCTATCAGGATGATTTTTTTTTAAAAAACCGACAACAAAACTGCCCTTCTCCATTGTATAGCTCCCCAAGAGATACAGTGGCAACTCCTTGCATCTGGTCATTCATCCATCTGTCCACCCATCACCAGATTTCAACAGCTATTTGCCAAATAATGAGATTGTACACGGGGAATAAAGGGTGGTCACAAAATCCTTCATGACGCCTAACAGACATTTATGAGTTTTTTTTTCATTCTTTTCTTGTTTCTTGGAGACAGGGTCTCATGTAGCTCAAGTTGGCATGGAGCTAGACTCTACAGCTAGGACTGACTTGAACTTAGGCCTGCTGTCTGTACTCACCACATGCTGTGATTATGGGCGGGTGCCGCCATGCTTGGGTATAAGCTGTTTGTTTTCTTTAAATAGATTTTTTTTTAAAGGAGGATTGATGATCAGTAACGTAAGTTGTTTGGATAACTGAGAAATGGAGGTCAAGATAGATAAGAGAACGAGCGTGAATGAAAGAACATAGGAGAAAGACTGGGCTTCAGTAAAGTTTAGTCAAAACTTCCAGCTTTAAAGCCCGGCATTGGCGCACGCCTTTCATCCCAGCACTTGGGAGGCAGAGGCAGGCGGATCTCTGTGAGTTTGAGGCCAGTCTGGACTACAGAGGGAGTTCCAGGACAGCCTCCAAAACAATACAGCCAAACCCTGTCTCGAAAAAAAAAAAAACACCAAAAAAACAAAAAACTTCCAGCTTTATAAATTAGGATATTCAGCATTAGAGATGGGGAGGTGTGTGTGTGTGTGTGACTCAAGGTCATCTGGCAGTGATGGAAAGAGAGAAGAAAACTTCATGGATGATGCAGAGAATGTTATTAGGCCCTGTTGATAGACTGTTTGAGTAGATGTTAGCCCAGTCAGGAAATCATGCTAGGGCTAACCGGGGAGGAGTAGCTTTTGCTGCTTCTCTGAGCTCTAGGAAAAGCCAAAAAGCAGTCCAGCGAGTGTCAGAGACATCCTGGGTTACTCACCAGAACCTCTCAGTTTCATGTGCCTCGGGAGAGCCACACCATTCATGCTTGGGCAATGCATGTCTCCCATCTTCTTAACTTCATTTCTCAGTGTTTTCCTGGCCCCTCCCTCCTTAGTTCCTCCTTTCTCTCTATCCTGTGCCATGCTGCCATGCTGAGTGCTCTAGGGGCCTGCTCTGTCTTGAGAGCTGGGCTGTGGGAAAGCACAGCAGACAGAATCTTAGGACCGTGCTGTAGTTGGAGCACAGGCTAGGTAAGTGCCACTGCAAAGTGTCCTGTACCAAAGACATCCGCCTCCGTGCCTCGAGGAACCTGGGGGGAAGAGGAGGACTGAGAAGTCTTCCTGGCTAAAGTGAGACCAGTGTGAGCTAGTAATAAATAATTATAACAGCGGCAGTTTATTGACCACTAATTACATGTTTGGCATTTCCAATCCCTTCCTCACCAAATCCTGACAACAAGTTTGGGAGGTAGGTATTATCTCCATTTTACAGAGAGGGGACCTAAGGCTTAGGGCTCAAGTCACGAAGCTAGGATAGGGAAGAACCAACACTGGAGCTCAGGGCAGCTTAGCCTGACAGCCCATAGGATGTATCTTTGTTTCTGCTGGGGTTCAGATAGGCCTCCATGGAAGACCTTTCAGATTTTAGTAGATGATGCAGGCCCAGCAGAAAAGTAACTACCCCTGTTTCTCAAGTGCCCCTAAACAAGGCTGTCCCTGTGGCCATTTATGAAGTGAGGAGAAGACAGTGGTTGGCTGAAGGAAGCCAAGCTCATGAAACTCCTGTTCCCATGAGTTTTTACAGGATCATCATGTTTCCAGGATGGAGATGAGGAACAGGTGTCACCCACCTGAGGCCATCACACCCCACAAGACAGAGTGCTACTTCTAGACACCTGAGGTTCCCTCCCAGAGCCCTAGTGCAAGTCAGGCAGTTTCAGCCAAGACTGCCTCCCCACCCAGAAGCAACACACACGTTTGCCCTCTTTGTCCTTTCTCCCAAACATCATTCCAGCCTCAGTTTACAGCACTGCCGCTCTCCTTCCTCCGCCTCAGCCCCCCACACACCTTGGCTGGTACCTACCTGAGAGTAGTGTCCTTCTTTCTACCCAAGGCCTCCAGAGCAGACGGAGCCACCCAGAGGCACCGGGCTGACAGCTGCTGTCACTGTGCCGGCTGTGGAGGCATTTCCTAATGACTGAGCAGGTCGGGAGGACAGAGCCGGGAAGTGAATGCTGCCCAACCCGTTTGAGGCCAGGAGGCTCTTGGTGCTGCCCAGGGGTTGGGCAGCTGTTGGTGTCAGGTGATCCCAGTGAGGGTGCTAACTGAGGAGCCCTGGCCTGAGTCAGAGGGTCTCACGATGGAAGCAGTGCCCCAGGGTCCCTGGCCAGGGGTTTCCTCATCCAACCGTGGAAAAATTACATGTAGGGATCTCCACCTCTGACCTTATGCAGAGTAAAGAATAGGTCAGAGCCTAGATAGGCTGTGACACCCAAAATCCTCCACCAAGTTTGGTGTGATGTTCCCATGTGCTTAGAGTGCCAATAGACCAATCACCACCAGCATAAACAGGTATCAGTTGGTTTGGGGGAATGACTGTGAATGTCCTAAAGTAAATTTGGACAACTGTGTATTTCAAAATAGCTAGAGGGTTTTTAAATGTACTCAACACAGAGAAATGGTTTATCAATGATATCTGAATTTATGGATGTGCCAGTCACGATGATCTGATCATTAAAAATTGTATTCATGTACTGAAATGCCACACCCCACACTCTACCCCTTACATGTGTACAATTTTGTATCATTTGAGGATTAAAAAAACTATTAATATACTGCCGGGCGTTGGTGGTGCACACCTTTAATCCCAGCGCGCTCGGGAGGCAGAGGCAGGAGGAGGTCCTGCCTTAACGCCCCCCCCCCCGAAAAAAAGTCGAGGCGGAAAAAAAAAATCAAAAAGCATTGATGTACACATCCACAGAAGTCATTGTCTGGTGGAGGTCAGAGGACACACAACGTGGGTTCTCTCCTCCCACCATGTGGGGCCAGAGGATACACTTAGGTCATCCGCTGAGCCATCTATCTCACTGGTTCTCTCTCTCTTTTAAAAATTATTATTGTGTGTGTGTGTGTGTGTGTGTGTGTGTTGTGGGGGGAGGCAGGGGCATATGTGCCATGGCTTGCATGAGGTTGACAGTTGGAGGGGGGTTTGGGACACATGTGCCATGGCTTGCATGTGGTCCTCAGAGAACTTTATGGAATTCCTTTCATTTTTACCTGGGCGTGGGGATGGAACTCAGATGTGGGCTCGTGTGGCAAACATCTTTACTCACCAACCCATCTTGCCAGCCAGTAATGCGTGCTTCTTTTGTGATCACAGACAACCAAGAATAAGGAAGAATCAAAGGTGAGGGAACTGGGAAATATTTTGGGGACATTCCCTCTCAGTTCTCTCAGGAGGTCCCCCAAAGCAATTTATTTATTTTTTTCCTGGAAGAAAAATAAGGCTACTAGATACAAAGCATAGCCAAGCATGTGTATGGCCCATAGGATGACCATTCTGCCCATTAACCACAGTCCTGTCTTCAGGGACACCAAGGTCCCCAAGATCCCAGAGGAGGACATTCCAGAGCACCTAGTCACTTCAGCCAGGGACACATGTCTGCGAGAAAATCTGTCATGGCAGTCTCTCATGTTCTTTCTCTGGGAGCCCCAGTAGTCCCAGATTTAGTAAATAAAATCACAATATGCCTAGATAAATCTGGCTTTCAGATAGACACCAAATGCTTTTTGTCATACATCTGTCTGCCTGAGTCACACCTATATTAGAAAATAAATATCTGAAACCCAAATGTAGTTGGGTCTGGTGGCACAACTTATTTGAGACGCTAAAACAGGTTGATCGTAGGTTCCAGAGCATCCTAAGCAATCTAGTGAGAACTGTAAAAGGAAAAAGGACAAAACATCTGGGGATAGAGTTAGGTAGGAGAGGGTTTATTTAGCACTCCTGAGGGTCTCTGTTCAAAGCCTTGCAGATTTTTCAGATCCTTCAGCAGCGTGGCTTATAACTATCTAGGGATTTCTGGGGTTTCCTAAAAAATACCAGTCCCCACTGTGTCTCCCAGTGAAGGGACTGAGCCAGACTAGGTGTTGCTTGGACTCAGAATCTGATTTTTAGAGTGATAAGAAATTCCTAAGTTTCTTTTATATCTTTTCCCCTGGCCTGCCATGAAGCTTGACTTGGAAGATGACCCTTAATAGATACTTATCACACTATGTCATGGTGCACTACATGTGTCCATACCTAGTAGTGACTAAAGGGAACATGCCTGTCCCTTTGGGAAACAGACTTAATCTGTCTGTACCTTGGTGGCTTCCTACTCTATAAAAATTGTTTTGGCGGGAATGATGCACGTAATGTGTCTGAAACAGCACGGGGTTGTAGTAGGGTCCTGTCAGTGTTGATGGCATCATCACCATCACCATCACACAGCAAATAGGGAAGCGAGGAGGACATGTGTACCTCCTAATTCCAGTGGCCTGGATGATCTGGTTTTGGAGCAGTGGATAAGATGCCTGTTCAAGCTAACATTATACTTAGATATCCTGGTTTTCTTTCTCTGCAGCTTGAATTGCGGGTGAGGAATCTCCAGTTCTGGAGGATGGAAGCTGGCATTTCTTCTCTGGACAGGCCAGGCTGGAGAGTTGCATTCCTTTCTGCAGCCACAATGGATGCGCTGTTGCAGGGTTTCTGAGGCTTTCCGGAGAAGAGGTTGGCCAGGAGTGGGTGGGACTGGATGGAGACTTTTTTGGCTCCTATGAGATAAGGACTTCCTTAGAAGCAGGGTGTGGTGATGCTGTTGCCCAGAGCTCAGGAGGCTGCTGCAGGAGGATCACTAGATTTGGGCTATATGAAAACCTGACACCATCACCCTTCTCCTTTTTTTTTTTTTTTTTTTTTTTTTTGGTTTTTCGAGACAGAATTTCTCTTGCTCTGTATTGGTCTGGAGGTTATCCTGGAACTTGCTCTGTAGATCAGTCTGGCCTCAGACTCACAAAGATCCTCCTGCATTTGCCTCACCAGTGCTGGGACTAAAGGTGTACGCCACCACCATCCAGCTAGCCATCACCCTTCTTTGAGAGACACTTTTGTGAAGGTGGAGGGCTTCCAGATAAGCTGACTGGCTACTGGTTAACTACAGATACAATGTCTGCATGGAAGGAACATCTGGACAGAAGTTCCCAAATGCCAAAATCCCCTGGAAAGCTGATTAAGAAAACAACACTCAGGCCATTGTGAAGGACTCAGCAGAAGTTAGGAGAGGCCCAGGAAGCTATAGTCAATATTTATTTTTAAATGTTAGAAGGATTGATGGGTGGATTTGTGATAATGACAACAGTGTGTACTAGTGGTTGAGTCCATGCCATCGCTACCAGGATTCTCGGTGTCTGAATCTTTCAATTTTGCTGCACCAAGGTTTTCAAAATAAATGTTAACAAAAGAATATATTCAGAAGATTCAGCTAGGGTCCCTTCCCAGTCTGCCATGTGACCATTGCAATGCATTCCTCCACACACCACACATTGATAGGTTTGCATACAAACCTCAGAAAATAAATGGTGGTGAGTTGGGGGTCCTTTGTCCTCTTTGAGGGAATGTAAAATGATGTGGTATCTGTGGAAATCAATATGGCGGTTCCTCAAAACTTGAACATAGAATTACCATATGATCTAGAAATTTCAGTCCTGGAGATACAGTCAAAAGTCTTATGGTGTCGGAGATGTAGCTGAGTTGGTTAGGAGAGCTTGCTTAGTGTGCAAGCTCTGGGTTCAGACCTCAGTGCTGCACAACACCAGGCACGTTGGCACGCACCTCTAACCCCAGCACTCTGTAAAAGCAGAAGGCTCAAGGTCAGCCTCAGCTCCTCCAAGCACAATGGCACAGTTGGCACAACAAGAGATGGCTTTCATCCCTGATTCACCTCTCCTAGGTCCTGAGCACACTTTGCCCGACCTGACATCAAAAGCAGTAACTAAAACAAACCCATTCTCCTAGAAGCAGCATCTGCCAGGCATTCTGTCACACGGGAGCAAAACTGATAGTGTCTGAAGGTTGGCAGTTCTTGAATTTTTAAAAATTGAGCCCGCTGCCTAACTCTGAGTTAGGACAGCTGTAGGCTCTGCTCTTTGGTCCCCACCCACTGTCTTTCTTGCTGACTTCCAGGCCTACAGTGGGCCACCACCACCTTACTGAATTGTAAAATTGAGCCTCACTGGGTATAGTGGTGCACACCTTTAATTCCAGCACTTGGAAGCACAGGCAAGCTGATCTCTGTGAGTTCAAGGCAAGCCTGGTCTACAGAGTGAGTTCCAGGACAAGACAGGCTCCAAAGCTACATGATAAACCCTGTCTCAAAAAACAAAAACAAAAAACAAAAAGAAAGAAAGAAAAATTGAGCCCTGTTTTATACTCAAATACCTACTGCAGCCTCATTCTTAGCATCCACACCATAAGAATATACATACTTCTCAATATCCTCTAATACAAGCAGCCCTGCCTTAGAAACGCCTTCTTTTGGTGGAGGCAAACTTTATGGATACCATTATAACCCAAGCCTGTGAGTTGAGGTTTATAGTTCTAATTTTGTTTTCAATAAATGGTAAAATTAACACATACTCTTAGGTTAAAAACAAATTCATGTGGCTACCACCTAAAATCATGTCTACAGACCTTGGCCCACTCTGACGTGGACATGTGACTGAATGCTGACTGCTTGGAACCCCTGAGAGTAAGACACAATTTGGCAGCTGCTGGTGGTGGGTCATGCCTGTAACCCCAGCATTTGAGAGGCAGAGACAGGAAGGACCCAGGAATTCAAGGTCAGTCAGGACTACAAGGTAAGACCCTATCTTTTTTTTTTTTTTTTGTTGTTGTTGTTGTTTTGAGACAGGGTTGGTAAGACCCTATCTTAAACAACAAATATACACACACACGAAAAGAAAGACGACTTCTGGACTCCTTGTGGCTGACTGAGCCCAAGGTCAGATTTACATACTTGACCTGAGAGCTCTTGGGACAGGAAGCCCTCGAAGACAAAAACAGCTTGGATGCCAGGAGAAACTAACAAGGAAGGCCTATGCCCCTAGGAGGCTGACCCAAGGGGTGGGGCATGGGGGAGCAGGATAATGACTTGTGCCTACACTTAACCCTCCTGCATGGGCCACCGTCCTCCTTCCTGTGGCTCATCTGGGCTGCCTGCACCCAGGAGCAGGGACCGGTGAGTGACAGGTACAGGAGCAGGGGCAGTGAGGTTTGTCCTCAGGGACACTGGATGGCAGCAGCAGCTCAGGGGAAACGGAAACAGAGCAGGATGGAAACTGCCTGTGGGGCAGGATTTAGATGTCCATCATTCTTCACCCCAGAACCTAAATGTTCAGGCCCAGTCAAGGACAGGGCCAGTACTTTAAAAAACAACTTTTTTGAAATGATAAAAATAGTACAACATTGAAAATAAATGTGGGAATTTCATAAAAACAGACACAAAATAAAAACACAGGATGTATGCCACTTCTACAGATAACCAGTCTTACTATTTTGGTGTTTATTCTTCCAGGATAACCACACATAACATATTGTTATGCTAAAATGACTATGTATGACATGCTTACAGATGATATGTAATTATTTTTAAGAGAAGTGGGATCATATTATATACATTCTTTTAAGACCTAATTTTTTTCAACACTTGTCATATGATCCCAATAAACATTCCTTTGTACCCTCATTTTAGGTTTTATTGTTTATTTATTTTTATGATACTGGGGCACTGAGAGCCTTCTGGATACTTGACAAGAGCACTGCCATTGTGCTAGCCAAGCCCTGTCTCCAATTTTCTTTTCTAAATAAAAAAAATTATTTTATATATACGGATATTTTGCCTGCAAATATCTGTACACCATGGAGACCAGAAGAGGGCATCTGATTCTCCAGGACTGGAGTAGCAGCTGGTTGTGAGCCACTGTGTGGGTGCTGGGGTTCAAACCTGGATCCTCTGGAAGAGCAGCCTGTCCTCTTAACCACTGAGCCATCTCTCTAGTCCCATTCTTTTTCTTTTTTCTTTTTTTTTGGTTTTACGAGACAGGGTTTCTCTGTATTGTTTTGGAGGCTGTTGGTCCAGCCTGGCCTCAAACTCAGAGATCCGCCTGCCTCTGCCTCCGGAGTACTGGGATTAAAGACGTGCGCCACCACCGCCCGGCTCCATTCTTTTTCTTAAAAAAAAAAAGCCCAAAACAAAACCTTTTACTTTTGTGAGTGTGTGTGTGTGTGTGTGTGTGAGTGTGTGTGTGTGTGTGTGATATGCACACGCCACAGTGTACAAAAAGAGAACTTGAAGTTGCTTTTCTCCTACCATGTGGATTCTGGGGATCAAACTCTTGTATATCAGCAAGTGCCTTTACTTGCTGGACTATCTCCCTGGTCTTCTTTTTTATTTAAAAAGTTTTATGATAGCCAGGAGTGGCGACACACACCTTTACTCACAAGTACTCTGGAGATGGATGCAAGGGGACCTCTGTGAGTTCAAGGCCACCCTGGTTTATATGAGGATCTGTAAAAAAAATTATTAAAAATAGAGCTGGGGATGGAATTTGGAATCTGCTGAAAGTCAGATAAGGACTATATTTCTGGGCTACAGTATCAACCATGATTTTTGTTTTATTTATTGTTTTATGCTTTGTTTTTCTTATTTAAGTGTACCTATTTCTGTGTGACTGTGTGTGTGTGTGTGTGTGTGTGTGTGTGTGTGTGTGTGCTCACATGCATGGACGCACATTCACTGAAGCCAGAAGAGGGTATTGTATTGCATTCTTTGGAGCTGGAGTTAAAGTATATGTGAACCATCTAAGGTGGGTGCTGAGATCTGAACTTTGGTCCTGATGGGAGAGCAGCAAACACTCTTAATTATTGAGCCGTCTCTCTAGCCCCTCAGTCATGATTTTTAATAGCCTATAGTAATTAATTAATCTGCTGTTGGTTGATGTTCAGGTTGTTTCTGATTAATCCCTATTGTAGAATTTCTCTGCCGTAAAACTTTCTATTGAAAATCTTGGTCTTGGGCCTGGAGAGATGGCTCAAAGGTTAAGAGTACTGGCTGTTCTTCCAGAGGACCTGGGTTCAATTCCCAGCAACCACATGGCAGCTCACGAATGTCTTTAAATTCCATTGGAGGGAACCTGACACTCTTACATAGACATTCATGCATGCAAAACACCAATTCACATAAATAGAAATAAATAGATTTTTTTTTTTGGTTTTTCGAGACAGGGTTTCTCTGTATTGTTTTGGAGGCTGTCCTGGAACTCGCTCTGTAGACCAGGCTGGCCTCAAACTCACAGAGATCTGCCTGCCTCTACCTCCTGAGTGCTGGGATTAAAGGCATGCGCCACCAACGCCCGGCAAGACCAGAGTCTTGGATATAATATCTTCAGTTTAAAAATATATGAAGAGCTCCTTCTTACCCACCAATCAAGCTGGTTTCTTTCTTCTTGCTTTCTAAATCATATATTCCCTAAATCACATATTCTATTATTTTAGGCTCTCTAAAAGTAGCACTAGATGATTAATAATAGTTATTATTAGGGATATTATTAATCACCATCTATTTTATTTTCTAAGAGCATCTACCTGAAATTAGGAACAGGAAAAGCTCACCTTTTTCTTAAGCAACCAGCATGATTTAACTATTATGGATATACATGTTCCTCTTTTACTTTCTTTTTATGTTTTTGTTTTTTGCCTGTTTGTTTTTTGAGACAGGGTTTCTCTGTGTAGCCCTGACTGTCCTGGAACTCTCTCTCTGTAGACCAGGCTGACCTTGAACTCAGAGAGATCTGTCTGCCTCTGCCTCCTGAGTGCTGGGATTAAAGGCACATGTCATCACACTTGGTCCTAATTCTTCATATATATTTGGATTTTAAAAATAGTTTACCCAAATTGGGCCTCACACTTATGAAGATCTGCCTATTTCTGCCCAAATAGTGGGATTAAAGAGCGCAACACCATGCCTGGCTTAAAATTATTTAGAAATGCTTACTTTATTCTGTGTGTCTGCATGTTCTGCCTGCATGCACGTATGTGTCCCCCTTGTGCGCCTGGTGCCCTGGGAGGTCAGAAGACGGTGCTGGATCGGCCTTATGACAGTTGTGAGCTAGATGATGGGTGCTGAGAATCAAACCCTGCTCCTTTGCAAGAGGAATTTGTTAGAAAAGCAAAATTAGGCCCCACCCTACAGCTATGGATGCGTAGCTCTAAACATCTGGGTCATCTCTCCACACCCAAAACTAAACAAAAAATTTGTCTTTTCCTTTTGCGTTCTTTCTGCTCTGAGTCTTTCTTCTTTCATCCAGTTTTTTTTGGGGGGGATGCCTTTCTTACTGATTTTACTTTAGACCAGGCTGTCCTGGAACTCATTGAGATCCTGCTGTGCTCTTAGATGATAACTAGGAGTGGGTTCATGTGAATCTTTATGCTTTTATTCTTAGTTGGAACACGAAGGGTGAGGTGTGTTTATTACTTTGACCCTAGTCGGAAGAGTGTCTTCGAGAAGTCTTAATGCTTTCCGTGCTAGTACCCAAGCCTGAGGAGGTCGAGGAAGCTAATGTGGAGTGGAGTAGTGCACTGTTGTTATCTAGAGGGTAAGGAATTATCTCAGCCAGTCACTGGAAAAAGGAATGGTGAATGTTGAAGGAGCATAAATAAACCTGGCGAGAAAGAGCCTGAGGATTGCATGTACAGAAGGTTCCGGGCAAGAGCTGCTGAGAGGGGACATCCAGCAGAAAAGAGTTACTGGAACCAGCAGGTGGCGCTCTAAGGACATCCCATTGCTTTTCAGATTTTCCACCCTTGTGCAAGGTCTTGCTGGCTTACACAGAATGTTGAAATCAAAGCGGGCGTGGAGAGCTTCCTAGTTCCAGCTTTTGACTCTGTGCTTCATCCAAGGGTGAAATTCTCAAAATTAAGATCTCCGTGAGTCGAGCAGTGGGGAGGCAGAGACAGGTGGATCTCTGTGATTTCGATGCCAGCCTGGTCTACAGAGCGAGTTCCAGGACTGGTTCCAAAGCCACAGAGAAACCCTGTCTCGAAAACGGAACAAACTATAAGAGCCCCGTGAAGTTTGGGGTTTTGTTTTCCTATGCTTGCTTTGCTTTTGGATGTCTGTACAGTACCACCCGTCAATTCAGTGAGCAACTATGTGGCCTCTCTTTGAAGAGCATGTGGAGTGCCTGGTTTTCTTGAGACAATGTAAATTCTGCATCCATAGCTGTAGTGTGGGGCCTAATTTTGCTTTTCTAACAAATTCCCTTTTTGGTGATGACTCATGCTCAGAAGTTCTGAGTTTAGTTTGTGCTTACTGTGCAATGTCCTGTCTCTGTGACACAGGAGTCAAGAGGGAAAGTCTATACAGAGTAGCAGAGCAAACATAGCTCCATTTATTCATTTATTTATTTATTGTGTGTGCTCTATTACACACACACACACACACACACACACACACACACACCTTAAGAGGCCACAGAGGGTTGAGATAAAGATACAGGGGGTTGGGAAGATACAGGTATAGCACCAATTTGGGTGCTGGAAACTGAACCACAATCTTCTGGAAGAACAGCAAGTGTTTTTAGCTGCTGAGCCATCTCTCCAGCCCCCACATATTTTCATAGATGCATGTAAATTATTACTTTGGATCCACTAACTGTGTGCAAGCTTGGGCAACTTTTGTCAACATGTTGGGTCTCAGTTTCTAGATCTGTAAATAGGAACAACCTCTGTGTTACAGAGTTTCTTGACATTAAATCAGGACGGGTTAAAAAACATAAAAACAAAACAATAAAAAGTCCTTAGTACAATGCCTAGCAAGTTAACTTCAACAAAGCTTGGAGAATTGGATCCAGGTGAGCAAGTTCTGGTTGCCAGGTCCATTGCAGAAAGTAAGGGGAGGGTCATCATCAAACAGAACCCATCTCAGCTGTCAGGACAGCCATCATCTGAGAAGAAGGGGGTCAGGGAGATGAGGGAAGAGAGCCAGGGGCCAGATCTCTTGGTCAGCAAACCTGATTTGAGGGGGTGTTGGGTTTAGCAGGCTTAGCAGGTTTCATCTGGAGGTAGACAGGTGAGTGGCAGGAGGCCTTCAGGCAGCTTGGCAGCTTTTGGTTTACACCCTTCATCTTCTTCTTCTTCTTCCTCCTCCTCCTCTTCCTCCTCCTCCTCCTCCTCCTTCTTGCAGCATAGATTCTGTGTAGTCCTGGCTGTCCTGAAACTTGCTCTGTAGACCAGGCTGGCCTCAAAATCAGATCCTCAGATCCACCTGCCTCTGCCTCCTGAATTCTGGAATTAAAGGTGTGCACCACCACAATCACCCGGATAGAACACACCCTTTTCACATCTTTCAGAGCTTTTGGAGGATGTGAGAATGGCTTTTAAGGCATACCAGAGTGGCCTTGGCCTTGCCTTCAAGTGAAGCTTTGCCCTAATCTACAAAACCCTAGCCCTATTGCTATGGATTCCTCAGCTCAGGTATCTTGTCTATGTACTTTTGTATGGGTCCAGTTTGATGTGATCACAGCCATCTTGAGTCATAACCACCATGATTGCCCCTGAGTAACTCCAGCTGGTTTTTCCTGTATAGTCTCCCAACAAACCACAAATAGATAAAAACCATTAGAGTCAAATATGGGGCTTTGTACAACCAGACCCTGACCCCAGGAATGCATCTAACTCTTTGATATTAAGATAAACTGGATACATTCCAGTCAATGAAGTCACTTTTGTCCCAACCCATAAGTGCACTCCTCTTTCTGATCCAGGTTGTGGGCTATTATTTGTTTTATTGCCACTCAAGACTATACTTCCCTTAGGAAGTCCAACAATAAATTGCTCTCTGTGCAATCCTAGAGTCTGACTACCTGTCTGTGGTACCATGTCACATTGGGGCCAGTTCTCATACAGTAGGACTGGGTTGACCAAGAACAGCTTTAAACAGGGGCCGTGTTTCCATCAGGTCAACACACGAATATGTATAGACTAACTTCCTGTACTTGCTGGCTCCTCCTAGGCACAGAGGGGCGAATATGCACAGCTCCTTCTTTCCCTGGGTAACTCTGGGAAGTAAGACACCCACATGGGAAGGGACTTTTCAGTGAAGCGCCTTGTTTTGCGTCCTTAACTGCTGATAGGGCATTGTTGTTTGTTTTTCATTAGACGGACATTTATAGGCTAAGCATAACCAGCCAGTAACTTGACTATGTTATCAGCACCTACTCTTATCAGTGGTTCCTGTTCTATTTGGTAAGACTAATGGGCATGGGAGTATGCAGTCACTGTGGAGTCAAGCGACGTGGATGGGCCCATGTGATCTGATAAAAGCTTAGAGAATGGATCAGCCTTGGAAAGGCAGAGAAGGGACAATACTGACAGCCCAAGGTACTCACTAGATCTCAGGACTTATATGGAGCCAGTTATACACATTATCCCATTTAAGTCACAAACAGCACCAGGCGTTGGTACCGGTGTTACCTGCAATTCATGGGAGGGAGGAACATAAGACTTAGTAACTTGAAGTCTAAGCTACCTGACTTTAAAGATTGTCTCCTTTCCTCTCTCTGTGGTTTGCTTTAATTTTCAGTACTGGGCAGAGAACCCAGGGCCCTACACAGGTTAAGCAAGTGGTCTACCATTGAGCCACACCCAGCCCTAATTTGAGCTCTCACATGGTATACTCTGCTTCACCGGCTCAGCATTGCACTGGAATAGAGATAAAAGCACTGACAGCCGTCCATCTCCTCCATAATAGTGAGACAGCTCCTTCAGCTGACTCTACCCTCCCGAATTCAGGGACAGAGGCAAGAAAGTGGGCAAGAGGACAACCAGCAGCTCACACAGATGCAGTAGAGATGGGGAGCCCCGAAGCTCCGGCTGCGAAGCTATGACTGGCATTTTACTCCCTTTCCCAAGCTCTAAGGTCTTGCTCAACTCCGGCTGAGTAACAAGGCTGGCAGAGTTACCTCACTTCTTGACAGCAGGCCCCAGCCTTCCTGGCTCAAACCCACTTCCTGTCCCAGAGTCGCTCTTGTCAGGCATGATTGAGTCTCATTCTTCCTGTTGACTTCTGCTTTGTTCCAGCTGGCCCCCGGGTGGCCCCCACGTGCTGCTGTGAACCAGATCAGCTGAGGATCTGCGGCCAGCCAGGTGCCTTGTGATGAGACTTTGGGGAGTTGGGGTGAGAGGAAGGGAATGGGTGGTAGCCTGGTCTCACCCTGAGAGAGAGCAGAGTGGAGGCTGCTGGCGTCTGAGGACCCTTTCTGCCCATATGATGGTCAAAGGCTGAAGTTAGTTTGTGAAGTCATTGTGTCCCTAGTGGCAGGTGACACTAGGAGTTTGCTATGGTGAAGTGTTCTGAAAGCACAGTATCTTCCATCATCTGGATTCTGATTACCTTGATTTGGTTTCTGTTTCCTGGGCTGCCTGCTAGTATTTCTTCAGGGGCTGGGGAGTGCTTTGGGTTCAGGCAAGTTTACTTGGAGCTGATGAAGACGCAAGCAGGGTGAGGTACTGGTGCCATGCTGCACTGAACAAGGCAGGGGCTCGCATTGAGATCTTGTGTGCTTCTAAATTGCTTAACAGCCTATGGGCTAGTTGCTTTCTTCAATCTGTTTTGTCTACAGATGGCAAAGTATCTTTATTTTATTTAAATTTGTGTAGAACTTATAGAAAAACGGTTGTGAAAATGTTTCCTAGACTGTAAGGTTGTATTTTCCAAGGCTTGGGGCTATCTTTATTTCATTTTCTAAAGAAAGCTAGACATACTTTTTCATGATAATATTTTATTTGGTAAATATCTAAACAATACAGTTCAGAGATACTGAAAATCTTTGTATAAGTATACCCCTAAATATGAACACTCTGACATATAAACTGTGGGTGCCCTTGGAAGTCAGACACTCAGATCCCCTGGAACTGGAGTTAAAAGACAGTGTGATCCTCCATGTGGTTGCTGGGAACCAAAGCCAGTACTCTGTAAGATCAGCAAGTACTCTTAACCATTTAGCCATCTCTCCAGGTCCCCAGACCTGGTTGATTCAGGGTCTCAAGTCTATAACGTCTTGGTCGATCTACAATTTTGAATCTCTCAGTTTTCTGGCCTCTGACTTCTGAGTGCTGGGGTTTAGGTGTGCACCACCTCATTTACTTTCAGTGCTCTCACCTGGATTGAACATACACATTTTATTTAGAGACACAGATTTTATGTAGCATAGGCCAGCTGGAACTCACTGTGTAGCTGAGGATGACCTTGAACTCCTGCTTTCCTGTCTACACCCTCCACAGCTAGGATTACATCACACCCAACTGACATACAGATTTTCAGTAAAAATTTTAATGTTGAATTTGCCTTACTGTTCTGTAACTTCCCTCCCTCCCTTCTTCCCTCCCCCCTCCTTCCCTCCTTTCCTTAGACACAGCTTCACTGTGTAGTCCTGGCTGGCTTGGAACTTGCTATGTAGACCAGGCTGACCTCAAACTCACGGATATTCTCGTCTCTGTGCTGGGATTAAAGGCCTGTGCCACCACATCTGGCCTAAGTGTCTACTTTTTAGTTTTCTGTTAATAAAAGGCAAGGGTACAGTGGTCATTTATCAGCTACCCGTATTATTGTTTCCATCCTCCTAATAAGATGATTTAAATGTTTATATTGCTGCTGTTCTCTGAACTGTGGGGATGGTAATTGTTAGCATTCAGGCATCTGTACTGGCCTGCACATGGGGTCCTGACAGGATGCGCCCTCATCTGCAATCACTAAGTGTACCACCTGTGCACATTCACTATGTTCCCTTAAAAAGGGGCCTGTCTACCTCCCGCCCTCCTCTTTCTTTCTCTCCTTCTGTTTCTCTCTCTCCCTTTCTGCCTCTCTTTCCTTTCTCTCCGAGGCTGGTTTCCCCCAGCCCCTTTAATGATCCCTAATAAAAAGACCCCTCCATTGAACTCTGTCCCATGGCATCTTTCTTGTGCTGTTTTTTTTTTAATTACAACAGTGATAATGGTGATAATGTTCCTTTTTCTTTGTTATACTTTTTGCTTCTGGAATTGATAGTTGCCTCAGGTTTTTCTTTATTTAGTAATTGTGTGTGTGTGTGTGTGTGTGTGTGTGTGTGTGTGTGTGTGCTTTCTGGCTATTGGGCCATTTGCATGAGGCTGTGTGGTCGGGAGACCCATTGAAGAATTCCCTGAGCTTTAGCCGAAGTGGGAAAACTCACCTTGAATGGGTGTGGGTGTCACCATCCCATAGGCTGAGATCCCAGACTGAATAAAGGAAACACATAAAAAGCAAGCTGAGCACCAGCCTTCATCTCCCTCTGCTTCCTGAGCATGGATCAGCTGCCTCACGCTGCCGCCATTCCTTCCTCGCCAGCATGGACTGTATCCTCAAACTGTGAGGCCCAAGTAAATCCTTTCTCTGTAAAAAAAAAAAAAATAAAGGATTCTCTGGCCACCTGCCTGGAGGGTATAAGAGAGGCTGCCAGCATTTTGCAGGGTTACCCAGGACAGGGGCTGAGGCGTCATGGACTTGGAGGTGTCCTTTCTCCCCACACCCTCTTTCTTTTTGTGGGGAAGTGATCTAACTTCTCCGGGGTCTTCTCACCTTCTCCTGTTAGGCCGGAGTGAGGCGAATGCTTTGGTTTGTCTGCTACGTCGACTGTGAAGTCTGTGTCTAAATCAGTTTTTCTCAACCTGTGGGTCAGGATCCTTTTGCAGGGGTCATCTAAGGCCATCAGAAAATACAAATATGATTAGTCACAGTAGCAAAATTAGAGTCATGAAGTAGTAAGGAAAATAATTTTATGGTTGGGGTCATCACAACATGAGGAACTGCATTAAAGGGTCTAGGCATTAGGAAGGTTGGGAGTCACTGGTCTAAATGCCCTGTAAACACACTACTTCCAATACATCTTCCTATTTTTCCCATTCCTCATACATTCTGAAGCAGCTAAAACCCCTAAATCAGCAGCCTTTCTGGAGTTCAGAGGCATGGCACAGATATCTAACTTTCAGCTTCCTGACTGTTGCTAACTTTCACTACTTTACATACTTTCAGGCTTACAAGATCATGTGTGGACATCTCTTTTTGATTTTGGGTGGCATTTTGTTTTATTTTTGAGACAGGCTCTCTCTAGGTAGCTCTGGCTGTTCAGGAACTTTCTATATAGAGCAGGTAGGCCTTGAACTCTGCCTCTTGAGTACTGGAATTAAAGGTGTTCGTTACCGGGTCCAGCAAAACCCAGAGTCTTGCTCATGCTAGGCAAGTAGTATACCAATAAGCTCAAGTTATCCATATTTATGTATCTACTTATGAGACAGGATCTTTATACTGAGGCTTGGCTGGAGCTCACTCTTTCGTCATCTGAGATTATGGACATGAATTCCCAGCCAGGCAGTATTGATTTTGATACTGAGGACTGAGCTTAGGACTTCATTCATGTGTGCGTTCTCCCACTGAGTTAGAGTCCTAGCCTCTATTTATTCACTTTTTGTAACTTAAGCCATAAACATAATGATATAAATAGCAATTATACTTGTTACTACAAGTTTAGTGTAGCAGAGGACCTTGTTAGGTGTTTATTGACCATTTATGTTTCCTTTATGATCACCTATTAATTTATATCCACTAAATCAGGATAATTGTTAAATTGCAGAGCCAGCTCTGTAAAGAGACTATGGTTGTTCTATTTTCTGTCTGTTTTTTCTTTTCTCTCTTTCAATCCTTATTTCTTTTCTCTTACTTTCCTGCCCTTCCCCCTCCCTTTCCCTGCTTGGGATTGCACCTGGAACCTCCCAAATGCTAGGCAAGGTCTCCAGCACAGAGCTATATTCCTTTTTTGTATGTTCAGACTCAGGGATCAGGCTTCAGAAAATATCAATTCCTAGTGATATATCTAAAGTGTTTGATTATTTTTCATCCCTTAGATTATGAAGTAATATGTGCTCATTGTAGAAAACAAGAAAATATCAACACAAAAAGGAAATATAGTTTACCCAGAGCTTCTCACCATTTTGTTTTTTGGTTCTTTTCAAGACAAGGTTTCTCTGTGGATTTTGGATGCTGTCTTGGAACTAGTTGTTGTAGACCAGGCTGGTCTGGAACTCACAGAGATCCACCTGCCTCTGCCTCCCGGGATTAAAGACGTGAGCCGCCACCACCGCCGGCTATTTTTGTTTTTTTGAGACCGGGTTTCTCTGTGTACCCTTGGCTGTCCTGGAACTTGCTCTGCAGACTAGGCTACCCTTAAACTCATAGAGATCTGCCTGCCTCTGCCTCCCAAGTGCTAGGACTAAAGGTGTGCGCCACCACAGCCCAGCTGATACTCACCTTCTTTTTAAAAAAGATTTATTTATTTTTATAGTTTATTTTTCTCTTATTTATTTATTTTTATTTTTTGAGATAGGGTTTCTCTATATAACATCCTTGGCTGTCCTGGAACTCTCTTTGTAGATCAGGCTGACTTTGAACTCACAGACATCCATCTGCCTCTGAGTGCTGGGATTAAGTACATGCTTGCCAGCATGCCCAGTTTAGTTTCTTTTCTTATTAAGGATGTATATGTGTGGGTCTGAGCATGAGTTGTGCCAGTGTCCCTGGAGGCCAGAGCTGGAGTTACAGGTAGTTGTGAGCCACCTAGCGTGGGTGCTGAGAGTCCTCTGCAAGGACAGTATGTACTCATAACCACCGAGCCCTCTCTTCAACTCTGTTTTTTATCTTTAATTATGTGTATATGTATGTTTCTGTATGTGGATTTGTGCAAATCTGTGCAGGTGCCCTGGAGTCTAGAAGAGGGTGTCAGGGCGCTGGAGCTGGAGTCCCGGGCAGGTGTGGGCTGCTTGACCTGGGTGCTGAGAACTGAGTTCAGGTTCCCTGCAAGAACAGTGTGCTCTCCTGACAGCTGAGCCAGCTCTCTCCTCCCAGACTTGCAGTCTAGGCTGATTTTCATTAATAAGTGTCTCTTCTCATGACCTCACCTAATCATGTTCCCTTGAAGTAGTTGCTTAGTCTATTTTTGGAGGTATTTTTCAATCTTTTTCTGGTTAAATTACTACTAATTTCAGGGGATAGAAAGATGCTCAGCCTTTAAGAGCACTTGTTGCTCTGGCAGAGGATCTGAGTTTGATTCCCAACACCTACATGGTGGTTCACAAACACCTGTAATTCCAGTTTCAGGGGATCTGATGCCATTTTCTGACCTCCTCAGGCATCAAGCACATATTCAATGTACAAACTTACATGCAGGCAAAATACACATAAAATAAAGTGAATAAACCTAAAATATTTAAAAACACTTATTACTAATTACAAAGTAACACATGTAGATTCATGGAGTTCTAGTATGTTCTTTTCTGTGTCAGAGGGAAGTATAGAGACGGGTCAGTGTGGGAACCCCTTTGCTACCTCCACAGCTTCCCTTTAGCATGGAAATGATAAAGGGCAAAAGCATCAGGGAATGAATGTTGTACACAGAGAAAAAAGAAAGTGACCAAGTAGATAGCTTCAAGCCAGGTGGTGGTAGTGCACACTTTTAACCCCAGCACTTGGGAGGGAGAAGCCGGAGGATCTCTGTGATTTGGAGGCCAGTCTGGTCTATAGAGTGAATTCCAGGCTAGACAAGGATACATAAACTTTCAAAAAACCAAACCAAGCCCAAACAAACCAAACCAAACCAAGCAACCAACCAACCAAAACAGAGAAAAAGAAGCCACAGCTAAAGAGAGGCAGTCTGAAGAAAGGGACTGACTGGTCTGAGATTAATGGTCTGAATCTATCCCTGAGCCTGCTTTTTTTTTCTTTTCTTTGAGACAGGGTTTCACTGTGTAGCTTAAGAGTCTTTCCCAGAAATCACTTTGTAAACCAGGCTGACATCAAACTCACAGAGATCCACCTGCCTTTGCCTCCCAAGTGTGCTGGGATTAAAGGCGTGCACCATCACCGCCTGGCTGAATCTGCTAGCTTTATGTCCTTGGGCAGGTTGGTCAATGTCAGTGTTGTCACTTGTCCTCTTGGATTTCTGAAGTTCTCTGAAAATCAGCTTTGTCACAGTAACTGTAATCCTGGAGAAGTTGCCTTAACCTCTCTGACACTGGGTCTTCTCATCTGTAAAAGTGGGAACACTCATCTGTCCTTCACAGGGTTGGTGTGAACTGATGTCCGTGAACCACTTACAACAGGGTCTGACCCATAGTAAGTATCCAATCTTCAATAGTTATTTTTATTACATGCTGAGTGTTATGTAAGATGAGGAAAATTATGTCATCCCGCACTGTTTATAGAAAGAACTCTGTCTTCCCAAAAGTAGTTTCAGAGTTCAATCTGCAGCTGGGAAAGATGCCAAGGGGCATAGTACAAAGTCACCACTGGCCACTGACCCCTTTTGGCTTAGTCTTCTCTCAGAGCTGGCTGCTGTCCAGATGTGGGCCAAGTAAACAGGCTACTGTTGAACACAGATAAGTCAGATCCCCAGATACAGGTCTTCAGGGGAGACAATAGGAAACGCCATTCTTGGAAGAGAAGACAGAGCTCTGAGAACCTCTGAGCTAACAAAAGGGAAGAAAGCCAGGGCTTATCTGAATGACTGGGATGCTCATCAGAGAAGCTGATGTACTTGCAAATTGTGATAGCTAAGTACAGAGACAGGAGGGAGAAGCTGTGGGACGGCCCGAGGTTTTGCTGGTGTGCGTTCTTGGACATGCTAAACTTTTCTGTAAAACCAGGAAGCCGGAACCTATTTATATCCCCTGAAGGGTGGCCTCTGTGCTTCCGGTGGCATATGAGGTGATTTATATGGTACAGAGGTGAACATCTGAAATCTTGACAGTTATGTATTTTCTCAAACCAAGGGGATATGATTGTTGTCAGTTCCTTGGCTTCTTTGATGTGGCGGTTTAGCATGAGGCAAAGGTGGGTTTAAGTTCATTTTTTAGACAGGTGAGTCAATTTAAAGATGATATGCAGAAATGGCAAAGATTGTACGTGGGAATGTCAGATGTGGGAGGCAGAATAATAACTCCTTAAAGATGCCAACACCCTAATCAGTAGACCTGTATGTTACTGTGTTCATCAAAAGACACAGCATATATGATTAAGGATTTTGAGATGGAAAGATTATACTTTATTAGATGTGTGGACCCAATATAGTCCAAAGATCCTTAGAGGAGGGATGTAGGGGTTCATATGGACAATATGGGGTGATGTGCCCTAAGCCTATCCTGTGATCTCTAGAAACCAGGAGAGCCAAGGAATTGATTGTCCCCCCAGAACCTCAGAAGGAGCCAATACCTTGATTTTATAGCTCTATGCAGCTCACTTGGAATTTCTGACTTCCAGAAGTACTAGAGAATAAGTATGTGTTGATTGAAGCCATCCAGTTTGAGGTCATCTATTACCATAGTCACAGGAAATGAATACACTGGGTATTGGAGGAACTTAAAGTGATACATTCTGCAAGTTCAGCATTTCCTTAGGGCAGAGGAAGGGACATTGGCCACCTAACCCATCCATCTAGGAGGACACTGGTCTAGTCATCATGTCTGGCATTCTGGACAAATGTAGGGAGAGCCCTCATTCCTACAAGGAGAATGCTTGGATAGGTGACATAATGGGCCCTGACTCATGGACACTGTCAACAACTGCCATTTAGTTCAACCTGCTCAATTTGTAGATGGAGAAACTAAGGTCCAGAAAATAGGAAGTAACCTGAGCAAAGTCACTAGCAAGGCAACTGAGTAGGTCTGGATGAAAACAAAAATGGCTGAGTTCCTAAGGCAGGGGTAGAGGAGCGGCACCCTGCAGAGACATGCCTGGATTCCCAAACTAGGGAGGGAGCCCTAGTGAGGGGTGGGGCTACACCTTTGGCTGGGGGTGGATCTTGTCACTCTTTGGTCACCTCTGTGTGTGGGCCTCTGGTTCTCATGTCCCTCCCTTTTCTATCTTTTAATCGGGGTTTTAATAGCCATTCTGCTAACACGTGATCTTTAGAAGATTGTCCAAACAGTGACATACTGGGGACAAGGGCTACTCCTCTCTCTCCTCATCCCACCTCAAGTTTGAAATGCTGCAGTGAGTTTCCCTCTGCTTGGCCTGTCCCCTCTGCAGGGACACTTATTTTCTTTTTATAGGAGGGACATTCTTCTGTGGTGAACATGAAACCTGGGATGCTTCATTTCTGCAACTCAGCATGGGGAATCAAAATTGATCAAAATGAACATCCCTGAAGAAGCCAGATTCCTAGTTCCGAGCAGAAAATGTTTTCCATAGAACACTTTTAATCCCAGTACTTGGGAAGTAGAGGCAGGCAGATCTCTTTGAGTTCCAGGTTAGCCTGGTCTACACAGTGAGACTTTATCCAAAACAAAAACAAAAACAAAACAAAACAAAACAAACAAACAAACAAAAAAAAACAACCAACCAAACAAACAAAAACCTGAAAGACTGTAGGGAGGAAATTTTACATCTTTAGACTGAGCATTTGTAGTTACATACATATAAGGTAACGAGCTGTACATGTATCAGGTTGGACTAAATTAGGGACCCAAGGAAGAAGGGGGTGAATTCTTAGGAACCAGTCAATGGAACTGGAAAACTTTCCAGTGAGACCTCAGGAACATGATGGCCCAGGCCACTCTTATACCTTCTGCAGTCACCAGCTCAAAGGCTGCAGTTTGGTTTGTTTTATTTTTGAGAAGGGGACTTATCTTGCAGGCCAGGCTGGCCTCAGACTTAGTCTTCATGCCTTAGCCACTGACTGCTTCAGCTAATTACAAGTGTGTGCCAGCACACCTGCCTCAAAGGCTGCCTTAAAACAAAGTTCAACAGCACTTGGGAGGCAGGGGCAGGCGGATCTCTGTGAGTTCGAGGCCAGCCTGGTCTACAAGAGCTAGTTCTAGGACAGAGAAACCCTGTCTTGAAAAACCAAAAACCAAAAACCAAAACAAAAAACAAAACAAACAAACAAACAAAAAAAAAACGAAGTTCAAACATCAGTTTAAGACACCACAAAGGTGCGGAGGAAATGAGCATACTTTAAGTTTAGATGCGGTGCTATTGTAGGAGAATGAAAAATTACCCACTTAATATGTTTTTGATCAAAATGAAGAAGGGAAGGAGAGGGAAAGAGAGAGAGCAAAAAGGAATGAGGAGGGGCTGGAGAGGTGGCTCAGAGGTTAAGAGCACTGACTGCTCTTCTAGAGGTCCAGAGTTCAATTCCCAGCAACCACATGGTGGCTCACAACCATCTACAATTCAATCTGATGCCCTCTTCTGGCATGTAGGCAGAGCACTGTATATGTAATAAATAATAAATAAATTAAAATCTTAAAAAAAAAGGAATGAGGAATCGAGCTGTGCTCGTTCTGAAAACGAGCACTGTTGGTGTTTGATTGACATCACTTGTTGTCTTTGTATTTATACCTTTTTTTCCTAACGTACAATGTATGCTTTCCTATGTTGAAATGGAATCCAATATATTATTATTAACTACTTTATTCATTTGGCTGAACACGGGGGACATTTTCATTATTAATATTCTTCTGTAACATTATTGTGTTATTAACACATTATTCAGCTTGGCTATCACATGCTTCTACTTCACTCATCTTGCAGTCTAGCTTTTATCTTTCCTTCACTAAGTATTTTATGTGTATGAGTGTTTGGCCTGCATGTATATCTGCACACCATGTGAATGCAGTGCTCTTGGAGGTCAGAACGGAGTGCTGGGTCCCCTAGAACTGTAGTTACAGATGCTTGTGAGCCAGCATGTGGGTGTTAGCTGCTGAGTCATTTATTCAGTCTGCTGTGTCTTCTTGCTCACTTTTTTTTTTTTTTTTTTTTTGGTTTTTACCAGACAGGGTTTCTCTGTATTGTTTCGGAGGCTATCGGTCCAGCCCGGCCTCGAACTCACAGAGATCCGCCTGCCTCTGCCTCCCGAGTGCTGGGATTAAAGGCGTGCGCCACCACCGCCCGGCTCTTTTTATTGTTTTTATTAGAGTTCTAAATTATAAGAATAGTTTTTTAAAAACATTTTTTTGAGTTAAGATTTCTCTGTGTAACAGCCATGGCTGTCCTGAAACTCACTCTGTAGACCAGGCTGGCACAGTGATCTACCTGTTTCTGTATCTAGAGGGCTGGGATTAAAGGTGTGTACTACCACCAGCCAGCATTAGAATAGTGAAAGAAAGACAAAAAGAAAAAGGTTCAAGATAGAGTAGCAAGAGAGCCGTGGAAATGAGTTGGGTCTTAAAATATCTGAAGACTTTCTATTCCTTCAACAAACATTCAGTGCTTCCTGAATGCCAGGCACCAGTAGAGGCAAATTCACGGCTGTTCCCCTAAGTGCTGCCTTTTTTATACGCAAAATATCGAAAAGCTAATTGTTCTCACCAGCAAATGTCATTGCTTGACATACTAATGTGACTCTGGCACTTTCTGTTTCCCTTCTTTTCTTTCATTGTTAGAAAACCTGCAGGAGGTGGGCTGGAGAGATGGCTTAGGGTTAAGAGCACTGGCTGCTCTTCCAGTGGACCTGGGTTCAATTCCCAGCACCCACATGGCATCTTGCAACTGTCTATAACCCTAGTTCAGGAGATCCAGCACCCTCATAAAAGTATATGGTTAGCCTGGGTTACTAGTGATGATTTGTTTAAAAAATCCAAACAAATAAAAACAAAATCTAGGGGACTGGAGAGATGGCTCAGTGGTTAAGAACACTGGCTTCTGGCTTCCTTCCAGAGGTCCTGGTTCAATTCCCAGCACCCATATGGCAGTTTACAACTGTCTGTACCTCCGTCCCAGGAAATCTGACACCCGCACACCAATGCACATAAAATTAAATAAGTAATTAAAAAATAAAACCCAGAAAACTTCCAGGAAGGAAGGGACTTGCTTCTTTTGTTAGTTGCTTTTTCCTGGGGCTAAGAACAGTGCTAGGCACTCAATAAATATTTGTTGAATACTGAATACATAATCTCTGGGTGCCAGTAACTGACTCATAGGCTTACCCAGTAGTGGGAATTAGGCTGAGATTGTGTGATACAATCCGCTCAGGCTGGTTAGAAACATTCCATTTCTTTTCATCCTGGTCACAGTCTGGGTTGAGAGCAGGCAAAGCAGGTGCCCGCCTTGTCTGTGTAAGGTATGTGAGCAGGCATCATTTTTTTTCCTCCAGGGACAGTCACAGTGTTTATGTAAATGTGATGTCAACAACTCTTGGTGTTGCCAGGTGTTAACCAAATTAGCAATGAACAGTGTTGGCAGTTCTTTCTTGGGCAGGCAGTTGCCACTCCAGGGTATAGGCTACGGTTGGAACCAGGGCTGAAGATTGAAGCTTGGGAGACTGGAGGCTCTGTAGCCAGGGAAGTCGCACAGTTCAGGTTGGGAAGAAGTTCCGAGTCAGGTAGGTGGCTGGGGAAGAAATCAGGACAGACTCCAGGAGAGTGATGGGTCAATGGTAGTATATCGGGTCCCACCAGTAGAAGGTAAGTGGCTGGGTAGAGATTTTCCTGAGGCCCTGGTTTATCTTCTTGGATAAGGAAGGGGGCTCTTCCCTTCCAGGGACCAGCTATCAGGGCAGGCCTGTGACAGGAAGGTCTGTTGCAGCCCCAATCTAAATGCTCTTCTTTTTTCATGCCTTCAAAAGTCCCCTTTTGAGGTGGCACATGCCTCTAATCTCAGCACTGGGGAGGTAGAAACAGGTGGATCTCTGAGTTCCAGACCAGTCTGGTCTATAGAGTGCGTTCCAGGATAGCCAAGGCTACACAAAGGAACCTGGTCTTATAAAACCAAAAAATAAATAAATAAAAAAGAAAAAGCCCCCTTTCAGCAAGGGACAGTTGCAGACTTGCCGAGGGTGAAAACAGCCCCTGACAAAGGGTCCAAGCGCGAGAAGCAGATGGCATCCTCCATCAGACACAGTGGGAAGGGAAAACAGGAAGGAGGTTTGAAACACAGAACAATGGACACTGAGGGCTCACCACATTCTCCAACAACCCTGCTGCCTCAGCTTCATGAGTAGCTGGGACCAGGCGTGCGCCACCACACTAGCTTTAGAGTGGGCATCTTGTCATTCCTAATCTTGGAAGAGGAAATACATTGTCTGGCCAAAGACTCTGGTATTCTGTAGGTAGTCATTCATCCAGCCATGTTTATTGAGTACCTATTCCATGCCAGGAACGATGATGAAAAAGTATGATATATCTCTTTAGCTAAGACATCTGCATATTTTTAAATTTATCTTTTGTATACTCTTACTGAAAGGGTCTTGACAACTTAATGGAAGATAAAAAAATCTCATGGATATTATAGCCTGTTTTAACTCAGAAAGCAAGTTTGTTTTTGGGTTTTTTGAGACAGGGTTTCTCTGTAGCTTTGGAGGCTGTTCTGGAACTCACTTTGTAGACCAGGATGGCCTCAAACTCACAGGGATCCGCCTGCCTCTGTCTCCTGAGAGAAAGCAGTGTTTTACTGTGTATCCCAGGCTGGCCTTGAACTCACAGCAATCTTCTTGCCTTAGTCTCTTAGCTATGCAGGCATAATCACCATGCTTGGCTAGGGAACACTTTCTGCCCCTTTTCGTCCATTGACCTTAGATATCTTTCTTTGTACTTCTATTTGCTTAATGACTGTCTTCTCCATTAGAATATATACTCTATGGGAGGGGAGGTCAGAGGATAACCTGAGCAGTTAGTTCTTTCCTTCTACTATGTGGGACCAAGGGATCAAAGTCAGGTGGTCACACACGATAGGCTAACAACTTAACCAGCTCAGTCATCTTGTTGGCTTCCCAAGGCAGTGCTTGCAAGTTTTCTTTTAACTATGTGGCACTCTATTTGTGTTTTGGGTATCAGGGAAGGCTTCCTGGAGGAGGAAGCTTGTGAAGGAGACTAAAGGAGGTAGAGAGGAAGGTGGCGGATCTAGCTTCGTAAGTAGCCACAGCGCACAGGGCAGTGAGATGGTCCTTGAGAGGAAGGGAACTGTCCTCTGAGGGTGTGTCTTAGTTACTATTCTAGTGCTAAAGTAACACCATGACCTTAGTTACTATTCTAGTGCTAAAGTAACACCATGACCAAGGAAACCTACTGAAGGAAGCATTTAATTGGGGGCTTGCTTATCATTTCAGAGGGTTAGTCCATGGTTATCATGGTGGCAAGTATGGCAGCAGGCAGGCTGTGGCCCTGACGAGTATGACGAGTAGCAGAGCTTACATCCTGGTCTGTAGGCAGGAGTCAGAGAGAAAGACAAAGACTGGGGTTATCCTGGGCTTTTGAAACCTCAAGGCCCTCCCCAGGGAACACACTTCCTCCAACAAGCCTACAACTAATCCTTCCTAAACAGTCCACCAGCGGGGAAGCAAACATTCAAATATATGAGTCTAGGGGCATTCTCATTCAGACCACCACAAGGGGCACAGAGGTCAGTCTGCTTAGACTCAGTCTGCAGGATGCAGACCGCCGGGTGGGTTGAAGCTGCTCTGTGGGCTCTGACCACTGACTGTAGCTCATCCTTCACAGCAAAAGTAACAAGGAGACAAGTCAACTTTTGAAGCAGGGGTGCTGGGTATACAGTGGAATGTTAGTGATACTATTCTGATAGCTCTGTAGAGACTGCTAGGGTAGAACAAGATATCATTCAAGGGCGGGAAGTTGCAGGTGGGATTGGGGGAAGTGCAGGGAGAAATAAGTGGGAAATGAGTAGATTGGAATTTATACAGGGAAAGTTGCTAGAGTGTGGTGACCACATAAGGGAATTGTAAGCCAGTGAGGGGGCTCATTAAGGCTTTGTGCTTCAGTGACTAGAGGAACATGGCACACCTGACAAACATGTAAATCATTCTAGAAATCTCAGTTGAAACAAAAGGAATATCTGTGGGGTTTAGGCAAGAGACTTCAGGTGGATATACGAGGCAGCTTATTAGCAATCAGATGGCTACAGAGTATTCCTCACTCAACTTCATCTGTACCCTTAAGGGTTAGCAAAACATACTGATTAAAGGGATATAGAAAAATTAGACTGAATGAAGTATTCTTATTGTGTATGTGCGTGCTTTGTTTTTTAAGTCAGGGTGTTGTTATGTAGTGATTTAGGCTGGCCTGGAACTTCCCAGGACTACAGGCATAAACCAGCAAACCCAGTGAGTCTTTGACGGAGGTGTCTGGTTTATCTGATTTATTAGTTAAACATGTTACATCTCCTCCTGTTTTCGTAGCAGGTTTGTATGCACTGTATTGCTGTGCTGGCTAGTCTTATGCCAACATGACACAATAAACTTAGAGTTATCTGAAAGGAGAGAACCTCAATTGAGAAAATGCTGCCATAAGATCCGGCTGTAAGGCATTTTCTTAATTAGTGATTATTGGGGGAGGGTCCTGGGTTCAATAAGAAAGCAGGCTAAGAAAGTCAGGGGAGCAAGCCAGTAAACAACATAAACAACATTTTTCCATGCTCCTGCCCTGTTTGAGCTCCTGTCCTGGCTTCCTTTGGTGACCAACAGTGATAAGGAAGTGTAAGCTAAATAAGCCCTTCTCTCCCCAGCTTGCTTTTTGGTCATGGTGTTTCGTCGTCACAACAGAAATCCTAACTAATTACCTTTTTTGAGTATGTGATTGGCCAAAGTCCAGTGTTCTCCCTAGCTCCTAGAGCTCCTCTCTGGTAGTTGATCACCATCTACCCATTTGAGGGGTGGAACTTGATCTCTGTTTCTTGTATTTTGGAGTTTGTAGCAGGGAAGATGTTGTGGTATTTATGCATGTTCTCAGACTGTGACATTGAGCTAGCTTTCTGGCTCAGTACAAGAAAGACCTTGTACTGGAACCTATGCAAACTGCTTTGGAATGCTTTACCAAGGCAGAGGGGTACAGCAGTCCTCCCTCTTTCCATCCTTACAAAGCTGGTTGTGTAACTTGTGCTTCCTTTTGAGACTGATTGGCTTAATAGAAGAAGGTGGGGCAGTTTGCTGACTCTGACTCTATTTCAGCCCCTGGGCTAATGAGGAAGATCAGAGAATCGCCTTTGATTTCTGAGGGCTCTGCCAAGCTAAGCCCATTCATTAGGCTGAGGATGACACAAAGATATTGACAAACACTAGTCCTAGGGTCAGAGCAAATGGGAGGGACAGCAGCCTGGGAGATGATGTCAATGTTTTCTGGAGGGCCTGGCTTGCCATTAGGTGACTCAGTGTGTTTCTTAACACCTCAGCCAAGAGGCAGGTCAGAAGCTGAAGTCTTTTCCTCTTCGGGATGGAATGTTCATGTGTTGGCATCGGGTCTATAGGAAAGCTTTCATTAATCACTTCCCTGCCTGATACCTCATTAGACGGAGCACAGACAGCTTCAAGCAGAGCTCCAGTTTGTGTTTCCAAGCTGTTCCAGGTCGGCTTGGAGAGCAGACCTGTGAGCCTTTTTACAATATAGAAAACAGAGTATAACTGGTTTCTTAGGCTCACCTTGCGGCACGTCTTACGCTATGTTGTTATGTCTTCAACCTCAAAACCAATCCCAAGAGCACTGAATTAAGAATTCCATTGAGCTTGAGACAGCAAAAGTCCCTAAAATTGTTCCCCAAATACTTTTTACCACTTAAGCTTCCACTCTCTGGACAGTTGAGCATCTTTCCTGTCTCCTTTTCGAGCCAGTTCTCCTTTACTCCTGCTTCCCTCCTTAGCCTAGGGAACTACTCTGGACACCAAACAGCACAGCTTCAGGAAACCGCAGAGGACTAAACTCCACTCTTTGCAGTGGCCAGAACCCACTCTTTGCAGGGGCCGGGGGCGCCTGCGCAGGACTGTGACTGTGTCGCCGGCTTGACGTCAGCGCGCAGGGCCTGGGTCGGCATCGTGTGACGCCTGCCTCCCACAGCTCCTCCCACACCCTCTGAGTTTCTGCGCATGCTCCCGACTCCGCCCCCGTGCGTCACAGAATGGCCTCCGACACCCAGGGAGCCCCTGACGTGTCGGGGAGGAGCCCGGTGCGTGGGTACGCGGAGTGGAGCTCAGGGCTGCGGAAGGGAGCAGAGCTGAACGGCTGGGCGGGCCGGGCCAGGCCAGCGGAGCGGAGACGTCGGCCGAGCGGCGGCGAACATGCGCTTTTGACACGTTCGCGGTGAGCTCCGTGTGAGGCAGCCCCTGGGGTCGAGCCGGGCGGGCGGCGCCGAGGCCTGTCCCTGGGGAGCCAGCTTGACAGTCTCAGGCCTGGCTGGGCCGAGCCCGGCTTGGGTTCTGGGGCAGCCGGTCCAGAGACAACTGTTCAACCGCTCTAACTGTCCCCTCCTCACTGTCGGAGGTGTGGCCCAGTAGGGGCACCCGCAGGAGAGCGAGTCCCGGGCTTCCAGAGGAGGGACGCAGGCCGGGACGTGGCACTGGGGGCCGAGGCGCTGACGGCTCGAGGAGTGGCCGTGTTGGGGTGGCAGCGGCGCGCCCAGCTTCTCGCTCCACCCACCCTGGATTCCCTTGAGTCGCCAGGGTGGTTAGGAGCCGGGCTGGATTTTGGTTTCCCAGCGCCCCTTAATGTCGGAGGCGAGAGCGGGAGCAGCCCGCTTTGGCAGCCACTGGCAGTCTCGTGACTGCCCGCCCCGAACTGCTAATCCCCCCCTTTGGAGTTGGGGAAAGTATCACCGACCAGCTCCGGTTGCTTGCGCTCGCCTCTAATTTTTAATCTGGGAAACGATGAGGTGACTAACCCCTTAAATTTAAGTCGAGTGAAGGTTCTTTTCATTATTACGGTCCATTCCTGTAGCGCCTGTAAACATTTTAGAACATTTGTTGTTTGCACTTGTGACGGATTTTGTAAGTCACTTTTTGCTGGATGGGAAAATTGAGTCCAGATGCAGAGGCAATTAAGGGATTTTTTTTTACTTGGGTTCCACCAACTGGTGAGAAGCTTCTCTTGGATCGGAGTTTGCCTTTCTAGGCTCAGGGTTCTGGTTCCTGTTTCTATTTAATTACCTTCTTCAGTCAGAAAGAGGCCAGAACATTGGGCTTGTCAAACATAATACTAAAAGTTAGCAATGACTTACTTATTTTTGAATAAAGGAACAAAAGAAACTCCCCACCATTCAGTTATTAGAAAATCTTGTCTGAAACTTGCTCATGAGTGACTGGTTATTAGTCTGATAAATTATGTTGCTTTCACTGCACTTAAGAGATCGGGCAGTGTCCGCCAAATCAGAAAATTGATAGGGTAAAACTCAGCATTAAGCTGACGAGGAGTCAAGAGGTTAAAGGACACCGAGTTGAGGATGCCTCTTCCAAATTGTTGCTAAAATTTTTATTTAGACTGGGAATGCATAAGGAGCAAAGAAAACTTTTAGCCCCCATTGGAAATGGACTTAATCGCAGCAGAAGTTGCTAAACCTGCAGTGGCTCTGTTTTGAACTAGATAAGTTGAAGTTGGAAATAGAGCATTTGAAATACAAAAAACAAAACAAAACAAAAAAACCTGAATATGTTTTCATGAGAACAACAAAACTTATTTATATTTTTGGTTTTTTTGAGACAGGGTTTCTCTGTGTAATCGTCCTCCTGGAACTTGATTTTTAGATCAGGCTGGCCTTGAACTCATGAGATCCGCCTGCCTCTGCTTCCCAAGTGCTGGCACTAAAGGTGTCTGTCACCACCGCCCAGCTCATTTGCATTTTAAACCATGTTAAAATAAATTTGAGGACTAAAGTTAAAATGACTTCTTATTTGAGCTTCTAGGCACTTCATAAGGGAGATGTGTTGATGGGACCTACTTCAGTCTGCATATGTGTTAATCTATCATGTATAACTGTTTTCCTTAATACTGTACAGAGTATCTTTGCCATAAGGTATGTTGAGTAGGCTGTTTAGAATCCAAGTGAGTTAATTGTCAGTTGTTAGACATCTGAAGGTCTACAAAGTGTGATGATGTCTGTGTTAAAGTTATAATTTTGAGACTCACACTCCATGTGAGACATAGTATTAAGGGAAGATTGAGAGGAACAGAGAACACTTGGCTGCCTGCATTGCAACCTCAGAAGATTGTAGGTGTGCCTTTGAGCAGTTTTTTTAAGCAGTGAAAAATTTGACATTGGCTAACTTTCTACATCCTTAACTTTCTCCATTTACATGATCTCAAATGACAGTGAGCACAATTCCACACAGTCTTTGCAGTCTCTGAAACAGTTTTAGAATTATCTGCAGTGGTAGCACATTTTGTTATTTATAGAGAACCCGATTTTTAGAAGGATAAAGTTGATGAATAGGTGTAGTGGGATAAAGCTGGGCGTTGCCAGACAGAAGCAACAAACAGTGTAACTGAAGGCTGAGAACTCCTGCTTGTTTTTTAATCTAGCTCATAAAGCGTATTGCAGGAGAGAAGTTTTTGTTTTTGTTTTTTTGGTTTTACGAGACAGGGTTTCTCTGTATTGTTTTGGAGGCTGTCCTGGAACTAGCTCTGTAGACCAGGCTGGTCTGGAACTGCCTCTGCCTCCCGAGTGCTGGGATTAAAGGCATACACCACCACCGCCCGGCAGGAGAGAAGTTTTAGAGACCTTTCTGCAATGAAATGCTTTTGAGAAATCCTACCTGGTTTTAAATGTGGGAGTCTGTTTACTTTGTGGTCTAATACTCTGTTAACTTCAGTCCACTTCTGGCCTACTAGTTCCTTATCATTGAGTTAACATTTATGCTGTGCTCACTATGCACTGGGCTTCGTTCCAAGTCCTGGACAAATAGTAACTCAGTCTTAAAAACATACAAATGTTTCTGTTTTATAGGTGAGGAAATGAGGTACTGAGTAGTTGGGTAACCCCATGGTTACCCAGATAGTGTATAGTTTGGCTGTGTGTGTGTGTGTGTGTGTGTGTGTGTGTGTGTGTGTGTGTGTGTGTGTTTGTGTTTGTGAATGTGGGTGGCTGTGGAGGCCAGCCAAAGAGCTGAGGTACAGGGGGTTGTGAGCTGCCCAATGTGGATGCTGGCAACCAAATTGTTGTCCTCTGCAAGAGCAGCAAATGCTCTTAGCCATGGAACCATTCTTCAGCCCTCTCATGCTTGTTCTTTTAAAGAATAGCTACATTTATTATATTTAGTTCTGCTTAGGTGTGTGTCTACTTGTGGGTGTGTTCATGTGAGTGTAGTGCCCACAGAGGCAGGAGGCATCTGATCCCTGGTGCTGGAGCCGCAGATGCTTGTGAGCCACCTTATGTGGGTGCTGGGACCTAACTCTAGATCTTTGGAAGAACAGCAAGCGTGCCTAACTGCAGAGCCATAATTTTTTCTTTTAAACTTTTTTGGAAAAGTCTCATGTAGCCTAGGCTGGGCCTCCAACTTGCCATGTAGCCAAGGATGACCTTGAATTTCTGAGTCTGTTCCCTCCATCTGCTGAAGGCTAGGATTACAGATCTGCTGTGCCACACTGGTTTATGCAGTACTGAGGATTGAACCCACGGCTTCATGTGTGCTGTGCTAGGCAAGTACTTTACCAACTGAGCTTTAGCCTTCCTCTGACTTACTCTTGATTACATGCTGCTAATTTGGATTAAAAAAATTTTTAATGGGGTCTTGCTGTGTAGCTCTGGCTGACATTAAACTTGTTATGTAAATGAGGATGGCCTGAAATTTGTATTGGTCTTCCTGTCTCTTTGGGTCCTCTTACCTCTGTCTCTTCAGTGCTGAAATTACAGGCTTACACCACCACACCAGGTCTAATGTTAATTGTTTAAATAAAAGAATTTTGGCACAGGTAATGGTATAGCTTGAAGGGCTAAAAATAAGCCGTGAGATTAGCTTGTTGATTAAAAAAATCATGGTAAACATTCAGTTCACCCAAGATTTAGCAAGAAAATTGAGAATCACTTCTGAAGTAAAAACATTAAAAATGTTGCTAGAATTATTTGATAGTGAAGTATTGGGATAAAGATGATATAACAGCTAAAACTATTTTTAAAAAGTTTTATGTAAAGACTACTTAAAACCTGTGTCTTTGTGATTGATGGTGCATTTCTCGAACCCCAGCATTCAGGAGGCAGAGGAAGGTGGATCTCTGAGTTCAAGGACAGCTTGGTTTACTCAGACCAGCTAGGGTTATATAGTGAGACCCTGTCTCCAAAAATAAAACAAAGCCACAAAAACATACCTGTGTTATCAAGAACACTTGGTGGAAAAATTTGGTGGTTGTATTAAGAATACATCCTTTTGGATTGGGGAGGTGCTGAGTTGGTAAAGGGCTTTCAAGGACCTGAGTTCAGTCCTCAGAACCCTTGTAAAAAAATCCAGGCGTGGTCGTGGGAGCTTGTAATCTCAACACGCTCACATGTGTGTGCTTGTGTTTATGTGCACAGAAACAGGTGGATCTCACTGGTGCTTTCTGACTAGCCAGTATAGCCTGATGGGTAAATTTTAGTTCAGTGAGAGACCTTTTCTCAAACAAAGTAGACCACTACCACCAAAAATAACAAACCACTAAAGAAATCCAAAAAAGTAGAAGGCATTCCTGAGGAATGACACCTGGGCTTGTCTTCTGGTCTCTACATACATGCACACAAATGCATGCAAATCTGCTTACAAACATGCCCACACAATCCACCCCCATATGAACACATACATAGAAGGACACAAAATAATATAAAGGAATAAGGAATATATAGCTTCAGATAATAATTCTGGATGGTACATTTTAAAGAGCTAGAAAGATTTTGAAAGTTTTCACCAGAGGGAACTGATAATCGATGGAAGAGAATATGTTTAGCCCTATTAAAGTAGCATGTAGTGTATTCATGTCACTTTTACATGCTACTCTGCTAATATGTTCAACTTGATGTTTTCTGTGTAACTTAAGGAAATATGGAAGCAATATGTTCCCATAAGCTGGAGACAAATGCATAGTTTACAGTATACGAAAAAGTGTAAACAGTGTTCTTTCCCAGGGACCATTGCTGAGCTAAATGCTCTTCAAAATAGTAGCCACCATAATCCCTTTGTACTGTTTATCAGAGTTCAGACAACAGAAATGACCTCTACACAGAAAAGTGAATGGGCAAGGGAATAAAATTTATAGATGAAGTTGATCCTGACCTTATTTGTAGAATGATTGGTTCTACATTTGAACACCATACATTAAAATAAATGGTAGATGTCCAGGAAGGCATTAGCAGCCACTAGAAATGCTCATGAGGACACTGGTCCTTGGTATACACATAATATCAAATGTTGCATGGCTCAGAGGTTAAGAGCACTGCCTGCTCTTCTAGAGGTCATGAGTCTATTTTCCAGCAGCCACATGGTGGCTCACATCTATCTGTAATGAGATCTGGTGCCCTCTTCTGGTGTGCAGGCAGATATGCAGATAGAACACTCTATACATAATAAAATCTTTAAAAAAGGAAAGAAAACTCAAAAGACAATTTCCCTGCTGGTGAATAAAATATCAGTACTGAAGTCTATCGATGGTTCAAAGATATCTAAGAGCAGTCTGCCGGATGTTGTGGCACACACTTTTAATCCTAGCACTTGGGAGGCAGAGGTAGGCAGATCTCTGTGAGTTCAAGGCCAACCTGGTCTATAAAGCAAGTTCTAGGACAGGCTCCAAAGCTACACAGAGAAACCCTGTCTTAAAAAACCAAAACCCAAAAAAAAAAAAAACCCAACAAACCAAAAACAAACAAACAAACTAGGAGCAGTCTAAAATATGGGGCCTGGAATGGCTACTGAATAGGCTAAAATATTCACTTGGGAAAGAGCAAGGCTAAGTAAGATATTATCATCAGGGTCTGCCAAGATCAGATAAGGTATAAAATGGAGAACACATGCTTGTTTTCCAAATCCTGGAAGCAACATACAAAACTTAAGAACACATTCAAGGGTGAAAATAGGAAGTTCATTGATGGCTGTGGTTAATGGATTTATCCCAGTTATTTAAAAATAGTATTAATCTACCAAGTTAAAATCTTTATATTTGGCACACCTTTAATCCCAGCACTCGGGAGGCAGAGGCAGGTGGATCTCTTGTGAGTTCGAGCCCGGGCTGGACCGACAGCCTCTAAAACAATACAGAGAAACCCTGTCTCGTAAAACCAAAAAAAAAAAAAATCTTTATGTTTGGAACTGCAGAGATGACTCAGTGTTTAAGAGCTCTGACTGCTTTTCCAGAGGACCTAGGTTCAGTTCCCAGCACTCACATGATAGCTCACAACCACGTGTAACTCCAGTTCTAGGGGATCTGGTCTTTGTGGGCACTAGACACACACATGGTACACAGATCAAAAAATCCATACATAGGAAATAAAAATAAAGCTCTAAAAAGATGAAAGATATTAGATTTAAAATCATGAATTAAAAATTTTATATATGGATGAAGACAGTCTTAAATTGTTTCCCTCCCCCAGAGGTAGGTGTAGGTATAGGGGTGTGTGTGTGTGTGTGTGTGTGTGTGTGTGTGTGTGTGTGTGTGTGTGTGTGTGTGTGTGTGTATGTATGTATGTGTATATGTGTATGTGTGTGTGTGTGTGTGAGAGAGAGAGAGAGAGAGAGAGAGAGAGAGAGAGAGAGAGAGAGAGAGAGAGAGAGGAGAGACCAAAGCATCCATTTACAGGTTTGCTAACTGATAAAAGAGTAAGCACTTTTACATTGTAATTTAAACAACCTTGTAGTCATAACACCTATCCTGTGATTTTTTTCTCTCCTTGTTTTCAGAGCCATCTCTCTATTTGAGCCACTCTGGGTTATCTGGGCTATTGGCCTAGGCTTTATCTTGAGATTTCATTGCAGTCTTGGCTATGTCTTTTAACCTGTGCTTTCCAGGTCATTTATTTCAAGTGATATGGAAGAATTTATAAGATACAGATCTTATGAATAAGGAACTAACTAGAGAGACTTAGCCTTTAATTTCTTTTCATTTGTTTCTTGTGGAAGACAGCATCAGCAGTAGTGGAACTTTGCTTCTTTTGCCATCTCTGGTCTTTATAACAATATAAACATCTATAATTTGTTGGCTTTTATTTTAGAAACTGGACATTTGAGCTTATTGACACATGGTTGTCAGTATTCAGATAATTATTTTAAATTTGGGGGCAAGGCTGGATTTATTTGTTTATTATAATAAGGATGAAACCCAAGGCCTGTTCTACTACTGATGTATACTTCCAGCTCTAGGGAATATTTGTTCTTATTTTTTTAAATTTATTTATTTATTATGCATGCTGTGTTCTGCCTGCATGTATATCTACACGCCAGAAGAGGGCACCAGATCTTATTGCAGATAGTTGTGAGCCCCCATGTGGGAATTGAACTCAGGACCTCTGGAAGAACAGCTAGTGCTCTTAACCTTTGAGCCATCTCCAGCCCCTTGTTCTTATTTTCATTTTTTAATTATTTCATGCATATGGTTATTTGGCCTGCATGCACCACTAGCATGCCTGTTGCCCATAGAGGCCAGAAGAGGACTCAGATCTTCTGGAACTGGAGTTACAGATGGTTGTGAGCTGCCTTGTGGGTGCTGGGAATTGAACCCCAGTCCTCTGGAAGAACAGCAAATGCTCCCCCCCCCCCCCCCGGTTTTTTGAGACAGGGTTTCTCTGTGGTTTTGGAGGCTGTCCTGGAACTAGCTCTTGTAGACCAGGCTGGTCTTGAACTCACAGAGATCCGCCTGCCTCTGCTGGGATTAAAGGCGTACACCACCACTGCCTGGCCAGCAAATGCTCTTAACTGCTGAGTGCTCTCTCTGGCCCTTGTTATATAGATTCAAATTTATCACAGTTTTCAGGACACTTTGGGAAAAGGTCTTATGTAGAGCATTAGAGGAGACACATGGATTGTTGCTTCAACTCTAGATGCTAACACATATTTCCTCTAATTCTGTCTTCATCTGGATTGTTGAATTACTTAAGGAGACATTGGTATTAACCCTTATGAATTTCTGATACTACAGGGTGATGCCTGTACTTTGGATCTTTTGAAATTTGAGTACCTCTGGCTGCTGAAGAGCCCATCATATCCATAGACTACCAGAAGTCAAGCAGTGACCTGTATTTGGGCAAGTGAAGTGGGAATTTCTGGGACTTTGACAAAGGGTCAGAATTATAGAACCAATCAGTATTTACTAGTCAGTACACATACTTGAAATAGTTAGCCACCGAGTATAGTTCACACCTTTATTAGATGAAACAAACTGAAGCCCTAAGAGAGTAAGCAGTTTGTATAAGTAATTTAATGGCAGAATTGAAATCTTAGAACCCAGCCTCAAAAAGACTCCCAATCCTATGTGGTTCATGCTATAAGTACTTTCATGCTGTAAAGACATATCTAAGAAAAAAAAGTGATAAAGACAAATCTGTGCTAGTGTAGGTGTAATCAGATTAGAGGATAGTGTAATTGGTCAATAAATACATAAGTAAATAGTGCTTAAATCTTACTAGTATTTAGTAAATGATTGGAGCATTAGGTGCCTTCTCTGAGAAATCTGTTGTACTCAATGCCAAGAAGGAATACAAGGTGTGTCAAGAATCTCTTTGAAAGAGCTTTCAGGGTGTTTGGCAGTTTAAGATAACTGGAAGATTTACTAATTAGATGTCAAGAAAATAATAGGTGGTATGATCAGCAAAGACCTGGTTAAGGAAAAATTGACACTGTGCTTCAAAAGAATTAAACTGAGCATATCATGTTATTTTTAGTTTATCCCCACTAGACATCACTCTCATGCCTCCTTTGTGTACACATCTGGATCTGGAGCTCTGCATGTGCTGTGGTCTCTGGCTGAGTTCTTGGTAAACATAAGTGATTATTAAGATGAGCTTTGAATTCTCTGCATTTCCAAGGCTTTCTTAGTTTGTATTAGATTGTTCTTCAGTCTTTACTGGCTGGCACACATTGAAGTTTACTTCGTTAGACATTACTGTGTATCTGCTTTGTGTATGTGGTGCTGGGACAGAAGAGGAGATTGTGGGAAAGATGTGGCAGGAATCTGGAGTGGGCCAGTCATCTTGGTGTTGTTAATCTGTCCTATGATCATTTGGGAGTTTTAGCCAGTTGAAATGGCAAGAGCAACTAACTAGATCCCTCCCTTTGTAAATACCTTGGGGGAAGAACTGAGACAAAGATTATTGCAGTTGGAGACCAGTTTACCTTTGGAGTAAAGTTGGATTGAAGGATGACTGAGGGTGTTTTCAAAAATATGATTTGAGGATGTGGGTCTTGTCTGATGTAGTAGTTTCTCTTGGCATTCCCTCTCTTCCTCTGTCTCCCTTTTCCTCTTCCCCCTTTCTCCCCACTTCCTTTTGAGACAGGGTCTCATGTAACCCAGGCTGGCCTTGATCTTTCTGTGTTGCTGAGAATGACGTGCCTTCAATTCTCAGTGCTGAGATTTCAGGTGTTGCTAGAGGTATAACTCTAGACAAGCACTTAAACAGCTGAGCCACACTCCAGACCCATTGCAGGTGTTTTAAAGCCACACTCTAGACCCATTGCAGGTTAGGGAAGCATGTGGAGTGGCAAATTCTGACAATTGTTTCTGTCATTGGATTCCCCGAAGACCAGTTGCCCATAAACTGCTGAATTATCTAGAACCCAGTGCTATATTTGAAAATGCCTTATTCCCTCTGACCTTGTTGATGTCATCTGCTGTCATAACCTCATCCATAATGTTGGCTGTCCCTGAGTGAGGTAGGATGTATGCTTAAGTTTTAGGAACGTTCCAGCCACTCCTAGATAGAACCTTTGAAACTACCAAATGCAGTGCCATGCTTTCACTCACATCTTGGGTTATTTGTCTTACTGTCACAGGCTTTCTTGATCATGGATGGTGAAGATATACCAGATTTTTCAAGTTTAAAGGAAGAAACTGCTTATTGGAAGGAACTTTCCTTGAAGTATAAGCAAAGGTAGTGTTTAAAAACTATTAAAATAGGGGTGGGATTTGGAATATGCCATGCATAGCTTGCACTTTTTTTTGAGTATAAGGCTAAATTTCAGATTTAGAATTGTGATTCCATAGTCATAAAAATGTTTGTATTTAAATAGTATAAAAATACCATCAATCTTTATTTTCTTCAAATTGTAATAGCAGGAAGCTTTAGTGCCACTTATGATTTCTTATGATTGCTTACCTCCTGTTCTTTGTCACTGGTCTGGGGCTGCTTTTGATCTTCTGTGTGTGTACTGGTACTCCTTCATCGTTTGCTCATTTGAGATGCTTAAAAAAGACTTTTGTCTTTTCAGACATGCATTATTAGTGTTGGGAGGCAGCTGAACTTCCAAGCTATGGAAAATTTTATAAAATTGTTTTTATAAAATAATATTTTACTTAGTTGGTAAGAAAATAGCTCTTTGGCCTCAAAACTTATCCTAAATTCCTATTATTTAATAAGTCATATGTTTTTTTGAGGTTTGTTTTTTATTTTATGTGTATGAGTGTTTTGCCTGCATGTATGTCTGTGCACCATGTGCATGCCTGATGATCATACAGACTAGAAGAGGGTGTTATAATCACCTGAGACTGAAGTTAAAGATGGTTGTGAGCTGCCATGTAGACGTTGGGAATTGAACTCTGGTCCTCTGGGAGAGCAGCCAGTGCTCTCAACCACTAAGTCTTCTCTCTAGCTTTGAAATCTTACTAAGACACTTACACATTTCCTCCTTTGGTTGACAGAACTAGCTAAGCTTTATCAGATCCCATTGTTCTTTCTTTGTAGTTGTATCAGGCCAAGGGATGAAGATGCTCTATGTCCAGCAGAGATTCTTCATTTGTTCTAATGGTACAGATTCCTTCAGAGGCAGGGTAGCCTGTGAACCCCTTCTTAGAATATGTTTAAAGGCAGAAAATTAAGTAATGGCGTTATAGAGAAAACCAGTTATTGAAAAAGTTATCTAAATATTAAGCTAGTTTGTAATATTAAATTAATGTATTAGTGCATGCATTAGGTAAAGAAAGATGAAGCATAGTCAACTTCCCTGGTTCTGAATTAGTGATGAGTGAGTGATACTTAGATCTGTACCAACTGTTGTGATTTGAGAATATGTATTGATTTCTATTGATTAGAATTGAAACTAATTCCCAGTTGAAGTTACTTCAGTACAAATACACACCTCTCCTCTTGCAGTTTTATGGTAGTTTTGAACCATGTAGAACTACGTTTGTAGGATTTTTTTGCGGGGAGAGCATATAACTATTTTATTGAATGCTGAATATATGTGGAGCAAGAAATGCATTTTCTTTACTGTTTAATATTTTATGAAAACATTAATTTTTAGTCAGAAATTACAGAATTGATATGTAATTATACGAGAGGACACAACTATTAACTCATCTTTCCCATTTTGCTTCTGCTTAGCTTCCAGGAAGCTCGGGATGAGCTAGTTGAATTCCAGGAAGGAAGCAGAGAATTAGAAGCAGAGTTGGAGGCACAGTTAGTACAGGCTGAACAAAGAAATAGAGACCTGCAAGCTGATAACCAAAGACTGAAATATGAAGTGGAGGCATTAAAGGTAACTGTGGCAGAACCTACTTCTCTGGGTTCAGTACTTACTGTCTTTTATTAGATGAGAAATGTAGGTCCAGACAAATGGCTTGGTGGGGAAAGGCACTTGTCATAAACCTGACAACTCGAGTTGAAGAGAACCTTTTTCTTTGTTTTCTGATCTTCACACATGTGATGTAGCAAGAGCATATACATACACTACATGAAATTTAGTAATATTTAAAATGAGAAATGTATTATCCAGTAGTACTGAAAGAAGTAAGCAACCTTCTCTCTCTCTCTCTCTCTCTCTCTCTCTCTCTCTCTCTCTCTCTCTCTCTCTCTCTCTCTCTCTCCCCCTCCCCCTCCCCCTCCCCCTCCCCCTCTCCGTCCTTGGAGACAAGGTTTCTCTTTGTAACCTTGGCTGTCCAAGAACTCACTTTGTAGACCAGGCTGGCCTTGAACTCAGAGACCCACCTGTCTCTGATTCCTGAGTGCTGGGATTTATAGGCATGTGTCACCGCTGCCTGGATGGTAGTGGGGTTTTAATATCAAGTTCTGGTGGCCATCTAAGAGTAATGTCAGTGGCCTGTGTGATTTGAGGGCCATTGGGCCACTTGAGAGTATTTCTGTCAGGTTACACTATCTTGCAAACCTAGAAGTTACCCAGTCAGCTTTATGTTTTCTTTTTAAAGATTTAATTTTAAAATTGTGTGTCTTTGTGGCTATGTCATGTGAGTACAGTGCCTATAGGGGATAGAAAAGAGCGTTGGGTCTCAGAGCTGCAGTTACAGGTGGTTGTGAGCCACTTAACATGAATGCTGGGAATCACACTCTGGTCCTTTGCAGAGCATCACTTCCTCTTGACTTCCTAGTCATCTCCAGTCCCAGCTTTAGATTTTGAGGCAAGGATTCTATTATTTTACTTTTCAGAAATATCATTTTTTTCTGAGAATGGTTACTATATAAGTTTTACATGAATTAAAGACATTTAGAATGGTTCTGTCCATGTAGTTTAAAAAATACTGCAAAAAGGAAGAGGTATGCTGTCAACTCAGATTGTGGTGAAGTCCTTTGATCTTTTTTCCCCTTTAACTGGGGAAATTCTTTTATTAATAGATGATTATATATTAACCACCAATCTTTCTCTGTACCCCTTCTTTCAGGAGAAACTGGAGCATCAGTATGCACAGAGCTATAAGCAGGTCTCAGTCTTAGAAGATGACTTAAGTCAGACCCGGGCCATTAAGGAGCAGCTGCATAAGTATGTGAGAGAGCTGGAGCAGGCCAATGATGACCTGGAGCGAGCAAAAAGGTAAAGGATGCTGTGCATTTCATGAGGATAACCAGTTGTCCTGGACCTTAGGAACCCGGTTTCCCCCTTGGGTGTCATATGTCAAGTGTAACTCATTGAATTGAAAGGAACCAAAAATAAGTAAACTAACAAAACAACATGCCAGGCTTGGTAGTATACACCTATAATCCCAGCACATGGGAGACTGAGGCTGGTGGATCTCTGTGAGATTGAGGACAGCCTGGTCTACAGAGAAAGTTACAGACCAGCTAAAAAACAAATCTCCATAAAACCTTTATCCTCTTAAATAAAGTCCTTCCAAGCACTTTCGTAATTCTCTGACCTCTGTTCTTCATAGTGCTGGGGTTACACACACAAAATCATACTCATTTTGGTATGTGGGTGCTGGGAACTGAATTCAGGTCCTCATTGTTGTGTAGCAAGTGCTCTATGTTTGGTTTTTCAAGGCAGAGTTTCTCTGTATAACAGTCCAGGCTGTCTTAGAACTTGCTGTGTAGATCAGGCTGGCCTTGAACTCACAGAGATCTGCTTGCCTCTGCCTTCAGAGCTGGGGCTAAAGGCGTGCACCACCACACCCTGCTTGTATTTTTTTTTCCCAAATTTAAGATGTGTCTCACAGCTGAGTATAACTGGTTTGTAGCTGTAATCCCAACACTTGGAGACTGAGGCAGGAGGATTTCTGTGAGTTTGAGGTCAGCTTGGGCTATCCAGTGAGTTCTAGGTCTGCCATGCTATAGAGTAAGATCCTGACTCAAAACATCAAAAATCAAAGCAGAAATGTACCTCACATATCCTCTCTTCCTTGTGTGTTCTCAGTATCTACCTCCTGTTCTGTAGGCCTGTACATCTTAAGCTTGGACTCAGACTTAGTGGTTATCTTCACACTTTCAGTCTCCTTCCTTTTTTTTTTTTTTTTTTTTTTTTTGCTTTGGTTTTTTTGAGACAGGGGGTCTCTCTGGAGCCTGTCCTGGAACTCTGTATACCTCACTGGCCTTGAATTCACAGGCATTCACCTGCCTTTGCCTCCTGAGAGTGCTGGGATTAAAGTGTGCCACCATGGCCTGGCCAGTCTCTTTACTTTTAATATTGACCAATGGATCCTTTAGTTACTACTTTCATCCTACAGTGGTTTGTTGTTACTGTTGTCAGATTTTCATGTCTCTGTTATTGTTTCCTAACCATTCTAAACCTAACTCCTACTACTTTACAATTGCCGTCTAGTACTTTTAAAAAAATCTATTGTATATGCAGTGTTCTGCCTGTGTGTATGCCTGCATGCCAGAAGAGGGCACTTTAGATGTCATTATAGATGGTTGTAAGTCACCATATGGTTGCTGGGAATTGAGCCCTGGTCCTCTGGAAGAGCAGTCAGTGCTCTTAACCTCTAAACCATCTCTCCAGCCCTAAGCCTAGTACTTTTCTTTAGTATTTATCAGTTGACTGTTGATTGACATGATGCTAGTTACTGTCCTTGGAGCTGATACCAATAACACCTACTATGATAAATTCTCAGGAGGAAGAATGTACAAGCTGCTCCAGACCAGCTATAGCACCTGTGGGTACTGGGGAATCCTTTTATAAACTGGAGTTGAGTTTACAAAGAAGAAAAGTGAATTAGGTGGAGAGACAGTGAAGAGGCTGAGAGGCAAGGTGTTTGAAGTATTTCATTAAGAGGTTGCTTTAATTGGCAGGTCTAGTGACAGCTGCAGGATATGAGAATGGAAGGCCGGGTTGTGAGTAACCTGTGTGCTATGTTTGAGGGTCTCTTTACAATGAGTAATATCTGATCTTGATTTGAGAAGACAGTATTGAGAAGTTTAAGTAAGGAGAAGTTGTAAAACTGAAGCAGTAATCCAGATGAAAAAAAAAGAATTAAGTCAGGAGAAGGGAGACTGTTGGGAGCCAAAGATTAAAAGGCTTTGGAGAGACATTTTGGCAGCTGGCTGTAACTGATAAGATTGGAATTGGCATTCTGAGTTCTAACTTTAGGTTGGGGAATTTTGTTTCTGTAACAGATTGCAGGGAATGGGAGGCCACAGAATGGGTACATGCTAATTTTTGTTGAGTGGAGTGAGATCATTCTTCAAATTGGGTCAGACTGACTGGGTCAGGAATGGCAGGAAATAAACTGTTTCCTTTTGTACTAGCTGTTTGTACATGCTATTTAATTCATGACTTTTACCCTTTTTTTAAAAGGGCAACAATAGTTTCACTGGAAGACTTTGAACAAAGGCTAAATCAGGCCATTGAACGAAATGCATTTTTAGAAAGTGAACTTGATGAAAAGGAATCTTTGTTGGTCTCAGTACAAAGGTTAAAGGATGAAGCAAGAGGTAAGTGTTATAATTTAGCAAGTATTTAATCCATTGCCTTGTCCCCGAGCCTGAGTAAGCCAAGGATCAACCCTTTTGATGGTGCTGAAAATCAAACCCAGGGCCTTGAGCATGCTGGGTAAGCACTCTACTTCTGAACTATATCTCTAGCCCTCAATTTCTATGAAGCCCCACTCTTACATGCATTTATGTACCTTTTGATCACTGTAATTTATTTCACACCCTTATCATCGGTGCTAACAGGTAGTTATTATTCCTCCATATTATAGATGAGAAAGGTGAGGCACAGGGAGTTTGAGTTTTTCCAAGGTAGTACTGCTTCCAGTTGGGATTTTTTTCTTTGATTCTATTTCAATACCTTCATGTTATCTACATAGAACCATGTGTGTATATATATGTTAGTGTTCATTATACATGCAGCTAGTACACACTTTATTTAAAATTTCTGTCTCCAGAAGCACAATAAAATTCAGAATATTATAAAGAAGGAAAGCCCACTAACAGTGTGACATATTTGTTTCAGTTTTTAATGATTGTATATATTCTTTTTTTTAAAAGATTTTATTATGTATACAGTGTTCTGTCTGCATGTATGCCTGCAGGTCAGAAGAGGGCACCAGATCTCATGACAGATGGCTGGGAGGCACCATGTGGTTGCTGGGAATTGAACTCAGGACCTCTGGATGAGCAGTCAGTGCTCTTAACCTCTGAGCCATCTCTCCAGCCCCATAAATATATTCTTATATCTTCCTTTATATAATTCCTGACTTATTTCCTATGAGCAGACCAGTGTACATACACATTCTCTTTCTTCTGCTTAATATAGGGATCTACATGCCATCTCAAGTTTTAAACAGGCTTTTGGATCTGGAGAGATGGCTTAGCAGTTAGGGGCATTTACTGCTCTTGCTCTTCTTTCCTTTTGAAATTCTGAATTTTATTGTGCTTCTGAGGAAGAGCGAGGGAAGTTTTAGAGGAAGTGTGTTTTAATTATATGTCATCTCTTACAGATTTTCAGTGCCTTTTTATTTTTTCTGAGGGTGATGACATTTGAAGGTTTTTTTATTAGAATTTTTAAAAGATTTTATTTTTGTAAGGTTGTGTGTAAGGGTGTTTTGGCTGCATGTATGTGTATCATCTGCATGCTGGGTGTCTTAGGGAATTAGAAGAGCGCATCAGATCTCTGAAACTGTAGTTACAGATGGTTGTGGGCCACCGTTTGGGTGCTGAAACTCAAACCCCAGTCCTCTGGAAGAGCTGTGAGTGTTCTTTTAACCGTTGAATTATCTCTCCAGCCCCTGAAGAACTATTTTAGATTATGTAATATATAACTTGGTATTGTTTATTGATAGCTTTTGTTTTGCCCTGCTAGAAATGAATTCAAGGCCTTGTGCGTGCAGGCAGGCACTGTGCCACTGTGCTGTATCCCCAGTCTTGCTCATTGTTCTGTTCATTTGTTTTGAGGTGGTGGAGCTTAATGCCTGCGAGGCAAGTGCTCTCTATCCCTGAGCTACATTCCCAGCCCCTTACTTAATTTTCATGTGGTAAAAAACACAGAAAATTACATTTAGCATCTTAATCTATTTTGTTTTTTGAGAGAGGGTCTACTGTATAGTTATGGCTGGCTTGGATATCACTATGTAGACCACAGTTGCTCCCAACTCACAGAAATCTGCTTGCCTCTACACTCTCAAGTTTGGACATTAAAAGTCTGTGCTAGCTGATTTTTAAAAGACATTTATTTAAATACTACCTACCTACCTATTTTTGTTTGCACTTTTGAGACAGGATTTCTCTATTTGCCTTGGCTGTCCTGGAACTTTTATAGACCAGTCTGGCCTCAAATTCACTGAGTTCTTCCTGCCTCTGTCTTCTGAGTGCTGGGATTAAAGGTGTGTGTCACCATTGCCAGGCTTGTTTTTGTTTTTCTGAGACAGGGTCTTTCTACATAGTCCTGGCTATCCCGGAACTCACTATGTAGACCAAACTGTCCTTGAGCTCACAGAGATATGAATCTTCCTATTTTTATCATAAGCAGAAATGCTGCAGGTTAGTTGTATAAATAGAAACATTAAAATTCAGTATTAAAAAAAGATTTCATAGCGGTGGTTTTAAAAAGCTATGGTATGGTTGTTGGTTGTGAGTGCCTTTAATCCTGGTACTCAGGAAGCAAGGGTGGTTGGATCGCTATAAGTTTGAGGCCAGCTTCATCGGTAAAGAGTGTTCCAGGCCCACCCGAAAGAAATACATAATGAGACCTTGCCTAAAAAAAAAAAAAAAAAAATTACAAAACTTTTTTTACTTCATTGTTTTTTGTAAAGTAGTCTTGAAACCATTTCAAAATGTGATATAAGCAGATATATATGCAAACGAGTTGGCTAAGAATGTTTTGTGTTATTTAGTTTCACTATGAGTTCTATTTTGCATCCTGCTCTTTTTTTTTTTAAGATTTATTTTATTTTGTATGTATGTGTATGCTACTTGCGTGTAGGTGCTTGCAGAGGCCAGAAGGAGGGGATCAGATCCGCTGAACTAGAATTATAGGCAACTGTGAGCTGTCTGACATGGATTGGGAACTGAATTTGTCCTGTGGAAAAGCCATCTCTAGCCTTCACTGATCAGTTGCTTTTTGTCTTTGGGCATAGTACTGTTCTCTGAGGGTTAACATTTTAAAATTCTTTTTAAAAATTATATATACTTATTTAAATGTGTGTGTGTGTGTGTGTGTGCGTGCGTGCGTGCGTGCGTGCGTGCGTGCGTGCACGCCAATGCATGAATGTGGAAGTCAGAGGACAACTTGTAGGAGCTTGTTCTCGAAGTCTACCATATCGGTCTAAGAGATGGAACTCTGGTTGTTAGGCTTGGTAACAGTGCCTTAAGCTCCTGAGCCATCTCACTGACCATGTCCTTAAGTTCTAAGAGACTATTTAAATTGTAGAGCTCATGTTTTTATTCTTGAGATAAAGATTTTCAGATGCTTTGTTTTGAGAAATACTTAGGAATGTCATTATGATGTTTGGGCTGGGACTTTGTAGGATATATTTACTCCCTCTAGTGAGGATTCCTGCTTTTGTTTGCAACATTTTGCAGATTTAAGGCAAGAGCTAGCAGTTCGGGAACGACAACAGGAAGTGACCCGAAAATCTGCTCCTAGCTCTCCTACTCTGGACTGTGAGAAGATGGACTCTGCTGTCCAAGCCTCACTCTCCTTGCCAGCAACACCTGTTGGGAAAGGGACAGAAAACAGTTTTCCTTCACCAAAAGGTTGGTTTTTTCTCTTTGAGGCTCTGTTAGATGGTCAGTTTTAATGCATTTGCTGATGGGACAGGAGTTGCTACAGTTGAAGTTACTCTAGTGTCTGTGAAGAAAAGGAAGGGTTGTTCCCCTGGGCCATTGATGTGTAGCAGATGGGATAGCTGATGCCTACAGTGAAGATAGGAGCAACTTCAGTGACATTTTTTGCAAAGTTAAAAGCTTTATTTGTTATTTATTTTCTGAGACAGGGTTTCTTTCTCTTAGTAGCCCTGGCTGTCCTGGAACTCATTCTGTAGACTAGACTCACTATGAATTCAGAATCTGCCTGCCTTTGTCTCCTGAGCACTGCTAGGTTTAAAGCACTGCCTGGCAAGTTAAAAGTTTTTAAGTTTTAAAATTTATGTATTTAAAAGTTTAATTTTGGTTATTACAGACATACATGTTCATCATGAAGATTTTTATTTTCCCTTTTCTTTCTTTTTTTTTTTTTTTTGACCAGAGGTAGATCCATGTGTTTATACTGCACCTAGTTTGACATAGTAGTCTTTTATTTTGTTTTTAGTTGCAATTAGCTTTTTTTTTCTACAATGTTTTATGATCAGTTTCTCCTTGCTTATCTCTTCCCAGATCCTCCCACCCATCCACTCCACACCTTCTTTCTCTCTCTCTTATGAATAAAGTAAATTAATAAAAAATACAAACAAGAATAAAACTAACAAACTAACAAGAAAAAGAAACAAAGAGCATGAGAAACACATACATACTCTCTCGTGCATACACACACCACACACACACCCTGCATCTCGTAAAACACAAAATCAGAAACCATAATGTACAAGCAAATACCAGTAAGGTTTAAAAAATGCCCAAACAAAGCAATATGAGACTCCCTTGGAGTATTTAACTTTTCCTTTGTAGGCAGTTTTCAGTTGGAGATAACTTCTTGGTTAGGGATAAGAGCTCATGTCAACTTCCCCTTTTCAGCACTGGGACCCTTTCTGTTTTGGATCTGTGCAGGGACTGTGCCTGAGTTCTCTGAGTTCATATGTGGCAGGTATTCTTGTGGAGTATCTTGGTAGTATCTGTTAAGGACAAAAGGGGAGCCCTCTGCCCTCACAGTTCAATTTTTAGGATCTCCAGCAGTACCTGTTGAGATGTTTAAGGATCTTTGTCCTTGCAGCAGTTTGGAGTAGTGACACATTGATGTAGTCTAAGTTATCCACCAGTTAAGCATTTTTTTATGATACATATCTTTTAAAGGGTGTCTGTATCTCGAAACCATACAATTTTGTTTCAAATGTGTTCTGCTTTGTAATGTCATCAACACAAGTCAAATATAAAAGGAGATGCTGATGTCGTCACTCTGCTTTTCTTTTTCTGTAGCTATACCAAATGGTTTTGGAACCAGTCCACTAACTCCTTCTGCTAGGATATCAGCACTAAACATCGTGGGGGATCTCTTGCGGAAAGTAGGGGTAAGCATTTAATTATTTATCACTAGGTGTTTCCACTGCTGAGGTAGTGCTGAACTGTTTCTTTCCTGTGGTGAGAACCATGATAAAGCTGAGAAGCACCAGCATCCACCGACTGATGAGCAGAGACTAGACTAGAGAAACATCCCCAGCCTTGGGCTTAAGAAGACTTTTCTGGAAGGGCTTGGGCCCATTGCTGTCCTGTCCTCAAATCCTGTTCTTTGTTCCTGGTTCTTATCCTTCATCTTGTGTTTTGTGGGACAGTGTCTGGCTTAGGCATTGCCAGCTATTCTTTGTCTAGGTCTTACTGCTCTTGGGCTACCTCAGCTTCGGTGTCTCATTCATGCTTTTTTTCAGTAGCTTGACTTTTGATGTATGAAGCTAGGTTTTTCTTTACTAATTTTTTTTTTGTTTTTTTGTTTTTACAAGACAGGGTTTCTCTGTATTGTTTTGGAGGCTGTCAGTCCAGCCCAGCCTCGAACTCACAGAGATCTGTCTGCCTCTGCCTCCCGAGTGCTGGGATTAAAGGCGTGCGCCACCACCGCCCGGCTTCTTTACTAATTTTAAGATTTATTTAATTATTTTATATATATGAGTTGCATGTATGTCTGTCCACCATGTACCTGGTGCCTGCCAGGGTCAGAAGAGGGTGTCAGATCCCCCGGGACTGGAGTTACAGGTGGTTATGTGTGTGGGTGCTGGGAATCAAACCTGAGTCTTCTGCAAGGACAGCCAGTGCTGTTAATCTCCGAGTTGACTCTCCTTCTTACAACAAGTTTTTAAAAAGTGTGTGTGCTCGTGCGCACACATCTACCCATGTGGAAGACAGAACAACTTTCAGGTCTAGTTTTCACTTCTACATGGATCCTGGGATCAGACTCAGGCTATCATGCTTGACCACAGGTATATCTGCTGAGCCATCTCACCAACCTGAGACTGAGTTTTCTTAGAATGTCTTTTGGGTTTTTGATATAGCATCTTGTTAGTCTCAAATTTGTGAGTTCAGGTGATCTTTTTTTCTCAGCCTCCTAAGTAGTTGGAACCGTAGAATGTAACCTTCTTACTCCATTTTCCACTGTGTCCAATATATTCATCAAGAATAGTGCTGTTTGTTAGTCTTTATCAACCATCTTGCTTTCACTTGTTTCTTACTCCTTCAGGAGTTGTCACTATTATGTCATAGTCGTTGTCTTGGTTATAAAGGAGACCAGCTATCTGGAATAGCCAAACAAGTGGACTACTGGAAACAGTTATGGGACCTTGTGATTTTATTCTATCATGGTATAGTCAGCATGTCAAGCAGTAGTCCCGTTTCCATCAATGGCTTCTTTTTAATCATCAGCTCTTGTAACTTCCTACTATTTGTCAGTCCTTCACTTACTTGTGTATGTGTTCGTGTGTGAGTACGGGTACACACACATTATGGTACATGTGGAAGTAGAAGTTTGTGTATTCATCTCTGCCTCCACTAATAAGAGATGGGGTCCACAGCTCACTGTTTGGTGTAATCAGGCTAGCTAACTGGTGAGCATGCAGCCTTCCATCTCCCAGTTGCTGTCTGCTGGGACTATAGATGCTTGGGGTGTTGGATTTGGATGTGGGTTCCTGGAATCTGAATTTAGGTTACCAGTTTGTGTGGCAGTGCTTAACTCACTGTGCCCCCTCCCCTTATGTTTGTGTAAGACACTTTATGAAAAAAGCAGAAATTGGACTACTTTATCTAAATAAGTAATGGGCTGGGTGTGATGGTGTATACTTGCAATTCCAACACTCCAGGAAGCTGAAGCGGGAGGATTGTGAGTTTGAGTCAAGCTTGGTCTATATAAGACTCTGACTCAAAGAGAGGTGTGAGGGAAGAATGAGTCTAAGACAGAGTCCTTTGTTTGCTGCCCTGACCCTCCGTCTTAAAGTGGACTATTCTTTAGCCATCCTGTTAGTTCCCAATTCTCATTTTAAAGTTAGTATAAAAATTGGCTTAAATTACTCTTGTAGCACATTATAGCTTTCTTTCCTCACTCCTGAGGTAACCATGTTTTTAATGCTATTTGTTGTAAGAGTTGTGGGGTTTATTCCCGTAATTTAAAATGATTTATTTTCTTTCTTTAAGCAAAAAAGGAATTTAACTTGTCTCCTCTCAATCCAATTTAAGTAAATGCATTTATTTACTTATTTATTTATTAATTACTTTCTTTATTGTGTTAGAGTTGGGACCCTGGCCTCATATATAGTAAGTGTGTACTCCACTCCTGAGCTTCATTCCCGGCCTCATTAACTTGTTAAATTGTCTTCTGAATTTGTTAGATTAGATCTTAATTCCCTCTTCTCTCCCTCCTCTATTTCTTCTTGAACTCTCTCTTGTTTGGCTCTGTAAATTGAGTTTATGATATGATGCTCATGTATATGTCATTTCTCATAGAATTGTAATGGAGAACAATTAAAATTTTTTTTTGATCTTATCATGTACCCAGGATGGTCTTAACTCTCTCTTTTTTGTCTCTGGAGATCACACATCATCATGCCCAGCTATACCATGTATTTTATATGTGATTTCTCTCTCTTGCTGTCTCTGTGTAGGGGTGTGTGTGTGTGTGTGCGTGCGCGCGCACGCGCATGTGCATGTTTGTACATGTGCACATGCTGGAAATTAAATCCAGAGTCACTTAAAAGTTGAGGGAGCTGCAGAAATGGTTTAGTGGTTAAGAGCACTGCTGCACTTTCAGAGGACCTAGGTTTGGCTCCCAGCACCAACATGAGGTTTCATATAATCGCCTGTAACTCCAGCTCCAGGATCTGCTCCTTCTGCCCTTCATGGGCATCATCCTGCACATGGTGCACATACACTCACACAGGCATGCACATACATACATTAATAAAATGAGCTGGGCAGTGGGCATACACCTTTAATCCCAGCACTTGGTAGGCAGAGGCAGGTGGATCTCTGAGTCCAAGGCCAGCCTGATTTACAGAGTTAGTTCCAGGACAGCCAGAGCTACACAGAAAAACTCTGTCTCGAGAAACCAAACCAAACCATACCCCAACCAACAAAAACAACAAAAAAACCCCAAGAATTTATTTTTATTATTCTTTAGTTATGTGTATATGTGTGTCTGTCTGGGTATGTGCATGTGAATGCAGGTGCCCTACTAGGCCTGACAGGTCAGATCCCCTAGAGCTGGAGTTACAGGTCACCTGATGTGGGTTCTGGGAACTGAACTCAGGTCCTCTGGAAGAGCAGTACAATTTCTTAACCACTGAACCATCACCTCTCTAGCCTCAGACCTTTGTGTATTTGTTTTTTAAATGTCAGTTCTAGGGAACAAACTCAGGTTGGCAGGCTTACATGGCAAGCACTTTTACTTCTGAGGGAAATGCCTTTACACTAGGCCATCTTGTTGGGTCCCTGGAGCCTCTTGAATGGTAAGCTGGTATTCTGTCACTCAGCTGCAGGACTCTTAGGCCTCCTTGCTCTCTCCCTTCATCACCCATTTCCTTCTTCCCTCCCCTCCCTCCCCCTCCCTCCCCCTCCTCCTCCTGCCTCCTCTCCCTCTCCCCTCCTCTTCCTCTTTTCTTTGAGACATTGTCCACTAGGTACATAGTTCACACTGGCATACAACTCACTATAGTCCAGGCTGGCCTTGAACTCATGCTTCTTCTGTCTCTGCCTGCTTAATGCTTGGACTTACTATACTAGTTATTTTAGTTTTAAAGCCAGGGTCTCACTATGTAGCCTTGACAGACTGGCCTCGAAACTCACAGAAATCTGCCTGGTTCTGCCTCTGAAGTGCTAAGATTAAAGATGATTCCCACCATTGCCTGGCCTTTTTAATTTTAAAAAGAAAAAATAAAGGCCATTCTTTCTCTTCATTTTACATCTCTTTTGACCATCACCCTTGTTGGCATTTTGACTGCATATGTCCTCTAGACATTCTGGTCTGGTCTCTGTTCCCTGATTTAAATCATTGTAAGTGTTCCTTGTTCTACCAGAAAGACAAGTGATTATGACTTAACCAATGACACAGTTGTCCTGGAGGGTAAGGGTTGAAGCCTGAAATAGAAATGGTTTGAAATGCAAATATTTTCTGTATGGCCAATGTTTTGACAGCCGTTTCTCCTTTCTTTGTAGGCTTTAGAATCCAAATTAGCAGCTTGCAGGAACTTTGCAAAAGACCAGGCATCACGAAAACCCTATATCCCAGGGAGCGTTAACTGTGGGGTGATGAATAGCAACGGCCCAGAGTGCCCAAGGTCAGGGCGAGGGACCTTCTTCCATAAAGGGTAAGTTTTTTGCCAGTTCTAGGGATAAAGCCTAGGGCCTCATCTGCCAGACATTTATTCTACCACTGAGCGACAGCCCCAATCCTTGGACTCACCACGTTATGTGCTGATGAGCTTCCCCAGGATCATCTTACTCAAGTCCCAGAGGACAGAGATCTGTTGTTGTTTTGCTGGTTCTCAAGGAGTTTGCTGCCCCTGGAGTCTACAGCATCTGTTCTGGGGGTAGACTCTTAAAGGGACCTGTGCTGGGCTCAGGAGAATGTGCAGGGCTGCTGTGGCCTGCCCGCCTGGTACTTACAGCTTGGAAAATTCAGCAAATCTGTTAAGGGGAGAACACTGTAATTATTTGTATTCAGACTATATGGTAAACCATTTATTTGAATAGTTTAGAAAAATACAAAATCCTAAAGTATTTAGACACTGGTTCAAATACAGATCAGAGTTCAGGGTCAGCCTGGTCTATCTAGTGAGTTTCTAGCCAGCTCTCTGTTTCAGGAAGACTCTCAGAAAAACAAAAAGAAAACAATAGGGAAGGTGTGTGTGTGTGTGTGTGTGTGTGTGTGTGTGTGTGTGTGTGTATTCAAATTTAAAAAAGCTTTTAAGCTTGAAGCAGTGGTATGTCGTTAGTGAAGAAAATTCGTTTGGCATAGAAGTATGTGAAGATAAGTTTTCTACTTTTGCACTATTTTTGTCATTACTTAGAATTAATTTTTCAGGCATGTAAAAGCAGATTTTTATGCATCTGCTATAAACTTCTTGCAACACATCTACAAGAGTATACTTTAAATATTACTTGGTCCTAGCCTGTTTTGATTTACATTGCCAGTATCTTTGCCTGGAAGTACCTTTCATTCTGTTTTATTTGTTTTCTTTCTAATATGTACAGCCATCTTGTTACAGATGTGATTTAATATATGGAACTAGTTAGGACCTATAATCTGTCTGTTGACCATGTTACCTTAGGTAGTTGTTGCTGGAACAGCAGCTGATGTGCTCATGATCCCTTGCCATTGTCTCTTGTGAATGGAATAGGCAGCTTTAAAACTAACAGCAAACAAAGCAGGGACAGCTCTAGAATGTTTCACAATATTTTTAAAGGCACTTCTATTTTCTGATGTCTTAAATAGTTACAGCTGTTTATGGAAGACCTGATTGTTCTATATAGTCTGCTATTTTGTTTTTTAAGACAAGTTTTTTTCTGTCCAGGGCTGGCTGTCCTGGAACTCACTATGTAGACCAGGATGACCTGAAACTCACAGAGAGCTGCCTCTGAGTTCTAGGCTTAAAGGTGTGCACCTCCATGCCCAGCTACAGTCTACTCTTTGTTTAGATAGATAGATTATTTATTTATTTAATTTTATGTATATAAGTGCTCTATCTGCATGTGCAACTTTATGCTGGAAGAGGGCATCAGATCCCAATGTAGATGGTGTAGGCTACCATGTGGTTGCTGGTAGTTGAACCCAGGACCTCTGGAAGAGCAAGCAGTGCTCTTAGCCCCTGGGCCATCTCTCTAACCCCTACAATCTAGTCTTAAGAGTTTTATTGTTCACCTCTGTAGTGTAGTATTCTGGTCTATTGCTGTTTCTTATGACACTTCTGTCTTGAAGGTTACAACAAGGACTTCCTACTAAAAAGCACATTATAAAATATCAGTATTTAAGTCAGAACTCTGTTCTATCTCTTAGGGTTCCTCAGGTGGAATAAGTATAAAATTAACTTTCATCAGGCTTGGGAGCGCCAGTTTTTGGACTGTTCTGGAACAATATGACACAGACAGGCATTTTCTCATTAGTCATTCTCCTAACAACACAGAGAAATTAAGAGGAAATCTTCAAGAGCGTTGAAAATGTGTGCTTATTCCAACTGAGTAGTTACTAGACTCTGTCTCTGGAATTATATTTCTTGATGGGCTACAGGTGGCATCTTACAGTGTGAGAGGAGACATGAACCATTGGTGGATAGGGACTTTTGTATGGAAAGTGCTGGCAGGTGGTCATAGGGAGGGAGGAATAGACTATCATAAGACTCACTGCTCTCTTGTACTTGCCTCCCACCTCAGAGTACCAGGGCAGGCATTGCTCAGAGATAATGGACCTGCCCTTGGATGTGGAGCGTCAGTTTAAGCTGAAAGGAGTGACTGTGGAGCTCTGCCTGAACTCTTGCCTCCAGGAACAGCTAGATGTAGCATTTCACCTATTTCTTGAGCTGAATAATGGGAAACGTGCTTCCTGACAGAACCAGATAGTTGCTATTTGTGTTGTGCTGTTTCTACCAACAATGAAATATGCTTTTATGGATTAGCCTTATGTGTTTGCCTTGTGTGACAAGTGGCTTGTGGCTACACACTGCAGTGTTAACCTTTTGTTGTCTCAGGAATCCTTGTCTCTTCACTGCTCTGGAGGGTTAGCTGTTACTGCTTCTTGCTGCTTTGCTTTCATTCTGGCTTTCTTGTGGTCAGCCTGTCTTTTTACCTATTGACTAGATAAAAATCAAGATGGTATGTGCCAACTCTAAGAGGAAAGGGCAAACAGCCTGACCACCAGATGCATGATTAATTCTGGCTTGTCAAAGAAAAGCCAGTCTTTGTAAGGGAAGTGTGGCTTGGGACTTGAGCATGTTGCTTGCCCTTTGCTCCTGAGGAGGCTCTCTGTATGTAGCTCCATCACTGTAGCTTACTAGTGTGACTGAAGACTGACAGGTGGATTTTCTTGGGAGGTTTGAAGCCTTGCATATGAAACTACACACACCTAAACTGGGTCCATGGCCTTAAGTGAGTCAGAAGTATTTGCAGATTCTGGTTATCTGAGGACTTCTTAGAACCAGGAGTTTGTCTTCTGAGGTTTCTGCCAGCCCCTCAGATGCAGGCTGCTGTTCCTGGTCGCCCTAGTTTTTCCTACCACTGACACTCTTTATGTTCCAGCTTAAATTTATATGCTACTTGAATTTGCTCTAAAACATTTTTTTCTTCCATAACTCTAATCTGGTTTCATGTATATTGCTTGCACATGGTGCAAATGGTGGGCCAACCAGTCAGGTTTTTCTGGGTCGTACGTAGGTAGGTGTGGGATCATTTCAGGGCATGATGTGAAAATAGTGTTTGTATTGCCATTTAATGATTTTTCCTTTTTTTTTATTAGGCAAGAAAAAGTCATATTTCCCACGTTGTTCATGGGTAACTCAATTTGTTTGCTGTGCTCTCTCTTTTTCCGTCTTACTCATGCTGTGTGGTGGAGGACACATTAACAATCTGGTTTTACTAACTGCATGGGGCTGACTAGGGTTAATCAATCTTTAGCTCATGAGTGAGCTTTTGAGACCCTGTCTTGACTTGATTACATTATTGCTGTTAGTTCTGTGTGTCTGTGGTCTTAGCTTGTTGGGTGGCTGGGGCAGAAGGTGACTTGAGCTCAGGAGTTGAAGCCAGCTTGGCAAGAATGAGACACCACTTCAACAAAATAAACCCTCAGTGCTGTGGTCCTGAGTGGCTGTGAGAGTCACCTGGTGGTGCACTCTACGCTAGGGCAGGGTTACATCTCACTGTCTGCATGGGGAAGGGCTTCCTTGTGTGTTGTCCTATCAGAAACTGGTGATAATGAATTCTCTTGTTCTGTGCTCACTTTTGTGTTTCCCCATTAAACTGGGGTGGTAAATGAGAGGTGTGTAGAATCTATCCTCCCTTTCTGAATTGTTTGATTGTTGGCATAGCCTGGGCAGAGTACTGGAGCAGCCTGAGGCTGCACCATGCTTCTGTTTACACACAGGGAGAGCTGGGCTCCGGATGTCCGTTCTGACCTCTTCTTGAGAATCAGCGTAAGCTGCCCTCCTTCCTCTGACTGCCCTTTCAGAAGCACTCATCTTGCTCCCTCGATAGACTGAGCTTTGCTTTTTTATATTGTTAGATAATAGCCCTCCTGGCTGGCCGCAGAGGTGCAGTTTCTGTTGCTAAAGCACCTTTCTGGAGTTTAATTCTGTGTGACCCACTGGGTATTTATTTTTCTATCTCTGTACCTGGTGTATCTGAAGGCTTTTCTTCTCTTGGGAACCTTCATTAAATACATTTTACAGTTGCCTGAAGGAGCCTCTGTAGACTAAAAGCTCTCGTGGAGTTCAGCTTCCTTTTCTTCTAGTTTTAACTTCCTACCTCTTGATTCAGAAGAGAAGTGCTAGGTGAGACATTCTGCCCAACTCACCTCCAAGTTCTCCCACCACACAGACATGTTACTGGCTTCCCACCAGAATACATGCATACAAGGGAGCATGGAAGTGTTGCTCTCTGAAGGCTCCTGAGTGGCCTGTGACTAGAGGTGGCTGGGAAGGGGTGGGTTACCTGGGGTAGTTGGGGCTGAACAACTCACTAATAATAGTTTGGTGGGTGAGCCTAGGTTAATGACTAGATCTTCTCTTGGTTTGCTTTCCTCTGTAACAATAGAGATGGACTTGATGCTACTTTAAAGTGTATTAATTGAGTCCTGACTCTTGGGACTGTCTTCATGGCTGCTGCTTTTGCACACTCCAGTTGGCCATATGACAAAATTTTGGCAACCTATGTGTCCCTGTCTGATGAGTTGGAGGCTTTCTGTAGTATAGCTTGCCTGGCTCTGTTGAGGACAGGGATGGAGGTTCACTAGGTCTCCTGTGTAGTTCTTCCTATGGTTGTTGAAAAGCACTGGGAGCTCTGGGCTTTACATAGGCAAACAACAGATAGGCAGGCGCTGCACTGGCAAACAGACTGTGGTCCTAGGTGAAGAAACTTTTGGGAAAGTTTTGAAGAGAAAATTCTGCTGTCTAGCATGGAAGTAGAACAAGGCATGGGGTTGGGGGCTGAGGAGTAGGGTGTATCAGAGGGTCTTTCCTGCTGCTGATGGTTTCTATGTAAGGCTTGATTGCAGATTCCGAGTATGAGCTGTGTTCAGTTTCTTGAAACATGAACTCTTGTTTCCTGAAAGTAGTTGGGGTTCTTGGTCAAGACCCTCCGTCTCTGCATGTTAGTTTCTGTGTTCTGGGAGTGACTGCTTATGAACCGTGGTCTTTGCAGGGAATATGTGGCTCACTTTTTAGAGAATGTCTCTTTGTGAGTCTGTGTTTAGCTCCTTGGATCCTTCCACAAGCAAGTAGATGACAGTGGTGGGCAAGAATGGGGGAGTGTGGTTTGTCAAAGTTGCTAATAGGATGGAGTCGCCTAGGAAGTGTCTTTGACTAGAAAGGCTGAAATTGCCCCCTGAGATCTTGTACCTCTCCCTTCCCTTTGCTTCCTGGGTCTGCATGCTGGTGGGTGGATTTGGGGGTGCCCTCCACCTTGCTGGGTGTCCTTGTGTGGAGCTGGGTTGCTGTGTATAAGTACAAAAAGACCCAGGTCTTCCTATCCAGTTTTGTTTGTTAAACATTAGTTTTTTTCTCTTTTGAGATAATGGTATTACAATAGATTTGTAAAATAATAAAGTATAAACTAAAGTATCTACAACCCAGGGAAGAATACATTTTGTTAAAATTTCCTTCTGTGATATAGATGATTTCATTACATATATGTATATATGTAATATAATCCATATGGTGTGTATTTACATATGTATTTGTCTAAAGAGTTATTCATTCTAGACTGAACTACATAAATCCATAGTGTCTGTGTAAGAGGCTAGAATAGAATCTAGGGTATATACTGCTTGAATTTTCTTTTTTCTTTTAACATCACACTGAAAATAGGCAGTTTGGGTATCCTGCCTCTTTTTCCTTGTATCATTAAATACATACTGAATATTTTCCCTTGCTATTAAAAATACGGTAGAATATATTCTTAATAGTTGTGTTTATATTGTTTTGTTGTATAATTATTTAGCTGTCTATTGCCAGACATTTAGACTTTTTGATGGTTAAAAAAAACAACAAAAAAATCATATTGTGGTCATAGTGGCCAATATGGCAAGGTTGACTAGAAAGGGGTCACGGTCTCAGCACCCCAGGACTGTGAGCTGTCTATTCTCTTATTACCAGTGTCTTCTGGGCAGCCACTTTGGGATTTGGGATTCTACTGTGGGCAAGGAAGAGGACTAGTTACAGAAAGCAGCCAAGCTTCCTATGTGTAGAGTGATTTAAATGAGCCTTTTTTCTTCTCTTCTTCCCTTGCTATTCTGGTCACCTCACAGGGCAGTAAACGGCTTTGACCCAGCTCCTCCTCCTCCTGGACTGGGCTCCTCACGCCCATCGTCAGCACCGGGTATGCTGCCTCTCAGTGTGTGAGTGCCCGGCCTCCAGGTGGGGCCCCTGCCCTCTTCCAGCAGCCCAGGACACCTACGCCTTGCCCCTCGGTACCTGGGTCCAGCCCTGTGCCCGTCTGCCTCTCCACCACTGGCAGAGGGCAGGCTGCATGCAGTGGCGGCTGCTGGGCTCTGCCCAGCCCCAGGACTCAGCGCGATATCAATACTGGCTATTTTCTCTTCTCGCCGTAGTGCCGTTGGTTTCACATGATTGCACTTTTGTGGGTCATAGGTGATACATACATGTATTACTTGATCACTGGATGTGGAAGTACCCGTTCATCACATCTGCCTCATAGCCCCCATTTTGCTGTGCTGATAGGATTTAGTTATGTTTAGGACATTGCAGATCTTCTAGAAGTTCTCCTCAATCAGGTTGACAAGACCCTTCTAAACTCCCACCCATGCATCTTCAGTGCTCACAATCATGTGTCCTCCAATCTCACCCTATAGTTCAGAGTCAGGACTGACTCTGAATTGGGGAATATTGTCTGTACTTCTGACCTAATGTAAGCAACCCGTCCCATAGGCTTGCTCTCTAAAGCAGCAAGATGCTGTCTGAGCTGCAGGAGACAGGGCATCTGGGACCTGGGCACTCCAGGGCTGAGCCACTGCGTGCCTCGGACTCAGAGGAGGTAGGTGGCAACCTCCTCACCAGCTTTGTAGTCCCTCAGTTCGATGACATCTCTTAGCGCATTTTGTTTTCTCTTCTGAAGATCCATCCAGTTGCATTGGGAAAGGTTGAGGGGCCTGATTCTGGGGCTGGCTGGTGCCAGCTCTTGGGGACAGACTGGCCAGAAGTGTTTGTCCCGTGCACCTTTGGTTATTCTCATGCTGCACTTACTGTTTACATTTGTTTTATTGTATATAGGTTTGTAAACATTATTGCCTAAGATATTTGTATATAACTTGGGCTTTGTAGCTTTTATTTATTCAGACTCAATATGGCATGTTAATTAACGACTTATGATGGTGTCCTATTCTGGGCAGCTGTATAGGATCATCATGTGGTAAAAGAAGATACTTCCCTCCAAAAAAAAAATCTTTTAATGTGGAAACAATAAATTTCACAGAAAAAAAAGGTCGAGATTGCTTTATTTAGTTCCTGCCATTCTTGAGAAAAGGGCATACAAAGGCTGTTCAACGTTTCTTCTCCCCCATGGGATGTGTGGTGGCAAACAGGTATGAAATGAGACAGAAGATTGAGACCTCAGGAGATGCCTTATTCAGGCCCACAGGATGGTAGAGAAGACCAGACTGGTGCGTTTGCCAGGGCATGGAGTACCCACATAGACCCAGGAGCTGGTCTCTAGTTGTACTATATACAGCATTGTGTGCCAGAAGTCCTGGCATTAGAGAATTACATGGACATGGGCTTCTCTCACACTTCTTTCCTTGGGTTGGTGTTAGCAAAAAAAAAAAAAAAAAAAAAAAAGTTCCAGGTGCCATGTTGAGGAAATGGCAAGATGGGGTCTGTGTGTGTTGTCTGAACTCTGCCTGCTCACAGCAGCACAGACACAACAGCATGCTTCATAGCTTAAAACTGCAAGTGTGCTGGGCGTTGGTGGCGCATGCCTTTAATCCCAGCACTCGGGAGGCAGAGGCAGGCGGATCTCTTGTGAGTTCGAGGCCAGCCTTGGTCTACAGAGCGAGTTCCAGGACAGGCTCCAAAACAAAACAAAACAAAACAAAACAAAAAAACAAAAAAACAAAACCAAAACAACAAAAAACTGCAAGTGTGCTGAGTGTGGTGGCGGAGGCAGGTGGATGTGAGTTAGAGGTGGAGGCTAGCCTGGTGTACACAGTGAGCCCCAGGACACCCAGAACTATGTAGAGAGACCTTGTCTCCACCCCCACCTCAAAAAACAAACCATAAAATAGCAAAAAACAAAAACAAAAAAAAACCCAAATGAAATGAAGATAAGGGAGTCAGATCCCTGAGTAAGAAAAACATGGAGAACCTTCAGACTTTTTCTGTTAACAAATGACAGGAATATCTGCTTATTGTTTGTTCTTGGAGATTTTGTTCTAAGCTGACTCACCAAGAGGCACCTGCAGTCACGTGTGCAGACGGTGGAAAGCAGTGTGTACAGTCTCATCGATTGTCCTGAAAGCTGGAAAATGGTGTGTAATGTGCAGCTGCCTTCAGCTTCTTGCCGAACTCCCTTTGGAAGGGTTGGGTTAGGTCAGAGGTTGGAGCAGTTAGCAGGTCTTTGTGGAAGCAGGGGTGAGGCTGAGTCCTCATCTCTAGCTCCCAGGGATTGCTCAGATGTTTGAGGCTTTGTACTCCAGACTGCTCTGTCTTGCTGCTCTCACAGGGATGGGATATTACTGCTGCTTTGGATCCAGGCCCAAAGAAGTAGCAGATGACCATTTGCTTGTTTTTAAACACGCTTGTAGCAGCAGCCCTCTTCACAGAACCCTGAGGACACTGGTTGGTCACCATCCTCGGCACCCTCTGAGATGGATGGGCCAGGATATTTTCTACTTACTGACCTAGGTCTGACTCTCTAGTATAGTGGTTCTCAACCTTCCTAATGCTGTGACCCTTTAATACAGTTCCTCATGTTATAGTGACCCCCAACCGTAAAGTTATTTTTGTTGCTACTTCATAATTCTCATTTTGCTAGTTATGGATTGTAATGGAGATATCCAGTGTGACCTCGAGGGGTTGCAATCCACAGGTTGAGAACCACTGCTCTAAAGTTTGCCGAGTCCCTGCTTTCCTGGTGAACGCCCGTTGAATCCTCAGGGCTGGGAACTCGATGAGCTAGGTGGGTCTGTGGCAGCCTTCCCTTTTGAAGTGCTGATCTTGCCCCCCCCAAATGTCCACTTCTTGGCTCAGAGCCTAAAATCTCATGTGTGAGGCCAGAGGGACTGTATAAATGAGCAGAAGGGACAGCTCAGAGCAAGGCCAGGATTGGAAATGGGACCATTATCGTTTTCTGCTGTGCTCCTTCCCACACTGGAGGCCTAGCAAACTCACTGTGTAGTAAGGACCTGGGCATTCATTCCTCCTGCCTCAGCCTCCTGAGCTCAGAGATTTATATATGGGCCTGGCTTAGAAAGGCAAATGTGAAAACAAAGAACACATTGTTAGTGCCTATGTTGGGGGCCAAATGGGCTTTGTGCTCTTTTGTGATTCTTTGTCCTCTTTAGGAAGCCTTCCCTGAGGCAGATGTGACCCACTGGAACGAAGTTTAAACTTTTCACCGACCTGATATTTTGTAAGCAGGTGTCATACTCAACTGCCATCTCCACTACCATGCAGTACGTAGACTCCTGCCTCAACTGTGGTCATGGGTAAAGGCCTGGCAGGAGGGCGGGGCTCACTTGTGGGGATTGGCAGTGTGGGCTTGTATCACTTGTGAGTGAGTGAGGCTTAGTGGCCAAGCCCTGCTGCTCAGTGCACAAAAGACGAGTTAGGAAACACTTGTTTATTTTCGTAAGTTTTAGCTAGGAACAAAATATTGATCCCACTGTTGGGGTGGAGGGAGGGGATGTATTTTGAAATCGTTAATTTCATTATGTTATTCTCCATGTCTTAATCTGGCCTAACAATATGGTAGCTATAAAAGCCTGCCTTTGGGATAAACTTGAGTAAGTTTTAGTGTCTGGTGGCAGGGGATGGGTAGGGTGGCTTAGCATTATAGATCCAGTGTAGTCATGCAGTGCTGAGCTAGCTGCTTTCACCTGCCCCAACAGCCACCCCAGAGTAGTAAAGCAGCTTCCCAGGTTGTACCCCAGCCCTGGATGCAAGAGAAGAGGGCCATGTGTTTGCAGAATCCGCGACACTAGTTAGAAGATGCCCCTTTGTTTTCTTAGCCATTGAGAACAATATAGCATCTAGAACTATGGAAATGCTCACCAACTAGACCTTTACAAAAATTCTTACTTCCTGTGTATGGTGTTTGCCTGGATGTATGTTTGTGTACCATGTGTAAGCCTGGTGCTCTTGGAGGCCAGAAGTTGTCAGACCCATTGGTTCTGGAGTTATAGATGGTTGTGGGTGCTGGGAATTGAACCTGGATCTTCTGGAAGAGTAGCCAGTGCTGGGATTTCCAGGCCCCACTTAAGACTTTCTATATCACTGAAAAATTGGAATGTTGAAAAATTTTGTGTTTTCTGACAGATTTGTGTTTTCTCGGTAGGTCTGCGGCCCTGTTTTTCCTAATGCTAGGGTTAAAGGCATGTCCCACCACACCAGGCACTTGACATTTCTAATTCTGTCACAGTTCATATACCTTGAAAAGAATGAGAGATTCCTAGAACTTGGCTGTGAGCCCTCAATCTGAATCATTCTTTTGACCTGGAGTTGCCCTTGACCATGTTTTCCCAGGCGGTTTCATCATCCTTTGTACTGTGGTTTTGGTGATGTGGCATTCCTGAAAAGCACCTTCCTCTGTCACTTCCAGAATTTTCTAAGTGGCTGACAGCCATTCTGCAATTTGAGCCAGGCAACAATAGCCACATCCCAAAGTGCCACCTACTGCCATGACTGTGAACTGCATGAGATTTTGGGCATTTTAGAATCTGTACCAGTTATATCATCTCTAAAGGGTTTCATGACATCAAGTAAGTTGGAATGGAGCATACTTTGAAAACAAAGAAGACCACTTTTGTAACGAGTTAATGTAATGAATTTCCAATCTCATGAGGTCGAAGGGTCTTTGCTCACTTCTTGGCATAGCATATAGGTACTATAATACAGCTAGTATTGAGACCAGCACCGTGAGGTAATCATACCCTTCCATAGCTTCATGTCACATTCCTGACAGTTAACTGTTTTACCAGACAGGAGTGGACTGATTGCAGGGTCTGGTCCTGAGCTGGATTAGGGGCAGCCTTTTAGTGGAGACTGTTAGTTTTTAGTCTCTCAGGAAGGTAGGGAAGCAGAGGGGATAGGCAGTCCATAGTAGCCACAGGAGACTGGGGGAAGAGAAGCTACCAGTTCTCCCTTCCAGAGTCTAGCTTTTGTTTTTGTGTGGGAGGCAGGGACAAGCCTGGAGGAGGAAGGCATGCTTTCTAGTGTTCTTCATTCTGTATTTAACATCCGTCCCTCCGTAACATTGGCTGTGGGTCAGTCAAACCAGAGCAGTTGGATAGATGGACATCTTAGCTGAGGTTCCAGCCATGGAGGGAACTGACGAGAAACAAAGGACCGGACTTTTCCTGGTATCAGGACTTTGGATCCCAGTGTGCCTTCAAGCTGGCAGGCTAGGAATCAACTCAGTGTTGCACTTAAACAATGTGCATAATTATACCTAGTGTCCAATAGAGTGTTTAAACTACATTTAACGACAAAGTGAGGAATTTTTTTTTTCTTTTTTCTTTTTTTCCGAGACAGGGTTTCTCTGTGGCTTTGGAGGCTGTCCTGGAACTCACTTTGTAGACCAGGCTGGCCTCGAACTCACAGAGATCCGCCTGCCTCTGCCTCCCGAGTGCTGGGATTAAAGGCGTGCGCCACCAACGCCCGGCCAAAGTGAGGAAGGGTTCTTTCTTAGTGTTTTGTGGAATCAGAACTGGACTTGGGCCACAGATCTTGTTTCATCTTTCTTCTCCCCTAGTTGGGACAGGTTTCCTGTGTCCTTGTGTTGCAAGAGGCCTAAGTGTGCCTTTAGTAAGGTGCGTATGCCTACTAGGCCTACACTCAAGTCCACTTGGTACTGTGGCTCACCTCATGCTTCCCCTGGGGTTTCTCTGTAACCCCAGATGGTCCATAGCAGAAAGACTGCCTGGGAGGAGCCAGTGACTCCTCCCTAGTGTGTAGCCCACATGTACCCTGTCTAAACATGCAGTTCCAGACTTCTAGGACCCCTTAGAAATAATGTGCCATAGTCTTCACTGGTGGGGCTGAGCAAGGACGCCTCCATTGTTCCCTGCCTTCGGGGATCCAACACTGCAAGCATGGCTGGTTTCTGGGAGACCTGGTGGGCTTGGTTCATGGATCAGGTAGATGTGCATAACCCCCAGTCAGGATACAGATGGTAAACCAGGAACAGAAGGTGAGGAAACAGACTTCATGTTCACATGATTATCTTGTTTATTGAGGTCTGTTTGTTCTCATCGGGTGCTTTTTCCTCCAAGTAAACAGAGCAGGCGCAAATATCTATAATGAATAAATTTATTGTCTTACAAAAATCCTTGTCTAGAAATATGGGAGTACAAGAAAAGATATTTGCAGTCAGGTGTCTGGTGGTCAACAGCCAGTACAACCCATACAGGGGAAATCAAGGGTTCCAAACCCACGAGACAAACTCTTCCTAACAGATGTTAAAGCTTTTAACCCAAAAGGGCTGTGTTTTCAAGCACATTGCCGAGGATCGGGATCTGTCATTAACACTGATTTGCTGTCACTGAATGTTTGTTTATACTACTTACTAGAGAGGTACATGATATGAAGCACAGTCAAAACTTAATACATTAAGTTGTTATAGAGGCAAATAATATATTTAACATTGTCTTAGTACTGTAGTGTCTAAGGCACTTTCTGTAATGTCAGTTTGCTCAACTATCAACCAAAAACAGAATGCTAAGTGTTCATTGTAACACTGTCCAAAGGAAGGGAAAAGGAAAAATGAAGGATCACACGCCCACTGGCATGTCAACATTCAGGCAGATGACATCTGTTCTCGAGGTCCTGTAGCCTCATTGACAAACTTGGAACACACTTCCAACACAAAACTAACATTCCCGTTTTGGGCTCAAAGCAGTGGCTGAATTTGCAAGGTCAGCAGGAGGGTCTGGCTGGTTGGAGAGGACTGTGAGCATCCCAAGGGTCACAGCGGCTCACTCCTGAATTGAGTGAATTGCATACTCATCCCAGCAAGCCAGACACTTCGAGAGATTACCTAGAAGTCATTGTGATGGCTGCCACCTGGGGAGCCTTAGCTGTGTTGTAACCACTATCCTCTCTGTGCGCAGACAGCCCTGGGCCAAAGATTCTATTCACATGAGATGGTGGGGACACCATAAATTTGAGGGGCAGGGCCACCCCTTGGGAGACGGGCAGGGTAACCCCAAATTGATGCTGCTTCCCCAATCCAACCCACCCCTCCTAAGCCTCCAAAAGCCCCATTCACAGTTTGCTCACCGAGACAGTGATCATTATTCAAAGGAAATGATACAAGCGAAGGTTAGGTTCACAATGTTCTAAGAGATTGGATGTGGTTGAGGGGTCAGGGCCACATGAGCACAGAACTAAGGTACCTGTCAGGACGACAGAGCATGCAGAGCAACTGAGCAACCATCCTGGGGCCCCAGGCCCAGTGACTGGCAACAAGGGTTTAGAATTTGTTCAAAAAGGGTTATCTCCTCTTAATGTGTCATAAAGTGGTCTCTTGATGAACATATGGAAAATAGATGCAACGATGAGACAGTCTGTTTAATACGCATGTCTGGTGGAGGTGTATATATAAAAAGGGGGCAATTGTACCTAGTCTGAAGCAAGATACAGTCTGCGCAGGCCGCAAAGCCTTAAGACACGGTTGATCTTCCTGTGAGGAATCCTGGAGATTGCCATTCCCGAGTGCAGGGCTCAAGCAGACTAGCGCTGGGTTGACTTCTGGCCTGCTCTGTGTCCCCTCCAGCCTCCCGTGTCTATTCTGACTGGGGTGGCTGCGTCTCATTGACATCACTGGTCTTGCTTTCAGTGTCATCGTCAGATAGCTCCAGTGATGCCCCCTCAATGTGTAGCTGGCGCCGGCCAGATCGGCTTGAAGAAAAGCTGATTGGGCCGCCCCGCCTGGGAGAGAAATGCATGAGAGCATGTGGCTTTGAACCCCAAACAACACTCATTCTCCACCCACTCCCCCAGCCCCCGATAGACGTGGTACGTAAGGAGGATGGATTAAGGTAAAGCCCCATCTGCCCACAGCCACCCTTGAAAAGGCCAGAGAGCACAACCTTAAGCTATGCTTTTGTAGTCCACAGTCCTTTAAAACCCTAGCCTCAGTTTACTGGCCACACAAATGCAGGACTCTGGCAGCCTCTGCCCACTGGGCAGGCCTACCCTGACTCACTGGCTTTTCTGGGCAGTGTGTACACCTTTCACTCTGCTGTGCCTTTTGGCTCCTTCACTGTCCTGCATAGGAACAGTGAGGAGCGCTGGTGTATCAGGTCCGACCGGGAGCTCTTGCCCCGATTGAGTGGAACCTGCATCCTCTCTTTCAAAGTGGATGTCTGGATGTGGACCAACACCAGGCCAGACTGCAGATGTGTGTGTGTTCCACTGGTCTGGTGGACAGTGAGTGGGCCTGCCCCTCTGCTTTCTCCTGCTCATTGCTACAAAGGCCATGCATCAAACTTGACCGCAGGGATTCCAGAGGAATTGACACGAGCTCCAACGATCAAGCCTGCCATGCCAGCCCACCGTGCTCACTGCACTTACCTAAGACGGTTCTTGAGAGTGCTGACCTCACGGCTCAGGCCCTCATTGGCTTCGGTGGCATCATCCAGCTCCCTCTGGAGTTTACGCCGAGATGCGTTGGCACGTGTAGCCTCCTCTTCAGCTTCCTCCAGCTGGCGTTTAAGCTGCTTCATCCTGGCATTGGCCTTCTCCATCTTGGCGAGTTACATGAATGAAAGGCAAAAGGTGAATCTGTTTACCTTCGCTTAGCAGAGCCAGTGTTTAAAGAGCAAGCTACACAATTGGGAACTTAAAATTGCCTTAACCTTGAGTTTCTATAGAAGAAACAACCTGGTTTTCCATCTCCACACATGTGACTGATGGGGTTGTGGACAAAGACACCCTCATGAAGCATGGCTGTTCCCCATAGCACCCTGGAGGTCAGCACAGCCACTCTTGGAAGTGCAATTCACACCTGCCTCTTTTTTTTTTTCTTTTTTGGTTTTTCGAGACAGGGTTTCTCTCTATTGTTTTGGAGGCTGTCCTGGAACTCACTTTGTAGACCAGGCTGGCTTTGAACTCGCAGAGATCCGCCTACCTCTGCCTCCCGAGTGCTGGGATTAAAGGTGTGTGCCACCACCGCCTGGCTCTGGTGGTGCACCTGCCTCTTAACCCACCAATGGCTCCTTTGCTTCTAGACTTGCAGGGATGGTTAGTGCCTCATGGGTGCAAGCAAAGGCCCCGAGGGTGTGGGCCACAGGCACCAGTCTCTCGCACACGGGTGTGTCTTTACCCAGTGTGTACACAGACAGGAGGGTCGGGAGGCGTGGACAGGCTCCAGGCAAGGGGTGGCCTTGACCCGATCTTGATCTCTACTGGGATTCCAGGCATGTATGGGTGACCAGCACGTGTGTCTGTATTGGGGCGTGTGCATATGGGCATACGTTCTTCATATATCCCCAGTTTTTGCTGTTTACCATCTCCCACATTTTACCTCCACCCCGTTTCCTGGCTGCTGACTGTACTCAAGAAGTAAAACTGGGAGAAACTTGTTTGCCTGTGAAGCAGTTTAGTGGAGGAAGCGGAATGTTACTTTAAAATCCAGTCCAGGGCTCACACCTCAAAGCCTCACTGGCTCTGTCCTCATTGTAACTGGTGGGAACATGGGATGCTGTTACACGTCAGCTGAAGCACCACAATTAGGGTTTTCAAACCGTTTTCTTAATTCTGACTTCTTTGTTGAAGCATTTCCAGCGTTGTAGCCCTCACCCCACTTGCGCTTCTCCTACCTGTTCTTTATACTGATCCGCATGTCGCCGCTCATCTTCAACCTGCATGAAGATTTCTTTTAGTTTCTTCTCTGTTCGACGGACTAGTTTGTTGGCAGCTGCTCGTTCCCTGTCAAAATGACCACAGTGGTTTTTAAGTCTTGAAATTTAAACGGGGAAATACTTTTGAAGTTCTTTTTCTTTGGAAAATGATGCATATTGGAATGCCTTTTTAGACCTCCCAGATGCCTGAAGCAGGGATGGCCTTTCAATGAAACACAGCATTTGTTCTATGCACATAGGTAGCATGTCGCATACACCTATTAATCATAGTAAGCAAACTTGTGGGTTACACAGAGAAACCCTGTCTTGGGGGGGGCAATCTAATTTATGAAGGGATTATCTCAAACTTAGAATTTATTTACTACTGACTGTAATGCTGGGAGCTGTTATAGCTAATGAAAACACCAAACCCCATACACCACTTGAAGTAAAATGAATCACCACACTGTGCCCTGGGACTGCTGCCCATTGAGACGTGACTAACATGGAGGGCCCCTGCAGACAGGAAAAGTTCCCTCCTGTCTGGCTCGGGTGGGCTCGGGTGAAGGGGCAAGTTAAAACTTGTCAGTGAAAGCCCTAATCACATCTCACTGCCCTTGGAGTGGGAATGCAGTTCTGGGACTGTAGGGTTGGGAGGGGGCTGCACTCTTAACACAGACCCCCAACAAGGTGGGTCTGTGGGCTGCTGTGGCCCTCTGGCAGGGTCCAAGTGCTGCAGCTGCTCACGCTGTCCTGTGCACTGCTGTTCGCGCCAGGCATTATCGCTGTGGGGAACGGCCTGGTGGGAGGGAAAGGCTGCTGTGCTACGTTGCATTGCTATTGTGCTAGCAAATGAGCACCACCATGCTGGTGCTGGAAGTCAGGATGGCTTCCAGCAGGGCCCAGGCAGAGCCCCAGCCTCTGAGCTCTTCCCTCACAGCTCACAGAACCCTCTACCTCCTCTGCAGGCCCACATGTGCTTACGTTACCACGCCCCCTGCACCGGGTACTCTATGTAGGGCACGTGTGTGTCACGATGTGGCCTGGAGCCCTGTCGGCCTACAGCAGACAATGAAGGCCGTCCGAGGCCTCCAAGAGCGTCTTACTTGGCTTCCTGCTCAAGTTGTTCCTCCAGTTGCCCAATCTTGGCTTCCAGGGCAGAGATAGTAGCCTTGAACTTGGACTTGACAGCCCCTTCTAGCTCCTGCAGCTTGGCCTTCAGTTCCTTGTTTTGTCGCTCCAGCTGTTGACGGGCATTGTCACTCTTCTGGGCGGCACTGCGTTCTGCTGCCAGCTCAGTGTTCAGCGTGTCCACCTACAAGAGGAGAGATGGTTCAGATAACCTGTGTAGAGGCAGCACAGCCGCTCCCAGGAGACAGGCCACGCGGTACCTGTAGCGTGGTCTTGCGGAATCGGTCATTGAGCAGCTCCATGTTGCTCTGCTCCTCCTCCAGCTCCTCCTCCAGCTGTGCGATCCGAGCCTCCAGGCGCCGCTTCTCATCCAGCAGGGCAGACCTGGCCACAAGGAAGGAGCATCAGCACAGAGCAGCACGGCAGGGAACCGTGAGGTCATTGTATGATCCGAGCATCACTCCTGATTGCTGCTTTCTCCGCATCTACCCCTGATCTACGGACGAGCCCCGCCCTCTCCCATCTCCTCCCTGCCCGCATCTGCCTTCCTCTTCCTGGCACTGCCTCTGAACTACTGTGGTGACTCCCCATGACCTCCTTGCTTGCTACCTCTGCCTCCAGAATTCAGCCAGGATCTTAGATGCGACTGTGTAATCCCTGGCACACATTGTCATGATGTCCCGGCACTCCCAAGGAGAAAGCAACTTAACTGGGTGAAAGAAATGATCATAAAAAAAGAAGAAAAAAACCAAACTGAAAACCAAAAGCCTTCAGAGGAAGGTTACAAGGAAGTTACTTGCCAAGCCAATGAATCTGAAAGTGAGGTCTTGAAGTGCCAAGTCAGTGCAGTCTGTGGATGCCTGTTGTGTGTGAGGCCATTGGAACTGGCAGAGGTGTCTGCATACATGTGTGTCGTGTGTGACGGGCAGTGCCTGAGTCTAACCAGACTTGTGGTCGTCCTTTTAGACCTGAACAGATATGCCCACTGAACACTTAGATGTCAGGTGACTATCCCCAGCCTTTGTGACCACATGCTTGAGGGCAGTGAACCATGGCTGGAGAGGTAGGCTGAGGGCCACCACTTCCTAGACCCCTCCCTTGTGCCTGCTGCCCGGAGACTCACTTGCCAGAGGCGCTGCTGGCGATCTCGTCAGCCAGTTCATCTCGCTCCTGCTCTGCGTGTCTGCGGGCTCGCTCAGATGAGGCCAGCTCCTAAATGAGTTTACTGAGTTAGACCCTGGTCATTGCCACTTCCCCTCATGCTCCAGTCATGCTCTCCACACAACTGCAGTCTACAAGAAAGGGCTGGCTAAGTGCTGAGGTGAGATGTGCTACCCGCCCCTTTAAACAAGCCACTGTGTGTCCTGGCTATGTCCCAGGATTGCCTGTTCTTTACTATTACAGAATTAAGTGACAATGAAATCCCCTGTGTCATAATAAGGGGGAAAGCAAAGCTAGAACTTCAGAGGGAAGTTTGTGTCTTTTGTGAATGTATTAGACAAGATTCTCCACTCAGTGGCAGAGTGTGTTCTTAGCATGCTTGAGAGCTTGGTTTCACTCCCTGGTGCACACACATACACATCCTGGAGAAAGAGAAAAATAACCCAGGGGAAATAAACACACCAGAAGACAATGAACTAGAAAACATGAAGGGACGGAAAGCTGGCGTGCAGGACAAACCCAGGCTGCCTCATGTCTGTCCCGTTTCCAGTTTCTTTTTCACCCTGCCACCCAGACAGCGCCTTTTCTCACCCACTCTTCCCTGACAGTCTGTCCCCCAGCTTCTGTACGCCGTACTGCTGTTTCTCATACGAACTGTTGCCATGCCAATGTTTTGGCTCACTGTCTTTTGAGAAGATCTTGAAAATGTGTAAGAGAGGAATACACTCAAGGGTGTCTTATTACATGGGCAGAATTCTATACTACTCATGCTGGACACCCTTAGGGAAAGATGAATGAAAATGACTTGCTTTAATTGTCTTGCTCCAGAATTGAATGAAACGCACGGCTCTTACTCTAACAGAACAGAGCAAGCGTGTGAAAAGGCAACCCTACCGGGCAGAGCTAACTCCACACTTCATTAAGTAATCTCCCCTTTCTCTCGGGGACACGTTGTAGAAGCTGTGGACAAGTTACTAATCATCCATCTTGTCTTTAGCCAGTAGGAATATAATGAATGCTAGCATTTGTGCTGAACTGAGGCCACACTGTGGAGGTGATAAAATACACTTAATCTGATCTCAGAGTGATTCTGAGGACAAGCGTTTGCGGAACACATGGGCGACATGCAAACACACCTCCTGCAACTGAAGGATTTCCGCTTCCAGACTCTTCAGTTTCTTCTCACTCTCTTTGGATTGGGCAAAAATCTCATCTCTGGATGCACGAGCCTCTTCTAGTTCACGCTGGTAATCCTTCATCTGAGCCTGAGGTTAGAGACCAGAGTCGTTGAGGGAGTAGTTTTCATTCTCAGTATTGTTTCATCATAAAAAGCACACAGAAGTAATGAAGCTATCACAGCACCACGGCCTGAGATCCCTTGTGAATCCCTTGTAAAGCCCTCACCAGGAGCAAACACGCTGGTAACTCGAAAACATGGAATCTAAACCATGACCCAGTGGGTCACCTGCTGTGTGACAGGCACAGATGTCACCAGTATCTGTAGAAGTCCCATCTTAGCTAATCACTTTTTCACTATAAGAATATTCAACTTGCAATGAAGAGAATGAATGGGCTTTAACTCGGAAGACCATCAAGTAGGAAGGCCCAGTCTCAGAAGCTCCTACTTAACCCCAAAGTGGAGAGTTCAGCCCAGGTAATTGGCAGGACAAGGTATCAAATTGGGAAGAAATGAATAAACCTAGTAGGTTTATGGCATGATCTTCACTTAGGGAATCTTAAGGGATCTACTAAAAAAGCCATCCCAGCTAGTAAATGACTTGAGCAAGATTGATAGATACAAGTGAATATACAGAAGTTGCATTCAAAATTAGTCATAAAATTAAGTATAGATAACTAGGTACAAACTTAGAAGACGTGTAGAACACATACACCAAAGACTATAAAGTGTCAGACAGAAATCAAAGATGCATATACACCATAGAAGCAAGAAATTCACGTCCAACTATATTACTCCAATTACATTAATGTAGCAAGTTGAGCTACTGCTAACCAATTAGAACTCTGCCTAGTGCTTTTTTTTTTTTTTTGCTTAGAGATATAAACTAATCCTAAAATTCATACAGAATTGCAAGGAATCCAGACAAAATAGCCAAAACCAGTCTTGAAAAAGAATGAACCTTGGCCAATTTCAAAACGTGGTATAAGCCACAGTTATCAAAAATGTTGAGGGAGATATACAGGACCAGCATACAGATTGATGGGATAGAATCGCAAGTCCTAAAATAGACACAAAAGTGTGCCGAGATGATTCAGTGGGGACAACGCTCAACAAATGGGGTCAGGACAAGTGGAAGAATGAAGCTGTCTGCACCTAAGTCCACACAACAACAACTCAAAACGGGCCAAAACCTGCGTTGGAAGCATGAAACTCCTAGAGTTGGAGGTTGTATAGAGTACACACAAAGGGGGAAAAAACCTAGACTCTGCCAAAAATTAAAAGCTTGTTTTTCTCTTTCTGAAACAGGGTCTCCAAGTCAACCAGGTTTGTCTAACACCTGAGGCTGACCTTTAACTTCTGACCTTCCTGCCTCTGCCTCCCAAGTGCTGGCACTGCCGGGGTGCAAACCACAGCCAGGTTGTGTATCACACTGAGCTCAAACACGGAGCATTATATGCATTCCAGGAAAACATCTTACCAGATGGCCAAACTATAGCCTCAGCCCCCAACAGCCTCTGGCAAGGTGGCTCGGTGGGTAAAGACTCGTGTGTGAGCCTGCTGACCTGAGTGACACATGGGAAGACGGAAGGAGAGAACGGGCTCCACATAGTCTTCCTCCGACTTCCACAGACGTGCTGTGGCAGTGCCCCCTTCCATCATGCTCACAGAAAAAACCAAAACCTCAAGACACATCCCTTAAAAAGTAGAGTATATATAAAATTTCAGTATTTCAACTAAATTGTTAAAAGACAGGTCAGCTGAAAAGATTCACACACAGGATCAAATGACGTGTTCTTTTATGCTAAAGATAATGTATAGTGTGTGTATAGAAAGATGCTCAACAATATCAGTAAAAGATGCAAATCAAAAGCATCTTTTGTGCCCTCTGTAATCCAGAGCCGGGGAGCAGACACGACCCCGTGACCTGCTGCCAGCTGGTCAGTCAAGCTGAGTCTGAGCTGCAAGTTCAGTGAGAGGCATTGAAGAGGCCGAGGAAGAGGTGACTGAGAAGGATGCCGACACCCTCATGGGCAGGGGTACAGCTGACCCCACACAAACCCACAACGAAGTGCCATTTCCCTCCCCAAATCCTCCAGTACTAAAGTCCTAAAACGTATCCCGAGGCTGGTGTGGGGACGCACACCTTTAATCCCAGCACTGGGGAGGCAGAGGCAGGCAGACCTCTGTGAGTTCGAGGCCAGCCTGGTCTACTGAGTGAGTTCCAGGACAGGCTACTGTAAAGAGAAACCCTGTCTTGAAAAACAAAACAAAAACAAAGAGCAACAACAACAAAAAATTACCAAGTCAAAAAGATGCTTATATTCAGTTTAAAAGACTGTGGTGTATGCTATTAATCCCAGCACTGGGGAGGCAGAGGCAGGTGGATCTTTGTGAGTCTAAGCATAGCCTCGTCTACACAGCTTGTTCCAGGACAGTCAGGGCTGTTACAGTGAAAACCCTGTCTTGAAAAACTTTAAAAAAAAAATTAATTTGTGTATTGGTGTTTTGCCAGTCTGTGGCTATACATGTGTACCACATGCATGCAGTACACCATGGAGGCCAGAAGAGGGCACGAGACCCCCCCTAGAACGGTAGTATAGTTCATGTGAGCTACCATGTGGGTGGGTACTGGGAACCATACCTGGGTTGGTCCTGGGCAAGGGCAACAAATGCTCTTATAACTTCAGTCATCTGCCCAGCTTTAAGGAAAGTACAAGAAGTGAAGCCGTGACCCACAAACCTGCTGTCCACAGATGGCCTCCCCCAGAGGCTTGTCTGTGGTCTGTCTGCACATGTGCAGTTAGTTGTAAGCAAGAGTTCCCCACTGTATCTCCTTTGTCCTGCTGCAGGTCCACACACACAGCCCTGTCAGGCAATGGCTAGTGGCGGATGTTCAAGACGTGTAATTACAAAGTTAAAGGAGGGATTTTCCTCTAGTTTTTGTCACAATTCACAACCTTTCCTAGCAGTGCCTATCCCTAACCACAAAGACAGGGTCCACCTGCACTGGCTTGGTGCTATGAATAAGCATAGAGATCCCCTTTTCTCACTGGCCACAAAACTGTCACCTGGGTACCAGTGAGGATTGTCACTGTCTGAAGATCCCTTTCATATCATTGTAGAGGGAGGGCCACACCACCTCCTCCTGGGGATGTGGCTGGTTGGGTGAGTATTATGAGGGTGTTTCGGGATACAGGACCAAATCTTAGCAAAGATGTTCCTTCTGGTGACCACCCCAGTTCTGTCTCAGAAGCAAATCCAGTAACTCAGGGGACAGCAGCCCAGCATGACAGCCTGGTGCTTGCACCGTCTCTCCCTGCTTCAGCTTCAGCTTGTAGAAAAACCACAAGCTTGGTCCTAGTACAGCCACGTGACACTGTCCCACAAAGTGGAGCCTGCCTCGCCTACCTGAAGCTTTCGAAGCTGTTTGATTACTTCATCTCGGGCTTTGTTGGCAGCCTCGATCTGAGCCTCCAGGTCCTTCAGGTCTATCTCCATCTTCTTCTTTGAAGCCACAGCGAGTGCCCGCTGTTTCCGCTCGTCCTCCAGCTCTGCCTCGAGCTCCCGTACCTGAAGGACAGTGCTAGATTACAGTATACAGTATAGGTTCCTGTCACCAGCAGTCCCTATGTATTATTAATGGAAAAGCCTGAGGTCATGCCTTCTGGAGTCTACCTGGAGACCCAGGAAGGAAGACCTTAGGCCCAAGTTTAGGTGACTCAGAAAGACAGGAGGCACGAGATCGTGATTTAACGAGTGGGATAGAGGCGCAGAGGGTGCAGGGCAGCAGGCCAGTGGCCAGCGGACAGACCAGCATGACTGCAGCTGTGGCGAGCGAGGCCTGCTCAGTGCTGACTTGTGCTTGGCAAACCTGGGATTCCGGCTCCAAAGGTGGGCTCACTCAGGTTTTGGGCCTCAGGCCCAGGCAGAAACCCCATTTGATACACCAGCAAAGGAGGCTAGCAGCTGTGCAGCCGAGGAGGGGCAATGAGGAGCTGGAGAGAACAGGAACACGGGTGGAGGAGGGGACGGATACAAGGTGATCACGAGCTGGAGGCGGGACAACACGACACATCCCCATGGCCATCATTCGGGGGTTTAACTGTACCACAGGAACAGGACAGTACTAGTTACTTGTACTTTGTGTGAGGCAGAGAAAAAAACGTTCTCAGTCTAATGCCTACATCACTAACAATGAGCTCAAAATGTCCAGACAGGAAACCATTGAGATGGGAGCTGGGTCAGCTAATGAGTTCCTGGGGCTGTGACCTGAGCTTCCTTATCTGAACCGCTTTCCCATTCATTGAGAAGTACCCGGGGTAGCCAGGGTGACCTAGGTCATCTTGCAGTGGGGACTCTGAGCAAATCTCTTGTCATGAACTTGGAAGTGACGGGCAAGGACCGCAGTGGAGGCAGGCACTGTGCCACGTGGGAAGGGAGAGGCTCCTTAGTAACACTGAGAAACTTGGGGTGGCAGGGTCTTCTCCAAGGGGAGACCAAGGCTTCTGCTGCCCCTGCTTCTCCAGAAGACACTGAGAAACTTGGGGTGACAGGGTCTTTTCCAAGGGGAGACCAAGGCTTCTGCTGCCCCTGCGTCTACAGAAGACAAGGATGGGGAAGAGGCAGGACAGCAGCTTCCACCACGCGAGTTTCTCCCCACCCTGACTGCATGCTACAGATCTGGGTCTGCTGCATCCAGAGAAACAAGAGGCTCCTTAGGTGGTGTAACTGCCCTGAGCTTTCTCAAGTGTGGTTTCAAATATGTCTACCGTTCTTGCATTACTGTCCTCAGAGTTAGAGCCTGAAGTCCTGTGTGGGCTGCACTTGGGGACTCACTTCTGCAACAGCATGAAGGGATGGGGCTGGGAAGGCATAGCTCTTGTTTGTGTGCTGGGTCCTCTCACTCTTGGACGGATAAGCAATCTTCAGCTAGGCTGATGACAACAGGTGAGGCGGCTGCCCATGCTGGGAGGGTGAGCGCATCTGCACAGCCCCTTCCAGTACAGCCACCAGAGGACACATGGACCAGATCTTACTGTCGTTAATTCACTAAGTTTGTGTAACTTACCCGGCAATAAAGAACCAATTAAGTTAATGAAACAAATCAGTAAAATGAGTACCTTGACTGTTTTCCTCTGACAGACAGCCTAGCTAAGTAGCAATGACATTGGAGAAAGAGAAGATCCAAACTAGTGACAGCCAAGTCCTTCAACAGTCAACGTTATTCTCCAGCTAATGCTTCCCAGCATGAACTCCAGGGCTGACCGCTGGGCTGGTATTAGAACACACAAGCACACGTGAGGGCCACGCCTCCCTCAACCCACCTGCTTCAGTAGCAGACGCTTCTTCTCTTCATTCTGCTCATCTCTGGCTTGCAGGTCTCTCTCAAACTGGGCCTTCATGGCCTGCATGTTGACCTCCAGGCGGAGCTTGGCGTCCTCAGTGGCCTGGAGCTCATCCTCTAGCTCCTCCAGCTGGGTCCTCATTTCCTCCACCTGCTGCTCCAAGGCCCGCTTGGATTTCTCAAGCTCGTGCACCTAAGACACAGGAAGCATCAGGATTGGTGAGCAGAGGCTGCTATTAGATTCACCCCCTGTGCCGAGGCACCTGCCTGCTGTGAGGCTACAAGAGACCACCCACACTGCCCATGAGCAAACCTGTGATAGAGGGTCAGTCTGAAAAGCAGGGCATGGCCACAGGATGCTGACTGTTCTCTGAACAGGGTCCCCAACCAACAGGAGCCCCTGAACCTGGCACTGCACTGAGTGCTCGACCTCCTGTCCCGGCTGGCCCGCCCAACCATCCAAAGCGGACCTAAGCGCTGTCACACATTCCCTTTGGGGTCCATGGTCATGTTAGCTCTCACAGGGGGGAGCAGTCACAAAAGCCACAAGAGTGTGTGAGTGTTGGTTACGGCAGAGAAAATGACTATGGCACCACTATTGCAACCCTCTTCATTTACAGGGTTGCATCTACTCTGGCTAGCCACTTCTTGGCTATGGAGCTGGTATGCAGAAGGCCCAGCAGGACAAGGTGATCTTCTGTTGTCCAGTGTGGTCAGATGGCCCACACCCCACACAGATGACATCTGCTCTTTATTTACAGTCAGCTTCATACTTTTCTAACCCAACAAGACAAGCGAGATGACAAAGTTCACGTGAGGATGGCACAGGGAGCGTGGGGTTCCCTCTCCAGAGGAAGGATGGGAGCTGCGAAGAGCCCGGCTGGCTTCGGCTCACTTTGTGACTCTGCCAGTCAGACACCGAGGGAGGGCACAGGGCAAGGAACAAGCCTAGAGGGTCTTGGGGAAGACACACATGGGAAAACACACAGAAACTTTTTTTTGTAGTTTTTTTTTCCGAGACAGGGCTTCTCTGTATTGTTCCTTTCCTGGAACTAGCTCTGTAGACCAGGCTGGCCTCAAACTCACAGAGATCCACCTGCCTCTGCCTCCCAAATGCTGGGATTAAAGGCGTGTGCCACCAACGCCGGCCAAACACAGAAACTTGTAAGCTGTAATTCCTGACACCACAGATGCCCTGAAGGCAAGCACTCTGGCTTCAGAGGGAAGGCTAGGCGGGAGGGGGAAAACGAGCTTCAGCGCCCACGAACCTCCATCTTCTAGGGCACCCGGGGATACTTGATAACTAATGGAGATGCAGATGTGAAATCCCCTTGTTGAGGGATGCCTCTGCCAGGATTGGGGCAGGGAAGGTCAGGGCCAGGATGAACATCTGGACATCTGCTAGGGTTGCTGTAAGAATTCCACATCTGGGGGGGAGGGCCTCAAAAGACGGCCTCAGCAGTAAAGAACACTGATTGCTCTTCCAGAGGACCTGGGTTCAAATTACAGTACTTAGCCACCTGTAATTCTAGTGCCAAGGCATCCAGTGCCCTCTTCTGCCCTCAAGGGCATAAGACATGCACACGGCCTGCACAGAGACATATGTGCAGACAATATACTCATACATAAATAAATAGATTAAATGTATGTTGGCCCAGATGGGAAAACACATTGGCCTCTATCTGCCTACAGGACAAGGCTCAAGTCGGCTTTGCTATGGCCGGTGTCCCCGGTTCCTCATGTCTCGCAGCCATGGGCAACTTACATTCTTCCCCACGTCGTCTTTGGAGCTCATCAGGTCCTCCATGTCTGCTCGGAGCTGCTTGTTTTGCCTCTCGAATTCCTCCTTGGCCTCCAAGGCTTCTTCGAGGGCCCGCGCCAGGGAGAGCGCTTTGGTTTCTTTCTCTCTGGCCTCAGCTTCAGCCCGGTCCCGCTCTTCTGCATAGCGAGCAGAGATGCTCTTCTCTTCTGCCAACAACTGCGTGAGAGCAGATGGCACAGTGAAAACGTCACTCACCAGTGACACAGGCTTGCTCACCTCAAGACCACCACCAGGGTGACCATCCCCATACGAACTTGCAAAGCTCTCTGAGCCAACAATTCCACCTGTGGAAGACTACGTACTCGCCCTCATGTAATAGGCCACAGTCAAAACACAAAAGTGTATAGGCTGTAAGTATGGGCTTCTGTGAAACAGTAATGAATTTCAGGTTGACACTAGGGTGCTGTCCACAGCGTATCATTTTATAGACACACAAGTTCTCAGATGAGACACTCAAGCCTGACGGCACAGTGCTCATCTCAAGAACCCTGCATGGTAGCTATTCCCCCGTGCAGGATTCCTGGGCCTTCTCATGCTTTCTGAACACTGTACTAGTATGTAGCACTTTTAAATAAGAAAAGCTTGTCTTAAACCAAAACCAGAGTGAGAGCTTCTTCAGGATGTGGGGTCTCAGGGGCCTGGGACACGGGTGCAGCCTCTGTCACCTGATCGAACTTCTTCTGCTTCTTCTCCAGGTTGGAGGCACTCTGGCGCTGGTGGTCCAGGTCCACCGCCAGGTCGTCCAGCTCCTGCTGCAACCGGTTCTTCGTCTTCTCCAGCTTGTCATACGCTAGGACCTTCTCCTCCAGCCGCTGGCTCAGCGCCTCCACGTCCTTAAGCAGCTTCTTCTTGGCTTCTTCCAGACTCTCGATTGTCCCCAGGTCATCGTCCACTTTCTTCTTGGTGTCAGCCAACTAGGTTTTGGGTAAGGAGAAAAGGGTCGGTATAAGAACTCGTCTCCCTTTTGCATTTCAGTTTCCAGTATTATAAACTAACATGGACCGCTGAACCCTGGAAAAGGAGCCCTTAGCTAAGCTGTAAAAAGGAGCCCAGCTGAGGCTTCACAGAAGTCACAGTTCTGTCTTCAAAGGGTGTGATGTTAGGAAGAGGACATCAGCATTTGGCTGGGTCAAAGAAAAAAAGGGCAATGAGCTTAATTTAGTGCAGCCTAATTAACTGCCCCGAATGCAGCGACAGAGTTCCGCCCGGCTGCCCAGTCGCCACTCAGCATACATCTAGGGCACACTGCTCCCGAAAAGGACACGCACCTGGGCCTGCAGGGCCAACACCTGCTTTTCCAGGTTCTTCCTCGCCTCCTCCTCCTCCTCCTGCTGCTCCTGAAGGCTGTTCTTCTCCTCCTCCAGCTGTCGGATCCGGCTGCTCAGGTTGAGTTTTTGGCGAGTCTCCTCTTGAAGGAGCTCCTGTGTGTGCAAGGGCGAGCGTAGGTTACCTCCATCATCAACCCTGGGCTCGAGCCCCATCAGAGACCAAACTAAAATTAATCTCTCCTGACAATTATGTCAAAAAGGAAATACTTCTGGGGACAAGAAATACCTAGTGACACTAATGAACACACAAGACCATTTTGCAACCATCTGCAAAGCAGACCCAGCTCTAAGCCCATTCTCACCCAGGCCATACCACTACATGCCCTGTGTTGGAGTCCCTTCTGATCTCCTCTGTATTCCCCTGCTCCAGTCCCAGCACTCGGCAGGCATTTCCAAGATCAGTCTCAGCCACCCTTTTTTTTTTTTGGTTTTTATGAGACAGGGTTTCTCTGTATTGTTTTGGAGGCTGTCGGTCCAGGCTGGCCTCGAACTCACAGAGATCCGCCTGCCTCTGCCTCCCGAGTGCTGGGATTAAAGGCGTGCGCCACCACCGCCTGGCTCAGCCACCCTTTTTTAAAATCACTTTACCTTTCTATTTTTAGCTTGACTGCTTCCCCAAAATGTAAGTGCGAAGACATCTCTGCTGCTTTTAGGCATTTTTAAAGCTGTTATAGGGCTTTTGTCTCTTCCATCTCACTGACGAGGCTGTGCCTTGCCACAGTCTGCACTGGGTGCTGAACTTGTCCCTGACAGCCCAATTATTCTGCTCTCTATCTGAGACGTTTACCCCCGTATTCTGAGCCCCTCATCCGAATCCCTGTGTTATCTTGTCATCTGTTCTTTCACAGAATGCACTCGTCAGATGTCCTGGGTACACATGTAACGTTCTGACAGAACTTCAAAGCTTTGTTTTATTCTCATCCTATCAACTGGCCAAAAGTTCTGTTTCAAAATCTAACCTGTACCCACCCCTCCCTTGCTACCCCAGGGTACCTGTGTGTCCTGCAGTTGAGACTCGAGACCAGCAGCATCCTTAGCAAATTTAATACCTTTCTTCTCAGCTTCTTCCAGAAGTGTGGAGACGTTATCCAGCTCATTCTGCAAGGAGGTAAGGGTGAAATTCAGTTCCACAGTAAGAAAGTGATCTAACATCACAGCCCCTAGAGAACATAACAGCAGAGCATGTGCATGTGTGCGTGCGTGTGTGTGTGTGTGTGTGTGTGTGTGTGTGTGCATGTGTGTGTGTGTGCATGTGTGTGAGTGAAATTTTAACTAGCACACTCAAGGAATGCTACTCAAGGAGTAGTGTTAAGGCCTGCTCTACAGCCTCCTCCCGTCTCCCACTGAACAGGCAGGGGCACTCTGATGCCACGATAGTGTCTTACTTTCACCACGAACAGACAAAACAATGAAACCACATCTGTTGGAAGCCACTGCAGTTGCTGTGTGAAGGGCCAGCAGGCATTTTCCAGTAGGCATTTTCTTTTGTGTTAATCTACATTAGGCACATGCTGTGGGCACATAGAATTTGCATTCTTACAGAACTTGAAATTTGATTTAAGGGACTCAAAAGGAAATATGCATACTAGTAATCATCCCAAAGTTCTTCCAGCTTTTAAAATCAGGTATATATTCAGCATGAATATATAGTCGTCGATGGTCAGAATTCAGGAATAATGTGATATTTCCCTCTTTTCCTCCTCAATGAAAGATGCCTCCAAAAGGGGCCGAAGAGATATCTCAGAGGGTAATAGCACTGGCTGCTTTTCTGGAAAGGTCTGGGTTCGGTTTCCCAGCACCCACATGGTGCTCACAATGGTCTGTCTGTAACTCCAGTCCTAGGTAGGGCATCCAATGTCTTCTTCTGGCCGTGGTGGGCACCAGGCACACAAGTGCTGTGCAGACAGATATGTGGATAAAACATAGCATAAAAATATTTTCTAAAAAGAGGAAGAAAATGTCCCTATGGTGTAAGATGTCTTTTTATTTTACTTTTATTTTTATTTTTGTGAGTGCCCTGGATACTCACAGAAGAGACAGCAGGCCACCCCTGTCCTCATTGTCTTTTGGTTATGCTATCACAGAGGAAATATATTGAAGACATATTTGCATACTTAATGAGACAACCATGTTTCTTTCTATTTTGACTTCCTAGTGACATTCTTCAGAGAACTCATCTTTCACTGCTCTTGGGTATAGGGTGCTGAGGAAGAGCTCTGGGGTTAAGAAGAACTTCTACCTGAGCTCCGAAAATGGCCAGATAGCAGGCCCTTAGCTCCCACGGCCTTCAGCTTTCTTGCCTAGCGCGTGGAGCTGGTGTGAAGAAGAAATGGGAAGCACCTATGTCCACAGAGGCCTAGTGCATCCCAGGAAACCACCACTGCCACTCACCATGCCTCCGGCCATGCAGAGTTCAGCATACCATTTCTAACACCTCCCTTGCAGGAAAACCTTCAGAGATCCGAGAGAACCCACACACGCAGGCACACACAGACATTTTGCACACAGCAGGCCAGTCAGAGATCCATGAGAGCCCACACACGCAGGCACACACAGACATTTTGCACACGGCAGGCCAAAGGCAGTTCTCCTTAAAGGCCTGCTTGTGACAACCCTGGCCAGGATGCAGAAAACAATTCCCTAAAAGATAAGCATGGCACAATTAGACTATCTGCGTAAACCATGTGGCCCATTCTGAAAACCTGCTGTCCTCCCAGGCAGGGCGCCTACAGGACCCACTTCAGCAATGTCCCACAACTTGCTGAGTGTCTGATGGAATTTCTGAAGGGTGACACTTGACACGCTGTCACCACCCTGCTGGAGGAACTGAGTGCATGCTGTGGGGCTGGGCTGGAGGTTCCCAGATGTACACAGTTGGCCACCACAGGGTCTGTTAGCTTCACCTTCCTTCCCTGTCCTGTGTTCCCTCCCTGGAGCAAACACTGAATCACTGGGAGTCCCCGGGCCTCTGAGACAACCAGCTTCTTCTGTATTTTCTTCAGTGCGGCAGCAGCAACCAAAGTCCTATCTGTAAGTTGCTTAGCTGGCTGCACTAACGTCCATTATTAGACACCAAAGGTGTCCCTGATCCAATGCCCGCACACATCTCTACAGCGAGCAGCTTTAAGCTGACCCTGTGTGAGGCTTATTTCTCTAGGACAAATGAGAGACACCAATTTTGGGGGTCCAAGAGTATTCAGTTTTAGGGCTTACAATATACAACAATCAAAGTAGGAAAAAGAAGCTGCACCAATTTACACTTTAAACACTGGTGTGCAAAGCCAGTCTCTTCAGTGCTCTTGTTGCTAGAGAACAGAGAAGACGAACTTGTGCTTCAGAACACTCACCCACAGCTACAATTCCCAGCAGCACCAGGCAGGGCCACACAACTCTCACACACACACACACACACACACACACACACACACACACTCTCTCTCTCTCTCTCTCTCTCTCTCTCTCTCTCTCTCTCTCTCTCTCTCTCTCTCTCTCTCTCTCTCGCTGCCATATTTAATTGTGATGACACTTTTCCAGGTACCTAATAGAACATGGCAGACTCCAGCTTACCTGCAGCTTGTTTGCTTTCTCGGCCAGCTCTACCCTGAGCCTGTCACCTTCTGACACCTTGGCGTGGAGCTCCTGGACCTGGGCGTCCAGTTTCTTCCTCTTGTGCTCTGACTCGGCCTTGATCTGCTGCAACACCTTCACCTCACATGCCAGCTCCTTGTTGTCTGTCTCCAGGCCCTGCTTGTTCTTCTCCAAATTGGCTTTGAACTAGAGATGGGGGAAAACGCCTTAGTGCTTGTCTTACAACACTCCATAAAAACCACTGTGTGTATCTGCAGACTTCTGCGAGGCACACAGTGAGCCTACAGTAACCACGTGCTGGGAATGCATGAAAACACCCGCTGTCCTGAGTAGCCAGGGTTCTGGGAGGGGAACACCTTGCGTGTTGTTGGGACGCTTAACTATGGACTGCAAGGCACTCATTGTACTGTGTAACTCTTTTTGACCATATAGGGCAGAGGGAATAAACTATGCGCATTCCCTAACAAGTTGTCAGCTAGAACAGTTTTCCAGACTTACTAACCTGGGCTGGGAACAGGGTTGGGTCTCTCTGAGCATGGCTGAGGTTGGAGACGACACTACCCAGGGCTCTGCAGCCACAGGACTTGGTTTAATCTGCCTTTCCACTCACAGGCTGGGGGCCCAGCTTATGCTACTGAGCCTAGTTCTCTTATTCTTTAAATGACAATGACAGGTTACCTTACAGTGACTCTCAGCAGAGACTGGCCCTCACTAAACAGAAAAGAGAAAGAGGGGGACCGGCGGCACACTGGCAGGAAGGCAAGGAGGCCTGTGGGAAGAACAGGACGGCCGCCCATCCTGAGGGTAGGAGACTGAGGAGAGCACAGCGGGAGGAATGAAAACAAGTGTGGAAGGCAGAGGGAGGGGCTCACACGGCTACAGTGGCTGCTGACCTCAGCTGAGGGCCCAGCAGCGCTCTGCAGAGGCTGGGGCTAGCCAGTATGACGAGATGGAACAGCAGAATGGGACTGTCTGGGGGGATGGGATTTCACTGGGACGCAGAATGAGACTGGGTCCTCACCCTTTTAGCCTGCTCCAGTTGCTCGGAAAGCTCCTCCAGCGCCGTGGCGTGCCTCTGTCTCATGTCCTGGATCTGAGCTTCGTGGTTCTTAGTTTCGTCCTCGAGAGCCTTTTTCAGCTCCGCTACTTCCTGCTCACGTTTTGTGCTAGGGACACATTTTAAAGTATGATGATCAGAAATGGCTAACTGGTTAAACTAAAATGTATGTACACACTGTTTGAGCTTAGTGTAAACCTTATGGCAAGTCCTTTGACAAGCACCAGACATGCTGTTTCCAGTAAGTGGGTATGTTCATTACGATGGCATCAGAAATCTTAGAAACAGTGCAACTTGCCCTCCATGCTGACTTAGGACCGTTATTCACTTTGAGATGCATAAGGGTCGTCCAGTCCTTTTGTGCGGTCTGGCCTCACTTGTATGCAGGTCAGGAACCATTGACACGTGAAGCCAAGCTGCCTGCCTTAGTCTAGCCAACTCCCTGAAGTAAATAAATCCCAAGAGGCTTTTAGCAGCTGCGGTTATGAAGGTGGATCAGGACCCTGCACCACACAATAAGCAAGCCTCTTCCTCACCATCTCTGTGGAGCATGACCGGGAACTAATGTCTGTCCTTCAGCTGCAGCTGGTGAGGGGCAGGCCCTGCTGCAGGTGGGGGCATCTCTCTCCTGCCCACGCTGCCACATGATGGATGAGTAGTGGGGCCAGCTCTCCCACGCTTGCACCCTCAGGGCTGGCTCACCTGTTTTATGTTTTTTAGATAAGCCAATTTTTAAATGTGTCAACCTGAGCATCATGTTGCAGTGCATGCTTAAAGCCTGAAACCAGGAGTTGCCTGTCATGTGGGAGGCCCTTGAACTCCCCATCTCTCCGCACTGAAACCAGAGTGGTGAACCCACTGCTGCTAAGACCTACATCAGCATGTCTTGATTGTCGTTAGCCCCACAGTTACAATGAAGGGCATCTCTGGAAGACTGGATGTTTGCTTTCAGAAGGACTGCCAGCTCTGTGGTTACATGTAGTCTAAACAGAAGAGTCACCGAAGCCCACTTCAGCACAAGTCCTTAGACACTTGCTCTGGCCTGTTCTCAGCCAGTGTTCCATCAAGATCCCTTCAACATGCCTGGTGGCCAGGGTCCTGCTTATCAGACTCCCAGCAAACCCTGCTCCAAACTGGTCTCTCCTTGGATCCAAAAGTCATAGAACTCTTTAGCTCTTGTCTCTCCTCTAGTCTCAACAACCCCACTCCATGTAGATTTCCAGCATGGTAGAGAATCCATGTGACCACAATTCACAGCCAAGGAAAAACCAGTGGACGAGGCATGGGTAAGAGAGCACTCTATCAGGCTTCAGTGAGAAAACAGCACACACCCAGCTGCAGGAGAGCCCAGGTCATGCCTGGTGTGCGCCACCACTGAGCACATGCTGGCTTTGGTAAATGTGGACACATCATCTTAAGTTTTTTAACACGGAATTTCTCTCTAGCCCAGGCTAGCTTCAAACTTGTGGCACCCCTCCTGTCTCAGCCAGGTACATGGAATTACATGTGTGACCAACCATACCCAGTACAGTTTTATCTTCTCAAGAGATGAATAGGAGAAATGATCAGAGTTGTGGTCAAAAGCCCATCTAAGGGCCAGAAACCCAACTCTGTGGCTGAGAGTACACTGCTCTGTGGATGTCCTGAGTTCGGTTCCTAGCACCTCCACCATGTGGCTCACAACTGCCTGTAAATTTCGTTCCGGGAGATCTGAGCTTCTGGCTCTTTGGGCATCTGTGCATCTGCACACATGGGCACATACTTCAGCCCCCATTAAAAAATAAAAATAAAAAAGACCTTTTGAGAGTAGATACCTCTGCAAACTTAAGTTGGGTCTGATAAAGCAGAACCTTTGAAGAGAGAGCCAGAACTGGACATTCTCCTAGACATTCACGCCCAATCCTGGGAGACGGGCTGGGCTGGCTGCTCATGTCTTTACAGAGTGCTCCTGAAGCCCTGGTCTGACCTTGGTCTCACCATTCCCCACGGCCACCCTGCTGCCCAGACACTGTTGTGATCTGTCATTCCCCCAGGCCTGGTTCCTGGTCAATGAGTAGCTTCAGATGTCACACCTGGCCCCCCTGGGAAGGGGGACAACACTGGTTTTCAGCACACTAATTGTCCCTTCTGGGTGCTTGGTACCATTCCTATGTCCTGATTCCTGTATTAAAAAACGACCCCTCAATTCCACTTCATCCAATATTGCAGCCTCACACCGGGGCGATGGTGGCTCTTCAACCACCCACATCCCAGAGCCCCCGGCAGGTGTGTATGGGCGTGCACACTCGCACAACAAACTGAATCACCAGCCTAGGCAGTGTGGGTTCCCTTCTGCCTGGATTCAAGGTTCCTGGAAGGAGCGGCAGCAAGGAAGAGGCCAAGTAGCAAGGTAGACCGTGTCCCAATGGCCTTGCAGATGACATCTACATGTCAGTGGCCTACCTAACCGGAGTTGTGACTTTTTTCCCTTCGATTTTTCAAGACAGGGTTTCTTTGTGGAACAGTCATAAGTGTCCTGGAACTTGCTCTGTAGACCAGGCTGGCCTCAAACTCACAGAGATCCGCCCGCCTCTGCCTCCCAAGTGCTGGAGTTAAAGGAGTGTGCCACCACCGCCCAGCTGACTTGTGACTTTCTACGGGCTGATAACTATAGGTTCCTATCTGTGAACCTTCTCAGGCTGTGTCAACCCATGCATGTGGGGGTGGGCCCCTGCCTGGCTCCTGGGGGAGGAGACACTGCCTAGGACATCCCCATGCTTGAGGCCTGTTCTCACTCGCCTTTTTTCTTTAGTGTTGGGGATTGAACCCAGGACTTGGCTTGCTCAGCAAGCACTCTCCCTGTGAGCTGCCTCTCCAGGATTTTCATCTTTTGTACCCTCCTCCTCATCTGCCTGCAGGTGCCAGGCCATTCCATCGTCTCTCTTTAGTCCACTTTTCCCTTTGGTCCCGTCTCTTGTCCTCTATAAATCTCTTCTGAGTATGGCTGCCCCGCCCTTCTGACCGAAGCTTCAAACCATATCCCACAGCTCTCAGCCTGCTGTTTGGTTGGTCACTAACCACAGCCGCTTCACCGCCCATGTTTCCTGGCTTCTTTCCAAGGCTGTGGGAATGGCATCTTAAAGGAGAACCGAGCCCGGCACCCCTCACTCACCGTAGCTCCTGCTGAGCTGCCGTGGTGTCCAGAGTGTCCTCCAGCTCTGTCTTCAGGGCTTCCAGTTCCTCACTCAGGTCCCGCTTTTGCTTCTCGGCCTTGTTCCGCGAAGCCTTTTCGGACTCGAAGTCCTCCTGGAGCTCAGCGATCTGGGCCTGCAGCTCCCGCACGACTTTCAGAGCATTGTTTTTGTGCAGGGTTTCATCATCTCCCCTGTCAAAAGACCCAGGGACAAAGGCACTCAGGTAGCGCTCGGGTGGGCCGTGTCTCCTCCCTGACCACCAGTGCTGGTGACAACACCCCAAACTAGCAGTGGGAGGCCAAGTGAGAGCTCTGTTTCTCTACTTTAAAAATGTCCTCTCAAGTGAAGTGTTAGGGCCAGAACAGTTGGAGGGGGCTGTCCCGCCAGCCGGAGCATCACAGCTTCAGTTTCTGCTCTCTTTGGCACATCTTCAGACTTAAATGCATCACTTAGGTGTTGGCAAGGCTTTCTGATGGGCAACAGTACTCTATTCCAGAGTCTCCCAAGTACGAAGCCTGCTTCCAGGTCAGAGAGTATCTGGCTGGACTCACAGTGACAAGGGCCAGAAACATTTCTTTCTCTTTTTTTTCAAACTTGAGACAGGGAGTCATTGAACCCAGGATGACTGTGAACCTTTGGTCCTCCTGCCTCTACCTCCTGGGATTACAGGCAGCGCCTTTACACTTAGTGTTATGTAGTGCTGGGCTTTATGCATGGCAGGCAAGTATGCTACCCAGCTGAGTTACATCTCTAGCCCCATCACAAGTTATTCTTAATTAAAACATGTTATAAGACCATGTAGCCAAGTAGTAACACTTTAAAAATGAGATATTAGGTGGAAATAAATATTTGAAATGGCTTCAATATTCCAAACAGCTTTGGACTAAACAGCAGATGATGGAATAAAAGAGGAAATATTTTGGAAATGTTATTTCCTCCAACGTTCCAAAACACTGAAACTAACCTGTAATGTACAGACAAGAAAATATCTGGTGTGGTAAAGGAGCGTGCTCTCTGGTGTGACCCTCCCAGGATTGAGATGTGACAATTATTTGTAAGTCCAAATATTGACCGTGGCTTATGAGACCTCGCTGCTCTGGTATAAATTATGTGCTGCTGGGTTTTTCATGAACTTATGTCATAACTGACATTAAAGAAACCACATCTTGGGGCTGGAAAGATGGCTCAGAGGTTAAGAGCACTGACTGCTCTTCCAGAGGTCTTGAGTTCAATTCCCAGTAACCACATGGTGGCTCACAACCATCTACAATTCAATCTGGTGTATATGTAATAAATAAATCTAAGAAAAAAAAAAAAAAGAAAAGAAACCACATCTTGTTCTCTGGGGCTCTCTGATGCTTCCAGATGTGGGCCGAGATGCAGGAGTGCAGGCTTATCTATGCAGCTGTCCCCCCCAGGGTGTGTCCCCCCAGAGTGCCAGCACTGCAGACCTGGCCAGCGCTCCCTGAAGCTCCTCTTCCTTCTTGGCCAACTGGACCTTGAGCTCATCCACCTGTGCCTGGAGCTCAGCGATCTGGTCCTGCAGGTCAGTTGTTTCACCATCCAGTTTCCGTTTGGCCTTTTCCAGTTCCTGTCGAGTTTTCTCCTCCTTCTTCAAGCGTTCTGCAAGCAAGACAGAGCAGCCCTTCACCATACTGCAGAACACTCATAGTGAGCTCACATATGACTGCAAGCTGAAGACAGAAAGAGAGAGAGGGAGAGGGAGAGGGAGAGAGAGAGAGAGAGAGAGAGAGAGAGAGAGAGAGAGAGAGAGAGAGAGAGAGAGAGAGAGAGAGAGAGAGTGGGTCCCCCCTGCGGGGTCTGAGCAGACCGCCGTCACTAGCTGCTGGACCAAGGACAGGTTTATTAGCCCTTCACTGCTTCTGCCCTGTCTTCTGCAGCCACACCATCCTGACATCACTTCTCCCAGAGATGCTGATGCTGCTACTCTGAGGTTTCATCTCTGTCCCTCCAGGCCCTGCCACTGGCCAATCCACACCTTTGTGAGGTGTCACCTGGGCACTTCCATGCAGTGTTTAGATCAAATGCCCAAATGCCCATGGCCATAGGATTAAATTCCACCCTAGTCAAGTCCATCAAAGGCGAATTTCAAAAGAAGGAAAACTACCCTAATTCTATTCCATCAGACACTAAGTGACATGACCAGTGAGATCTCTGTGAACACTGAAGTCCTTGGCACAAGCAGTCACCATGGCCACGTGCCGCAACTGTCCTGACCCAGCACTCTCGAGTCCCTGTCCTGAGCGTCTATGCTGGCACAAACCTTCTAAGTCTGAGATCATCACTTCTTGCTTGTTCCGAACTTTAGCCAAATTTTTTGCCTTTTCTTCCTCTTCAGCCAGCTGAGAGGAACATTCGGCAATGCGATCTTCCATGAGTTTCTTTTCCTAAGTAGAAAAACAATCAATTTCAGAAAAGACACGCACAGTTACACCCTGAATTGGGGATTACTCTGAACAGAGAAGCTCCTCTGATGTGAGAAAAAGTGGGTAACTGGGCCCTGCTGTCCCAGTGGGCTGCATCCTCCAGGCACTCTCCTGCTGCCTGGTCTTCCTTTGCCTTGTGCTCACAGCCTGAGTCCCAGGTGAGCTACAAGTGGCATAGATGGAACAGATGGGAAAAGGTTGTAAGAACGTTTGTCTGTTTTCAGAACTCCAGACAGGAAGCCTTACAGAGAAAGTAAATGCAACTAAAATTTTCCAGAACTTTCCCGCCCTTTCTTTTCTGTTTGGAGTCACCTTGGGTGAGTGTGCCGAGCTCTCTGGATTCTGACAGTGGTGCCCTGTGGAAATGGTCTCACCTTGATAAACTTGGAATTCTGGTCCTCGAGAAGCAGAACCTCCTCTTCCATCTTCTTGATTCTGGCCTCTGCTGTCACCTTCTCCAGCTGCAGCTTCTGCCGGGCCCCCTCCTCCTCATCCAATTGTTCTTCTAGGTCCTGGTGAAGAAAAGCCTACGTCAGTCTTCCTAGTTCTTCCGCCAGATTCACCCACACAGCAAGAGCACACAGGAGAAATGACACGCTCCTGTTGTATGTTCAATGGGATTTCATAGCAAGAGCAACACAGGAGAAATGACACGCTCCTGTTGTATGTTCAATGGGATTTCACAGCAAGAGCACACAGGAGAAATGACACGCTCCTGTTGTATATTCAATGGGATTTCAAAGGACAAAGCACATACTTGTGCCTTAACAAGCACAAGCTGGGTCAGTTCTTAGGAAGCCGACTCGACAAGCTCTTCAATGTGCTTTTCAAATACAACATAGGAAGCTGTCAGGGAGATTTGGTATCGACAATGACTGTAACTCCAGTACTCAGGAGATTGAGGCAAGGGAGATCACAGGAACCATAAGTTATGAGACAGCACTGCACCAAACACACACTTGTCCAGCAAAACTGAGTGAACGCTAAGCACTTCCTCATCTTACTCTAACACGTTTATCTTTATTTACATCCTATATCATTGTGTATGATAATAACCATGTATGAATGGGCATGGTTGTACATATTAACCCAAAAATAACCTTGCTTAAAGGTTTTACTTATGGTTAATTTCAAAATTAGTCTTGTGAGGTGTAACAATGACCTCTTTTAGAAAAGTTCCAAGCACATCTCCAAGGACACAGTGCAGCACAGTGAGTTCCTGTGACACCTCATGGCCTGTCTCCTTCATGGGGCCGCCTTCTTTTGGTGTATTCTAAAGCAAATCCCAAGCATGCTATTTCACCTGAAAAGCCTTCAGGCTACATCTCTTTAAAAAAAAAAAAAGGCTCCTTAACAAAGCCATTCTCTTGCATCAGATTCTATATAAATCTCACAAGCTGTGACTGACAGACATGTTAAGCCTCCTCCAATCTCTAGGTTTCTCTGTCTTCTCTCCACTCTCCAGGCTATCAGCCTCTGGCTGCCTACTGCTTGGCTTTTGTTAACTACTTTCCGGCTCTGCACACTCACAAGGTGGCAATACCAGGCAACAAGGCAATATGCCCAGTATAATTTCAGTAGATAAATCTGTATACTGCTTCAAATAATTCAGGAATAGTGATGGGAGTAGGAGTGATGGGTAGAGGGCCTCTAAGTGATTTTGTATGTTCTAGGTTTTCTACGATAATCATATTAATGCTAAAACCAAGAAACTCATCTTCAAAACAAATACAGTCCTAGTTAAAAAGGTGATCAGAAATCACCCAAAGTCTCAGAGACAGAGGAATACAAAACAAAACAATGCAAGGGGTTCAAAATAGGGTTCTTAGGGCCATGCAGTCAATTTGGAATCTCATGGTACAAGAAAAACAAAACAACAAACAAAAACCCAATACCTCATAATTTCATAATGCCATAAATAATTTTAGATTGCACTTGAAAGAATTTCCAGGTCACAAAAAGAGAAAATAAATTAAAACAGGATGCAGAAGCCTGTGTTTATTTAGGAGAACATTATTAACCTTACACTATAAAAATACAAAGCAGGAAGCTAACTGCTTGTACAAGGACATATTTGTGTTTTAAATGAAGAAAACAGCAGCCTATAGGTAAAGAAATGCAAGCATTTCTTATGAAGTGGTTAAAATTAATGCAAAAAACCAAAACAACAGGGAAAGGGCCAGTAAGATGGATCAGTGGGTAATGTGCCTGCTACCAAGCCTGATGACTCCGAGACCCACAAGGTAGAGGGGAAGGCTCAGCTCCTACAAGTTGTCCCCTGAGCTTTGTAGCGCGCACGCGCAAATGCAAAAACCTGTAATAAAAATGTAAGCTACAAGGCCAATGAAATGCTCCTTGGGTAAAGGCACTGGCTGCACAAGCCTGCCTGAGCTCGGTCCCCAGAGCCCATGGAAGAGGAAAGGAAAGAGCTGACTCCACAAAGTCACCCTCAATCTCCACACAAACAGCAGGGCACCTGTGCCACAGGCCCGAGCTAAGTTTAAAAAAAATGCTAAGGTGTATGTAGTTTTGCTTGGATCACTTTCTGTAACTCTATTAACGGATCATGAATACCAACAGAAATAAATACACTTTATCTCACATCTGAATAGGACTGCTAAGGTCTGACAATACCCTGTTTGTAAATAACTCATTTATCTCGTACATAAAATCTTAGATTAACATTGCTAAGGAGCCTATACTTTGTACAACTTTTGTGGTACTCCACTAACATAGCATATTTGAAAACTGTCTTGAAGAATGGACATACCTGGCTGATTCAGTAGTGTTTAGTCGTTTTACAAACATCTGGCTGTCTGTGCATTGCAAAGACAAGCTATGCAGTAAGAATGTTAGGGGAGAAATCTGTAAGAGTTTGATGCTGGCTCATGAAACAGTGGTGGCAGATGTTAACACCAGACTGAAGGGCATGTGACGAGGTGCAGTGGTGGTGGCAGCAAGGAAAAAGGGAGATATATGTGCACTAGGGCAGACAGGAAACCCACTGCCTGTGCCATCTGTCTGGGTATTCAACCATGCATGTAGCTGTGATCTGTGACTACAGCTTATGGTTCAAGGCACCAGGGCAGGGCTAATTGTTCACCACGCATGCTGCACATTTGTTATGAACCAAGCCAGTTAGGAGATGCCCATGCCATCACTGGAGTGAGTGTAAGAACTAGACTGACAACATAAAGAAGCACCTTAGCTCTAAGCAATGCTCCTTTCTGACTTTGTGTCTCCACATTGTAAGATGCCACATTAGAACACAGAATTCCTACTTAGTAAACCCATGTTCTCAGTAGCCCCAGGAATCCACATGTTCATCAGACCCAAAATATGGTGCTAAGAGCTGTGACAGGCACCTGGATGTGTGCTTGCATCTTTTTCTTCTCATTCTGGAGGATCTGGTTCCTCTCTTCTTCCTCTTCCACCCTGGACTCCAGGTCATGGAGAATCTCCTCCAGCTCCTGCTTTTTGGCAGCCAGTCTTGCTCTCATCTCTTCTGCTTCAGCAAAGAGCTCCGTCTCAGCCTGAAGTTGTTCTGCAAGGATATTCTTCTCTTCCAGCAGCTGAAAGCACAACACAGGGTTTAGCTCACCCAGGGTGCTCACACCACACGGGGTCAGTGCCATGGCTCACAGGGTGCTCACACCACACGGGGTCCAGTGCCATGGCTCACAGGGTGCTCACAACAGGGATCCACCACCATTTCAGCAGTTGGTGCCCCCTGCCTCAAACACAGCAAGTTAAGAATATGAGATACAGAGGCAGACCTGTGAGTTCCAGGACAGCCTGGTCTACACAGAAAGTTCTAGTCCAGTCAAGGCTACATAGAGACTTGCCTCAAAACAAACAAACAAACACGCAAATATCTGTCAGAACTTTGAATTATGTCTCTGTGTGTGTATGTATAAAATAAGCTACATGAAGATACTTTTGGTTGTTTCTGTTGCCCTAAGTTATCTTGAGTAATAAAGACCAAGTTCTTACCATTTTAAGAAGTGTAGTTTGTCCCTTAAGGGACAGATAAACAGGAGAGGGATTATTAAAGTGTTATAAAGGTTCCCAGTTGTGGTGGCTCATGACTGTAATCCCAGCACTTAGGAGGCTGAAGCAAGAGGTTGCCATGAGGAGGCCAGCCTGGGCTACAAAGTGAGACTCTACTGAAAACAAAATGAAACACTAAAAACACAAAGCAACAACAAAGTTCTTTGGAACTACCCATGGCTGCCATTTATCAAGTGAATATTCTTGGCCTTTCACACTGATACTGTTGCTGTCAATCAGAAACACTCCTTAGCTTTTTGCAGAGGGGCACTCAGAGCCTGCAGAGGGGACACTCAGAGCCTGCAGAGGGGGCACTCAGAGCCTGTAGAGGGGGCACTCAGAGTCTGCAGAGGGGCACTCAGGGCCTGCAGAGGGGCACTCAGAGCCTGCAGAGGAGCGCCTGCAGAGGGGACACTCAGAGCCTGCAGAGGGGCACTCAGAGTCTGCAGAGGGGCCACTCAGAGCCTGCAGAGGAGCATTCAGAGCCTGCAGAGGAGACACTCAGAGCCTGCAGAGGGGCACTCAGGGCCTGCAGAGGGGACACTCAGGGCCTGCAGAGGGGGCACTATCTCAAGGTCCCTGTTGCTGGAGGAGCGAGACTGGGGCCCTGGCTCAGCCATGCCGCCCTTCACTTTCTCGTTCCCTCACAAGCAGACACGAGGAGACAGCAATGGGAGGGAGCCCCATCTCACACAGGGCTAGACAGGGCTTCACAGCCGGCATGATCCACTGTGTGTTCACAGAATGAGACAGGAAAGGTGCAGTGGATTTTAACCTATATAAGTCTAAACCACAAGACCCAGTGCAGCTGTTGACTCTGCAGTGAAAACACGCACACTTTGAAAGTGGATGAAATTCCCCGTATGATGACGTGGGTGTGGCTATTTATGATTAACGTGTGAGTGCAGAGGGGTGCACACACCTGCTGGTGCTTCCTCTCCATCTCCTCAAGCTCCCCTTCCACCTTCGTCTGCTTCTCTTTCACCTTCAGCAGCTCCTCATCTTTGGCCTGGAGCTCCTCCTCCTGGCGGGTCACCTGGAGGAGCGGCTTCACCTGTGACAAGTTCAACAGTTCATCACTACAGCTCTGCCACACTTCTGATGGCCTGAGTCTGCCACGAGGAAGACCTCAGCCCAGCCCACCTTCGTGAAGACACGCCACCACTGCCAGTGCCGCAGCTTCAGGTACGCCGCACAGTTCCGCTGCAAGACCTTTAGGGCACTTAGTTGTTGCTGCTTCTTGGCAAAGGCCCTGAAGAACAGTAAGGAAAGCACACCTTCATAGGTGTTCATGGGGAGGCCGTCTTAAGACGTTCCTCAGGGATGGCCTCCCCAGGACCTGGGCTAAAGCAGAGCTCCAACCCCTTGGTTTCTCTTGTTGGCCCTGTGTGTTTCTGGTTTAGGACAAGCTTCTATCTGTTTACCCAGATGCCGATCCCATGGGATGCACCTTCCACAAGGGTACAGCCTGTCAGTCTCATGCCCTCTTGTATCATAGGTACAAACAGCGCCCAGCCCAAGGATTTGCTTCAGAGGTGCTGGATTCACGAGCCCACTTACTTTCTGGCTAAGTAGCCTCTGCATACTGCTTGGAAAAAGATAATGATGTCGGTGATCTTTAAATCTCTTTCTTCTTCTAAGTGCGCCAAAACTCCAGCTCGGAAAAAGATCTTGCTCTGTCCAATTCTGTACAGGTTTGGGTCCAGCTCTAAAGCCCGGATCTAAGAGAGAAGGATCCCGCTTATTCTTGTTATAGGAAAGCCATAATGAATAATCATAGTAAAAATAAAGAATCTAGACACAGTGGCACATGCCTTTAATCCCACCAATTGGGAGGCAGAGGCAGGGCAGAAAGGGCTATTCAATAGAGACCTTGTCTCAAAGACCCAGAAAGAACAACAAAAAAGCCATCTTACCATTCGCTCACAGGCCTGCTTGCCATCCATGAATCCTTTAGGAATAGCATTGGGAGTTAGGATCTCATATCTGGAGAAAGACAGAGGTGAAACAATGGCAGGCAGCCCACAGATTTAGAGCAGAGCAAGAGATGGGCAGGTGATAACCCCAGACCTTTACAGGTCCAGTTCCTAGTTAGAAGTGGAGTAAAAACAAGGTTCATTCTCAGAGCAAATCGCAGGCTTAGGGGTCCGGCAGGGAAGCATTAAAGCTGGTACTGAAAACCTTGCATTTTTCTTCGTTTCCCACAAAACGTCCACATCTTTAAGATGAGAGGATCTGGCTCTTTGTATACTTTCAACTAGTCAATGTGTAAGCATTTATCAGATAACAGAAAAGGCTTTGAGAGCAGTGACCACCAGCTTCTATGCAGAACCCAGAAGACAACAGGGTGACATTCAGCAGTGACTTATGGTCACTGAGTTCTGTGTTTAAAATGTGGCACCACACTGTAAACAGTCACACCCCAGCTAGAAAAACTCTGCAGCAGGAAGGCAGCCGGTATAACTCGGTACCCAGATGCCTCTTATGTCTTCTTTTCCTAGCAATAAAAAGTGACTCCCTGACAGTGGGTGCCTGATGACACCTAGGACTGTAATAGCTTCTTGAGTTGATTCTTCTGGGATAGGATGATGGGGGGGGAGATATATGATGACCTTTCTTTGACCTGGAAGCCCCTAATTATTTTGTGGGATCAAGAATGGGCATATTTTGAAATCTTATTTCCAGAAGACAAAGAAAAAAAAAAGCAACTGAGTTAACAACTTTAGAAAATCGCTTCCCAATACAGTAGTCTGTATCAACTGCTATTGCACACCAGTCTCTTCCCTTTAGTTTTTATTTTCATCATTTTCTAATCTATTCACTTTTCTATTATTCCTGAGGTCTGTCATTGTATACACACATATACACTGGAAAAATGTATATGCACAGATTCATTTACTGAAGAAAGATGGAAGGAACCATTCCAAAATATTTTCAGAATCATTGCTGGAGGACTTTAACAAATTCTTTTTATCTTATTTGTATTTTAACATACACTACTCAACTATCCTTAAAATACCTGCTATATTAAAAAACACATTAAAACTTCAAGTAGATGTGTCTGAATGAATGTTAAATTTCTAGCTGTTTGGCTCATCTCCTAGCTAACTTCCAGGCTCTGGAGATGGAGTGTGTCTCAGCACTCAGAAGTGGTGTTCCTGTACAGTAGGACAATCAGGAGCTTCCCTTTGCAGGGAACCTAGGAGAACCTTCCTCCTCATATTGGCATTTTCACTCTTACTATGGTAAGCTTGGACACAGACAAAATAGGTAAAAGTTGGCGATACCTCTGTCTGAATTCCTGGAAAACTATCCGGTTGGGGAAGCCCTGGCGGCAGATCCTGATCCCTTCCAGGACACCATTACAGCGAAGCTGATCGAGCACGAGATGCGGGTCCAATTTCCCGGCCTAAGCAAGCAAACAACAGTTTTCTAGTTTAATCTCGGTAGCCTGGCCCCAGTCAACTCAGAACAATAGCGTGCGCTCTGTCTCACACGTACCCGCTTCTCGTGATTTGGAATGATGCAGCGAACGAAGTTGGGGTTGGTGTTTCGGAGAGTTGCCATCAGTTTGGTGAGAGATTCTTTGTAGAGCTGCCCGACAGTACGGAACATGCCCTTCTTGGTTTTATATGCAGAGCCAAAAGCTGTCTCAGTCATCCCAGTGACTTGATCCAGACCTACAATGCGATCCACTGGGAGGGAGAGGAGAAGACAGCTGTGACCGGAGTGTGACGACTGGGGGAAGGAGGACAGTGATAGTTCAGCAGCACAAGCTTTGTGAACAGATGGTGAGAGGTGCCATCTAGGAAAGGCAGTCAGCACATTCAGACACTGCACAAGCCGAGGCGCTAACAGCCACACACTGATATGGCGGGGTTTTGCAGTGCCTCTGTAGGCCCCACCTACCACATTGGTGGCAGGTGCCTTCCGCTGCGCTAGGCTCAGGAACCCTCTGTCTGCTAAGGTCCTGCCTGTGAGATCTGCCATTACTTGGCAAATGGAAGGATCTCTGGCTGGCATTATTGATACACAGACTGATGCTGGGAGAAGTCTCACAAGAAGTTGCTCACCAAATACTCAAAGATAAGTGACAGTATAGGTCCACTCAGTGGATACCCTCAGGGGTTAGGGATCTGAGTTATCTTGAGCCAGCACATCTTCAGTAAGAAGGCCCTCTGACCCTGAGGGTCAAATGCAGGCAGATTACCTCGCTTTGATTTTGAGCAATGAGCTGTCTCCTCAGAGTGCAAGTTAACACAAAACCACAAACCAGGAAGGACTCTTCTGAACCTCCTCATTAAAGCAGATGGTGTTTCTACATATCTACACAACATAAGATGCCATGTGCTTCCTTGACACATTTTATGAGACATAAGAACATGAATTGACCTGTCATTGATAATATTCTCCTCAAGTCTGACAGCCACCTCATTTCTTTGTGGGGACCCGCCCCTGGGTAGGGGTTCTATGTGCAAGATCTCAGTTGATTCTTGACTTCCAGCCCAGTGAGGTTTTGATGGAGAAGCAGCTCCTGGTCCAGGGGTAAAGAACCCTCGAGCAGGCCTGGAATGGAAGCTGGAGGACGGATAAGGAAGACCTGTGTGGCTCCCGGCCTATGCATGTAAACTGCCCCCTCCATAGCCATAGACTTCAAAGCCAGTATCAAAGTGACTTGGTATTTGTGCCCTGGAGTGAGTTCAGCCACCTCTGAGGACTCACGTCGGTGTCTTGAACTGTGCTCCCTTTCACTGGTGTAGAATCTAGCACTGACCACCCCGTCCCGTCGTGTACAAGCCTCCATCAGTTTTGTTTCTTCTCTTTCTCTAGCACTAGTCCAGCTTCTTTCCAGAGTTCGCTTGTCACCTTCCTCCACTAGCTTCCCAGTGTTTGGTCGGCTGGGAAGTGGGCTTCTAGCCCACTCTCCTCATCCTACCCAGTGTTGCCCAGCCAGTGACCCGCCTGTTGCTAAGGCAATGGATGTTGCCCTGTGCTTGTTTTTCTCGACCCCGGATGTTTACCTGCTGACCGTCACATCAGACTCCTAAACTCTCTTCACTTCTGGCTCTAATGACCCTCCTACTCTCACTCCCAGCTTCTCGTCACCCCCTTTCAGTCTTGTGATCCAAGAGGACTCCCCTTTCATCTATCCCGTCCATCCTGGCACTCTGAGGGCCTAAACTCATGTGACATTCTCTAGGATGTGGCTCTCTTGTCTCCAGCCATGCTCTCAGTCAAGTGATTTCTTTTATGACTTTAAACTACATACGCCTTGCTACCCAACACCCAGTCACATCTGGACATCACAAAGGCACCTCTGTCTTCTACAAACTCTTGGTGAAAGAGCAAAATATATTTTTAAATGTATTTAACTCACAAAGTGGGGATGCAGTGAAAGAAAACAGCAAGACGCTGAGAGAGAAATGCAGCTGAGGGCTCTCTCTGGGCACCGCCATTTAATACGCGAAGACTAAGGATGAGGAGTGGGCAAACGAGGGCAGGGCGGGAGGGAGTGCCAAGGAGACACTGAGCAGGGCAGCATGAAGCAGGCCTAGGCTCCTGGGGTGATGGCAGTCGGAATGAGTGATACCAGAGGAGATGGCCGGGAAGAGGCAAGGCATATTCTGATGGCAGGATACTTTGCTTGCCTGATTAATTCAGTAGGAAAAGAAGATGTGTCAAGGACAGCTCCTAGAATTCTGGCTTGAGCAACGAGTGGTTGGCGGGTGAGATCATGGGAAAGATGGGCTGGGCGGAAAGGACCCAAACCCTGGAAGTGATATACCTGCAGCCTCTGGAGTGGAGGCCAGGTTAAATGCTGCAGCACGCTGCTGAGGAGAGGATGGGACAGCAAAGGCAAACTGGGATCGTCAACAGAGCTGTCCGAGTTTTAGAACTGGTAAGCTGCTCCAGGGGAAAACAGACAAGATGAGGGCCTGGGACCACTCTGTAAGCTGGACAAGGGAGGAAGAGGACAATGGCCAGGAGGAAGGGGACAATAGTAGTAGTATTGATCCATCTTCTACCCCCAACTGTCCCAGTGTGATCTCTGCTCACTTAAGTAAAAGCTGGGAGTCACTGAGTCCTCTTGCCCCAGCTGCTCACCCAGTCTTCTATCCTGCCTGGCCACGGCCGTTCCTGCTGACTGGGATTCTGCAACTCTATATGGCTTTCCCTGGCCTCGCGTCCCACTTACCTTCTGCTCCTGGCTGGCATACCCTTCCTTCCATTTACCTTCTATCCCAGTGTAATGATGAAACTGGAATCTCTCCCAGTCTGTCACACAGGGTACAAATAGAAGTGTAACTTTAAGAGACACCTGCCACCCATGAGCTGTGTGATTCGGTAGAGGTGCCAACCCCAACAAATCCTAGTTCCCTCCTCTGAAACAGAGCCAAGGAGATGTGTGGTGTGGTGAGGTGGTACCTGAACCATGCTTCAGTGCTCACTGTTGGCATTCTCTGGCCACTTTCCTACACATGCTTGCATTCCAGCCAGCCAGATGGCTGCAACCTCCAATGTACCGGGACTTGTTCATCCTTTCTTTCTGCCCTACCCCCACTGGTCACATGGCCAACTCCCCAACACTGGTAAGTCTCCATTCCTCAACTTCCTCAGAGAACTCTCTTTTTTTGGCTCTCGTCTCCATAGTGCTCACAAGGCACAGCAGGCTAGTCCTTCCTCTACCCTTTGACTCTCAGAGAAAGATTCCTAAGAGAACAGCCCACATCGTTCTCTGCATCTTCTCTGTTTGACTCAGCTTTCCAGGGAGGACATTTCCCCAGCATCTCACATCTCAGGGGCTTGGGAGCTGTCCCCATGGTCACTCTGACCTCTGCCTGCTAGCCAGGATCACTGCCATCCTGACCACCCAGTGCAGGCCAAAGCATGGAGTGGGAACCTAGTAGCTATTTAATTATCAGCTGCTGCTGGAAAACAGAGTACCAAAAAAACAAATCATCACTGCTACAAAAGAGAGATGGTGCCATGTTTACTTTCCAAGGATCCAATTGCATCAGCTCTGCGGTAGGCTAGTGGTGGGGGCGGTTCTGTAACCCTGCATACCACAGGGTCCAGCGTACAGAGCCAACAATCAAAAGCACAGTCACCATCAGCCTGATTACAAATTTAATAGCTTTGGATTAGTCTCTAAAATTATTGAGGTTTACCAAATATTAATGCTTTAGACTTTCAGGTTGTTTTGATTTTTTAAATTTACCATTGAAAACTCAGTGTTGGATTCCACCACTGAAACTATCTTGTGGGTAACAGAGAAACACATTAGGGAAGTCATGAAATGACCTGGAGCACATCACTAAATGATGATTTCATTAAAAACCACCACTCAGATACATTTCTATTTTAGAAGGGTCTTTTCTTATGCAAATGATGAGAACAGAAGCAGAGAGAGGCAGAAAATTAAGATTCAGAAACAAAAGCCAGCAGCGGAAAGCTGCAGTGAGCAGCGCTATGCCTCTGCCAAGCCTAGCTCGGGCTGGTGGTGCGCACTTGGAGCCATTATGGGTTCCCTAGAAGGTGCAAACAACTGCAAGTGTTTGCCCTACACGTTATTAACCTATAAAACTCAAACAGTCAGAAATTAGATGGGTTTTATATTTATAATTATGATGGAATTTGTCGTTTATCTACCATAAAACTGCCATCACCAATTTTTATAAAGGGTGATGTTGTCTAGGGCCAGGATTCTTAACTGACCCTTCCTGTGGAGGACAGTCTCAGAGGTGAGGAGGAACAAGATGTTTTCAGTGTCTTTTTTATTAGTGCTTACTAAGCTTTTGGAACTATTTGAAATTTACTGTAGCTAATGTAAGTCAGAAGAATGGGGAAACCTATTCTCTGCCCGTTTTAATAGGTAGGCAGGGATGGTTAAACATATGAACCATATTCTCCTGGCAACGGCTTCCAGCAGGTGTGAGACAAGTCTCGGGTTCCCTGCAGTTTTTAGCAACTGAATACTTAACCGCTGTGAGTTCCCAGAGACAGCATCAAATAACACATCTTTATGATATCTACACAGCAACTAGATTTACAACCAGTACATAATTGGTGCTTAGAGCCAATCTATTAGAATAATTTTAGTAGAGGTAGAAATTTTTAGGAAAATCCCAGGAAGAGCGGTAGATAAGATCATGTGACTTAAGGAGACTGCACTCTGAGCCAAGCACTAGCGGTGAACTGAACGGGCATGCCTCTCCCTTCCCACACCCTTTGGAAGTCTTTCTTCTCACACGGGGTGACTGACTGTTCATCTGCCCCTTTCTGTCAGGGTGATGCTAGGATTTACGCTGACTCTGGTGGTCCAGCTTGACTGCCTATCTATCAGCTAAACCTGGGGACACTGAGTTAGTGTGGACTTGACTAAAAACAAAGGAGAAAATACAGTTATTACTTTTCATAATTAAAGCAGCTGCAGATGCAGCCATAGCAACATGCACATCCCTGAACATCAAGAACTAGGTGATGGTGGTGCGCGCCTTTAATTCCAGCACTTGGGAGGCAGAGGCAAGCAGATCTCTGTGAGTTCAAGGCCAGCCTGGTCTACAGAGAGTTCCAGGAAACAAACCAACAAACGAAGCTAGGATACTTCCTACAGTCACGACAACACAGTGTCTTTGTCAGTTGTCAGTCATCTCAGATGCAGTGCTTAAATGACATTTTTCCTTGAGCTTCAACTGCTGATAAGGCTCAAGATAAAAACCAGTATTAAGGACTATGTGCAGCAACAACAACAAAACCCAGTCACTGAAAATGATGTTAATTTAACTAAGCACACAGACCTGGGAAAGACCTAACCCCTAACCCTAACCCTAACATGACACTTAGAACAGGTGCTGTGTTCACTGGATCAATCTGCAGATTCAGTGGTGAACACTGCTTTGTCATTCCTGTTACTTTTTCTAAATGGTTTCTTAAAAAGCGTTTTGAAAGGTCTCACTGTGTAGCTCAGGCTGGCCTTGTGATCCTTCTGCCGTAGCCTACCCAGTGCTGGGTTACAGTCTATTAGGCTCTTTTTACAACTATCTGGACAGGGACGGGGTCAAGACAGCATCTGGAGTCAGGAGATCTTTACGGTCGGGTTTTAAACACTGCTAAAGTAAAGCCTTTCCTCTAAATTGAGGCAAGTCTGCCTCTCAGCCCAGGTAAGAGCTGCTACTGTATCCCAGACAGCATCTCTGCAAGACGGCAGGTCCAGGAGCACCGAGAAGTCCCTGTACCACGGACTCTGAGGCACTGCTCTCTGCACCTTCCACACCTACCGTCTTCAGAAGTCTGCACTTCCGCAGTAGCTACAGAGGTCATTCCTTGAGGCTCTTTGGGAGCCTGCAAGACTTCATACTTATGACAGGGATCCTTTCGCTCCAGTCCTTCCTTCTTCCATGCGCTTTGGTGTTTTTCAACATCTCTTTACCCCGGGCTCATTTTTTATCCTTGAAAGTCTGGAAACGTGTTTCCCCAATATTATGACTACATTTGGCTTTCATGGGTTTTTGTTTTGTTTTGTGGGCAGGGTCTATGTAGCCCAGGTGACAAACACACTTGAAAGCACAGCATCCATGTTAGCTTGCAGGACTGATTGCCAGTGTTTCCTTATAGGTCAGCAAGTCACAGCCATCCACACTCAGTCCCTCCAGAAGGCACTGAAAACTCAGCATCTCATTTTCATCTCTAAACCTCTCCTCTTCCCCTGGAGTCCCTTAGACCCACAAGCAGGTCTTGAGGAGAGAAAGACTTTGCTGTAGAATATTCGCAAATTCAAGGCCTACACATACCCACATTGGATGGATGGGCTCTGACAGGAGAGTATGACACCTTTGTCACTTCAGTTCAGTGGAGGATCTCAACCCAAGTCACTTCACCAGGGAGGTCTTCAGTGCAATGGTGGGAATGTGACGAGCTAGCTGCTTGTTTACTGAGATGAAGTCATCAAAGAGGGGCTCTGAACTGGCTCCTTGCCGGCACCAACAAACGCCTGGTCTGTGTACCCGACAGATCAAGTCTCACAGGGGCAGGATTAGGCCAAGCTACACTGGGTGGGGCTGCAACTCTCAGTGACTTCCTCTATCTTTTCATGGAATGTTTCCCAAGGCCAGGTGCTGGGGAAATGAGAGGACCCAACAACAAGCCCTGACTCTTTCAGAGACCTCCAGAGAAGACACATTGCTTCTGAGCCTTCCTCAACAGTTACTGCTAATTTCTGAGGTTCTGAGACCGGGTCTAACTCTACAGCCCATGCTGACCTCACACTAGTGATACTTCTGCCTCAGCCTTTCCCAGAATGCCAACCTTTGGCAGAGCACAGGTCGTAAGACCATACAAATCCGAAGATTGCTTTAGCTTGCCTTCCTCTCGCCTTTCTCAGCATCCTCCGGGCTCCCCAGGGCCAAAGACAACTGGGCTAAGGTTTCTGCTTGCAGAATTCTGAGTTCTCACTGTGGGCCGTGGTGCTGTCCGTCATATCCTAGTCTTTGTTCCCACTCCATGCTCACGGTTGGCTTCCCTCCAGTATGCCAGCTACAACTGAGGGCAAGGATTAAAACAGCACAGCCCTGTAACATTTTAAAAAGTAACTTCTGAGATGGGTTTAGACTTAGCATTCTCGTGTTCCAAATTCATACACTTCATAAGATGAAACTGACTTTACCTTCAAATATTGCTACTTTACAATTTCATCAAAAGTTGGAAGACTAGGTAAGTTTCACATTATTCTGGGTTTTTGGGACCCTCTAGTCACTTCTAGGATATATCTGAAAATAGGGCTAAGTACAGAGTACAGAATCTAAACATTTGGAGCTCAATTTTGAAAGCAAAGTACAGATTCTAAGAACATTCCACTGGGCCTCAGTCTAAAAATGAATACATCAAGTCTCATAGACAGGTTCAATGTCTCTAGGTCAAAAGAAAAGGCCAACAGTCAGATAACATCCCAAGTCCAAACCAAAGGAACAATGATGAGACCAGCAACCCTGAGGTACACACAAACTTTTGTTCACAAAATGTAGTAAAGGGAGAAACTCCCTTCTGAGAATTCCTTAAGAGCCGAGAACCTAAAGGGCGATTCAGGGATATAAGTGACGCCATTTAGCAGATCAGTTCCTACCAATTTGCGTGGAGAAATGTGTATCAAAATGGCAACTGGAAAAGGTAGTGACGTACCTTTTAATATGCAACACTGTAAGTGCTATGCGTAAATTAAGAAGCGATGTGTAGGCAGTAGCGACTGAATTGTTTATGCACTCAAACAGTTGCCTTGAAGTATAATAAAACGGAGCATGAAATGGAACGTTCATGCAGGCCTATGAGCAAAACGAACAGAAACCCCCAAACCAACCCCACCTCCCAGGCCACCCTGCCAGCCCCCGCCCCCACCATTTCTCCTGTGGCCTTAAAACCCTTGTGTTTTGGAGGCCCTGCAGGCTGTATACATTCACCTGGCGGCTCATGAAGACCAGAAACACTGTCATAGAAAGAAGCTCTCTGAATATTCTGAATCTCTAAAGCAGAGAAACAGTGAAAACAGGACAGAAGAGCAGATACACAAACACTTGGGTTAGTGTGAAAGACATTTGACATCACAAGTAAACTCTGAAATGGGGCTACCAAAGTAGCCGGTCCAGGGCAGATCCTATGCAAAAATTACTGTTTCGAGAATCTGTGCATTTGGATAAAGTTCTGTATACAATAAATTTAAGCTGAATCAAAGGAGCATATGCCCCCCTTCGAGTGTGAGCATCACATCTCACTGACAATATTTAAGAGTAAGGAGGCACTAATGAATCTGTCTTGCAGTCAGTCAATCCAGGCAAGACTGTAGTTCAATTAGAGTGCTGAGATAAATGCCAAGTCAGTAACTTTTACTGTCAAAATTTTCCAGTACAGATTTTGGAAACATAATTTACTTCAAGTACAAATTTCTAAAAGATTGGTTAGCTACTCAAGTTCTGCTGTAGCAAATAGCAAATGTTAAATAATTTTGAAGTTTTGATCATGCCATTACTCATCAAAGTGCCCTAGGAGGCACTGTACACAACAATACAAGCTTTAGTTGTGGCAGCTTATATACATAAGGAATGAGGAGGGCATGAATTCCTATGCAGCTGGTTGAAAGACCCCCAAACAACAGCTTCTAATAAAAGCAGGGCACTATGAACCTCTAGGGCAGGGCTGCCATCAATACATTTATTCCTTTTGGTTTGGCCTTGAGAAAAAAACTCTCACACAAAACTACATTTTAACACACAGTGTCTTCAGCTCATGGGACCGTGCCTCTGTATGCAAACATCGTACATTCTCCATTTGTGGTCAAATCATCGTTTCCTGTTCTTGCATTCCAGCAGCATGAAAAGGAAATAATTACATGTTTCACTAGGGCCATTTTTTCCTAAGGAAAAAGTTGCTCTTAGCCCAAGAGATCTCGACATCTTGAGGGACAGTGACTATCTTGATTTTTGGCTCCCTCATCTAACTGCTGAGCTTGTCACTGACCTTGTGTGTGAAGCCCATTGGCCTCAAGCCTGGAAAAGCCTGGGACGCCTCTCCACTTGTATTCTACTCTACAATAGCATGTGGCCTCTGAGATCTCCTCTCAGATTTAACCAACTGTCCACCTGCCTACGCTGGTGGGCAACAGTTCGTCCAGCTAACAGTGACATTATCAAGAGAGCCAACACTGGGTTGTCCTAGAGCAGAAGCTAGCAGAGTCAAACCAAACTTGGGGTAGATAAGACTTCTTACCCTACTCTGCTAAGAGTAGCCATTGTACTCAAGTCACACATCTGCAGCAGGACAAGGGCTAAAAACAGCTGAGCATACAGTGCAGCCTGCGTGGTCAGACTAAGCATGGACAAGTAGGGTTGAAGGGCATGTCAGCACCCATAAAGATTCTTCATACATGCCTCCAGCTGTGAGACCCATTGTCTCTGACCCTTCCTGCACTCATCACTCAGGCCACCATCCCCATCCTTATCCATCAAATCTTTTGACTCCAAAGCCCGACCCTCTCCAATACCTGCTACTAAAAGAGGGTGGGAGGAGGGTGCCCAGGGAGCGGGGAGCCAAGACAAAGACAAACCCAGTTTACCCAGATTCCTCACTGCCTGACACGCTTGTTTGGGGCAGGGTAGGGAATCTTTCATGCTTCTAGACCATCTCCTAGGTGTTTGGTGGAGTACCAATGTGGCTATGTACACAGGTTAAGCGCTCAGCCAGGGTCTCACAAGATAGTTTTGATAAGAAAAAGAGACAGGAGGTCAAAGGGGGTTCATTCTACGAGAGTGTGCGGGACCCCAGTACTTAATTTCTCTCAGTAGGTCTCTGGAGCCTTTGTAGGCCTTCTCCGTCCCTTCCCTCTGCGTTCCTTCCAGACCCACTCTTTCCTGTCACCTCCTATCCCCCACTTCCAGGGGGTTTCACCCCATCTACCCAGGAAACAACCCACCTTATTTACACTTAGACTAAACAGACCTATGGAGATGCCCTTTATTCAGTGAAGTCTAAGCATTTCTCCATCTGGGTCAGACTATTAGGGTTGAGCCAGGCCTCAAACATCACCTCAGCCTCACTTCCTGCTTTCTGACCCTTCTGCCCAGCCTACTATCCAGCCAGAAGGGACTTTCCATTTCCACATCAGATCACCCTACTTGCTTTCCTGTTCCAAGCCAACCTAACTTGTTCTAGGAGGAGGAGGAGAAGCTGAGTATGACCTATCCTCTGGAGCAGGCAAATATTTATGACAGGCAGGGTTACATGCCACTCCTCTGAGAGACGTTCCATATCCACACTGCCAACTTGAGTGACCCAAGCCTGTTCCTTTCTCCTGCTTCATGTTCAGGTTCTCAAAGCCCACGGCGATAAGATTTAACACATCACAGTCCAGAACAGCCCCGCTCTGAACTGCAGACTGAGCAAGGCCCAAGAGCCTTTGCTGTGTATTCAGACAGCACTCTTGACTAACTAGGTCATTGCAACGGACACTGTGCATTTGTAGCAGAACCAGCCTTCTCCTAAAGTCCCCTCTTTGTATAGTCTTAGGTCCGTCTCTTCCCAGGGCACAGGCATGCATGGGAGTGGTCTGTCCCAGCCCTACAAACTCCCTCATATAACTTGTGTCCTGTCTGGAGCATATGGTCACTGTTCCCCTAGAGATATTCATTTCACATTCTCTCTCTCTCTCTCTCCCTCTCCCTCCCTCCCTCCCTCCTTTGCCTAATTGTCCAAATCCCTTTCTAGCTCTTGTGTTTCTTTTACTCTACCTCTGAGAAGATAGCTGGACTAACACTTCTTGGGATGTTATTAAGAAAGCAGAAATGAGTTGGTTACTGAGTTAGTGGTGGTCATCCGAGGTCCAGCAAGGGACATAACCAGGATCAAGAGAGTGGCTGACCCATAAATCTAGGGGTATGTTCCTACTAGGTCTAAAGAAATGCAAGCATTTCGTATTTAGTAAGAATTAGCTTGTGGTAAGTGTCACCAGGAATCAGAAATCACTTGAAGTTTTTCCACACAGAACTATGAAGAGTAATGAAAACAGAAGCAACTGGCCTGTATGAAAAACATTGAAGTGTTCACTTACTAGCTACTGTGTGTGCCTGCATGCATGCATGTGCTTATGCGCACAATGGAAGATGCAACTAGACCTGTGACAGCATCAGGAAAAGGATTTTCTTGGGTCGTTTGTGCCTGTGCCTTTAGGTCATAACCTTAGCTGTCACTGGGGAGCCTGAGGGATCCTGGAGCTTCTTGTGGCTCTGAATGCAAAATGCTTTCATATTCTTCACAGCATCTGACTAAGGGGGCAGGTGTCTTGCTATTTATTTCTTAATCCAAGTATTCATAAGACGGGCAACTTCTGATACAACGGCAGCCCTGCTCTAGGGAAAGGTTTTAAAGTAATAAAAACATATGGATATATACAAACACACATGTATGTGAGAGAACCATAAATAAACCTTAACTACAGAAGATTCAGGCCAAGCTTAAATACAAATACGAGCTCATTCTCACCATCCTTCCAAAGCTCAGCCACGAATCTGTCTGACGATTGGTGCAGGAGAGTGGCCACATTGTCATTCAGAGGGTCCATGTTCTTCATCAGCCATTCATCTGCCTTATAGTCCACCTGTCCCACACCAGAGCCAAGTGGGATGAAATGGAGAACACAAAATCAAACATGAAAATAATTAGCATCTTAAGTCTTAATCAAAGACTTTCACTAAACAATCCCCAAACTGGTCTGTCTCTATGGTCAAGTATCTGTAATAATATATTTAAACATGCATGCATGTTCATTACCACCTTATACTATAAAATTTAAAGTTGCCCAGAAGTTCTCTCTGTCTTTTTCTGTGTGTGGTCCATTTGGGTATCTTTATACATCACTCTCCCCCTTACATTTTGAGCAGTCTCTCACTGATCCTACAGCTTGTCATTTCAGCTAAACTGGCTGGGCAGTGAGCCCTAGTGACCTACTTCCCATCTCACCTCCCAGCATTGGGGTTACAGGTGTATCCCACCATGCCCGACTTTGATGTGGGTGCGACAAGCACTTCACCTGCTGAGCCCTCTCTCCAGCCCCACCAAGCAGCACTTTTAATGGAGTTGTTCAATCTGAGGGCTCTTACCTTCCCCGCATAGTGGATAATGCAGAAGTCGGCTCTGTCCTTCAGTTGCCGTGGCTTTTGAAACTTGGAGTGGGAACCTTGCTCCTGAACCAGTTTTTCAACAAAAGTTTTATCGGTGGCTTTAGGGAACCAGCATTCTTCATCCAGGAGGGCCAGCACACCAGGAGGATTGGCCTGATAATGAAAGACAGTGGGGACTCACAAAGCTGACACTGGTACTATCGGGTGACAGCTCACTGCTAAATTGATTAGCTTTGTGAAGATCTATGAAAAAGACCAATCCAAGCCATAACAAACCAAATAACTCAAACATGATCATAAACTACTATGATCCGTGTAGAAGTGTATGTTACCAAATAAGCCTTGAAATATGTACATTGTAACTAAACTAATTACAGGGAGATACTCCACAAAAGCATCAAATACAGAAGCCGGAAAGGAACTGAGGGAAGGGGTGGGGGAAGGGCAGAAGGATGAAAATGAATATTTTATGTTCAGTGGGTGGTGGCTGGATATACTACAAAACTCAAAACTAACCAGTTACCTCAGACACTTTACATGGTAAGCAACTTAAGTTTTTGTTTAAGTAAAGATTAAATAAGCAGCCAGGCGGTGGTGGCGCACGCCTTTAATCCCAGCACTCGGTCGGCAGAGGCAGGTGGATCCAGACCAGCCTGGTCTACAAGAGCTAGTTCCAGGACAGCCTCCAAAACAATACAGAGAAACCCTGTCTCAAAAAACCAAACCAAAACAAAAAAAGATTAAATAAGTGATATCAATTCTTGCTGGTAAAACACCTAAAGCTATTACTAAGTACAGCATAGTGTGGCTGTCTGAACGAAAATGTCCGCAGATTCTGGCATTTGAATAATGAGTCCTCCCTTGGTTGTGGTGCTGTTTGGGGAGGCTTGGCCTCGTTGTATGAAGCACTTGAGGTTTCAGAGTCATGCATTATTACAGGTTTACATTCAAGCTGTTTCTGCCACCATTTCCTGCCACAATGGACTCTTATACCTCTGGAACCATAAGTCAAATAAGCTTTCCTTCTATAAGTGGTCTTGTTCTATCACAGCAGCAAGACAGTGACTGATAAATTATGAGGTGATAACATAAATCACCAGTCACTTTAAAAGGTCTTGGGAAATCCAGAGACAGAAAGTACATCAGCAGTAACATGCTGTGTGTGTGTGTGTGTGTGTGTGTGTGTGTCTCTGCTAATTGGTGTGAGGATTTTAGTGGGGTGAATTATGAAAATGTAGAATTAATGGTGATGGTCACACAGTGTTATAATACAGCACAAAACCACTGACTTATAGCCTTAATAGGTAGATTTCTATGTGTGAATTACATCTTAATAAAGCAGATAGCAGTGGTCTACTAAGTAGTGCTTCTGGGCCATCGTTTACTGCGGTAGTGCCAGCATGGCCAGCATACGATACAGTACTCAACTCACATTCTGCAGCATTCTGTGGGGATCACAGACCCTGGCCGGAAACCCACCCCTCCATCAGCCTGGGAGCAGGCAGCTGCGAGACAATGTTTACTGAAAACAATTCCCTGCCATAAATTCCTGATAAGGGCTTGATAAGGGCCTGGTCACTGAAACACCCTGACTTTTTGGCTAGCTACTCCCTGCTGTTCCAGATTCTGGTGCCAGAGATTTAACCACCAGCCAGGAGGGAGGAGGCGTGTGAGAGGTGTGTGACAGGGCTGCTGGAGATTTGTGCGTGTATGGATGGCAGAAGCTTTTCTGGAGGGAAGCGTTTTTCTTGGGAAGTTCTAAGCCAATTTGGGGAGCATAAAGTTTTCTTAACGCAACCAACTGGTCTCTGTGTCATCAATCCTCACCACATTCTCGGATACAGGCTGCGCAGGAGATGCAGCAGCATTCTTGTATTTTTTTTTATTTTTTATTTTTGGTTTTACGAGACAGGGTTTCTCTGTATTGTTTTGGAGGCTGTCGATCCAGCCCGGCCTCAAACTCACAGAGATCCGCCTGCCTCTGCCTCCCGAGTGCTGGGATTAAAGGCGTGCACCACCAACGCCCGGCTGTACTTTTTTTTGTACAAAACTTTAGAATCCATTTTTTCAAGTATTTATGGGTGAAGAACTAGCGGTATAAACAAATGTTATTTTAAAGACAAGTATAGGTTATAGTTACGTATAACTAAAGCAATGTGATGATATGACAGGCACCTGCTGACTGGCCTGACTGCAAGGTGCATAGGACATAGGAATCTTTCTGGAGCAAGAGCCCTACCCCAGGATTCCTTCTCAGAGAACTTCCAGGGCTCCTGATCAGTTAAAGAGTCCATAGTATCCAAGATCGCTACCCTTGGAGGAGCCAGGGTCACAGGGCAGGCAGCGGGGCTACTGTCAGGGTTCTGAGAAATGAGGCACTACACTAAGGTCACAGAAACATTTGTCTTTTGTTATAATTTTCAATTTCCAATCCCCTTGAATGAAAATGTCCCTGAAGTTTTTGTTTTAGATTTATTTTATTATTTGTATGAGTCTGAGCACATGCATGCAGGTGCGCATGGAGGCCAGAAGAAGGCAGGAAGGAGGCAGAGAGAGAAGTGGGAAGGAACTCACCTCCTGCCTGTGAGCAGCTCGGCCTATCTGGTTACTGTGACTACTGCACCTACCCAGCCCAATACTTTATAAAATACCGCTTTCAGTGTGATGCTTACCCATCAAGTTCTGTCAACAAATCTTTCCCTAGAACATTCTCTCACACGCTTCATACCATCTGTGAAGACTGTGCCAATGTTGGTCTGCTGCGGCTCTGACTTCCCTGTGTCACTGTCTGCCTGTTGTGGCTCTGACTTTTTTCAATATACAGTGCATCATGTAGAGCCCACACCATGCAAAGCCATGAGCTCCCACTGTGACCTGGGACCTGGAGAAGCAATGCCATGCTCTAGGCTCTCCTGCAAGCCCCTAGCTCCCTCACTCTGCTTTCCTAGGACATATTCAAGGGGCTTAAAACTTCCTGTCCTAATCGAACAATAGTCAGAGTAATAGATCTGTAAAAATAACTGGAAACATCACCAGCAAGTTCTTTGTGCTGACTTCTGTTTGCTGTGAGCTAGTCCACAAGACTGCAATGTCTCTGGAGAGGATGTTACTCTAACTGGTGTTGCAAGGCATCTGGAAGCAGCTCTCCCCACAGTCAAGGCAGAGACTTTCTGCTCTAAGTACAGAGCTGTGGTGCTTGGAAAAGTAAAACTATTTCTTTTGTTCAAGCCAAATAAATGAAGTTTTTTGCCATATTCCTTAAACTCAAATTTGTAATGTGTTAGCCAAGAGCTCCTGCACTAATCAGGTGACTGTTTCCTGGGTTCCTCTTCTTCCTGACTGCTGGACCATTCAAGGTCTACAGACACTGAACTTTTACTGCCTTTAAACATCTGGCACCGGTGATAACCAAAGACTGCCGCAAAAAAAGAGGCTGGGAGAGCCTCTGAGCTGTGGGAGCAACACACTTGCTAACTGGTTTAGAGCGTCTGTAAAGTGTGGGTACCACTGCATGAGGCTATGGAGTGGACACAAACACCATACAACAACCAAGTGACGTCAAGGGTTAATCATGTTTATGTTATGGTGCATACCAAAGTAAGACGAGTTAACAATAATACCTTGTTGCTCAAAAGCTAACTGCCCACGCAGTAGAGACCCAAGTCAACAAGAAAATAACAAAGAAAATAAATTCTGATGCTAAGATTGTCCTTAAACATCTGTCAAAAGAATGTTCTGCCAATATACTTCAAAAAACAAAACTGTCCAAATAAAAAGTACAAAAGGGCAAGCTTGAATTAAATTATTTAAAAACTGAATTCATGTGACACATCTTGTTCTTAGCTAAGTGTCCCTGTATTACCTAGAAAGCATGTGTGCCAAGTGGAGCTCCATGTGCCCTTTGATGGGTACATACCAGTGCCACTACCAGACTGGTCTCTGCCGTCTGTGGGGACCACAGCACATTATCCATCACATGTGCAAACACAAGGACAGGGTGGTCGAAGCTGTGTGTAAGGAGACCTAACCAAGGCGTTGGCTGCAAGAACACTTGCTTATACATAGATTGTGCTATCAGAATGTCATTTTCCTAGACTGTCTGTCTCCGATTGTGCCAGAAAGAAACTTAAAGGCTCCGCTCCAACGCAACAGGAAGCAGAGCAGGAAGCTAGCACTCACGGGTCTCTCTATGAGGTCGATGCAGGGCTGCAGGTCGAGGCCGAAGTCGATGAAGTTCCACTCGATGCCCTCGCGCTGGTACTCCTCCTGCTCCAGGATGAACATGGTGTGGTTGAACAGCTGCTGCAGCTTCTCGTTGGTGTAGTTGATGCACAGCTGCTCGAAGGAGTTCAGCTAAAGATGGAGTCGTCGTCCAATCATGGGAGGGAAGACAGGAATACTCAGCCATCTAGTTACCTCAAAAGCTCATTCAAAACTATTCAATAGGCATCAGCAATACTACTTCTAATGTTTACTCTTTAGTGATACTGTTTAATGCTAATGACTACACTAGGGGAGGGCTTTCTCTCAATCTGCCTCTTTCTCACCCCTACCTACCCCAACCTTCACAGCATTTTTGAAAAGATGAGAGGGTGGTGAGATGGTTCAGTGAGGAAAGGCCAGGCCTGACAAGTCGAGTTCAATCCCTGGGAACCACGTGGTGGAAAGAGAATCAACTTCTGTGAGAGAGTGAATGTGAACACACACACACACACACACACACACACACACGTACACACACACACACACACGTACACACGCACGCACACACGGGCATATACACACATACTCTACAGTGACGCAAAAGATGAGTAAGAATCAGCCTCCTCCGCTTTTCTATGAAGGTCCTCCTTTTATCAGGTGTCCGACCTTAGCCCTGCTGTCATAAAGCGCATCTGAGCAGCCTTCATTCACTACTGTCTCGACGCTGCCCCCCTTTCCCATTGTTCTGTTGAGTGGATAGATAAATTAAGACATGTAATTTTTTTAATTTACTCATCCTATAAGTACAACACATATTCTAATTCCATGGTGTTCACATGAGTACAATGTACCCATAAATAATCTCTCTCATTATAAAAAGTGGCTTTAAATGAGAGGTTCAATCAATCTCCATGGAACAGATTTGTGGCCTGGGAAGGCCACACAGTACCCAACAGCCCAGGAAGCTGGTTTGCTATTTAGAATGAGGTCATACTGGGAAGGCACACTGCTTGATTTCCAACACTGTATATTACTAAGTCCCACAAAGACAAACTACATTAATACTTGTCTAAGTGTTAGGCTTGTTCCTGTCCATATAAATGAATTTTGTTTTGCCTCTGAGTTTATGACATGCTATTATAGTCAATTACATGCAATAGATTTTAAAAAATAATGAATATAAACTGTCAACTCTATTTTAACGACTTTATTTTTATTATGTGTATGAGTATGTGTGTGTGGCATGTGTATACAGGTGATCACAGAGGCTAGAAGAGGGTCTCACGTCACCTGGAGCTGGAGTTACAGGCAGCTGAGAGCTGCCTGATGTGGGTGTTGGAAACTGAACCTGGGTCCTCTGCAAGAACAGCAAACACTGTTACTGCTGAGCCATCTCTCCAGCCCCACAACTACAGTTTAAAGTAAACCCTGGGTGTAAGCACACTAAGCAAGCACTCTACCTCTCAGGGAGATCCCCAAGTTGGGACCTGTGTTTTTTTTGGGGGGGGGGTGAGACAGGATCTCTCTATGTAGTCCTGACTGTAGACCAGACTGGCCTTGAACTCAAGAGATCTTCCTGCCTCTACCTCCTGAGTGCTGGAATTACCGGTATGCACTCCCATACTCAACCTATTTTTTAATCATTTTTTGTTTGGTTTTCTGATTCTGAGTCAGGGTTTCTCTGACATGGCTCCCTGTATTTCTCAGTGCTGACTCAATGCTAGTCTTTGGCTCCCCGAGTGGTCTGAATAAAAATGGCCCCCAAAGGCTCATATATATATGAATGGTTGGTCACCAGGACTCTCTGAATGGGAAGATTAGAAGGTGTGGCCTTGTTGGAGGAGGTGTGTCACTGGGGGTAGGCTTTGAGGTTTCAAAAGCCCAAGCCAGGCCCAGTGCTGTCTATGTCCAGCCTCCTCTGCTTGTAGATCAGATGTAGCTCTTAGCTAACTTCATCACCACACCCGCTGCCACGCTCCCTACCAAGATGAAAATGGACTAAGCCTCTGAAATTGTAAGCAAGCCCCCAATTAAATGCTTTCTTTTACAGGAAAAAAAAAAAAGAATCTCAGTATAAAAATTAAAGATATATGAGCTAACAACTTGTGAGCTGTATTTTCTATACAACTTTTATGTTATTTATTAAAAGCACTGTTTCTTCTTTCAAAATCCCTTCACTTTTCAGTAATTTACTTGAGTCTATACACCCCCACCTCATTATATGCCAAATTAAATTATCAAATTAAGTCCTCTCCAACCTTTAAAAAGGCTAAAAGGCATTAATATTTCTTTTAAAAATATTTTTATTTTATTTTATTTTATGTGTCTGCATGTATGTCTACCCAGTGACTGAGTAGCCATAAGAAGGTACTAGAGTTATAGACGGTTGTGAGTTGTCATGTGGGTGCTGGGACCCCAACTCAGGCCCTGTGCAAGAGTATGAAGGGTAACTGCTGAGCCATGTCTCCAGCCCCATGATTGTATTGAATGAATATGCTCAGCATGTACATACCACATGGTTATATGCAGATGGCCTAGCTTTAAGAACCCCATTGTGAATGTTTGCTATGCATTTGACAGTTCTCCCAGTGAGTTAATAGGATGTGTAGTATGAAAGGAAGTTCCCTCAAGGTCTGAAATTCTGCTGATGCACAGTATAAAAGTTGTTATTTGCAGAATTTATTCCAGAAGCTGAAAAGCGAGAGATCAAACCAGCAGGTGTGTGTTGGAAGTCTGTTTGTCAGAACCGAGGTCCCTGTGTTGGTTCTACTTTTGCCTCCTGGCTACATGCAGCACCATGGGGCATCTGCCCACCCTGCAGGCATCTCACATATGTCATTTCTGGTGGTGAAACCAGAGAAATCAGGTTGCCTGTATGGGCTCCTCCCATATTTCTTCTGTTTTGGTCATGGCTATAGATGGGGGTCTTTCTTTCACTGTATCTGCTTTTTAATGCAATTTTTGAAAGTACCCAGCCACTATAAAAGGATTTCACACTGAGGACTTGTACAGTAGTGGTGTAATTGAATGGAGAAAACGGCTTACCACAGTGATTCACTTTTTATGAGGCTAGACAGCATTTTAAAACAGGACAATTCAAAAGACAATGGTGGCAAAAGTGACACGCTCATCATAGCAGTAGCATCTAAGAGTTATGCCTTCTACATGGTCTACCAGAGGCTGGCAGCCCACAACTGAGGAGATTCTCTGAAATTCTCAGTAGATGTGTGCCCTTTGCTGTGTTGGTGGTGTTTGGTCAACGATGCAGAATTAGAACCCATCATCACACTGTGCCTTCCCAGGACACAGGCCATCACGCTGCCATGTACCCCGCTCTTCTTGGAACCACTGAGTCAAGCCACCTTCGCTCTGGCCTCAAGGTGGCTCTACTGCTACATCTCTGGGCCCCTCTTCCTTTGGTCAACTCTATCTAGACACAGTGGTTTTCCAGCAACTTCTAACCTTTGATAAATACTCTCCCTCATAGAACCACACTGGACACTACTCAGAAGGGAGGGCTTTCTGAACTGGTAGCTTCTTGTCCTTCAAGAATGTCTAGCTGCAGAAACTCGCTAGTGATCCCAAGGCCCTGGGTAGCACCCAGGACTCCACCCCCGCCTCTCTTACACAAGCATGCCTGTCACCACTCAGACACTTCCCCCTGAGCACGCAGTCTCAAGGTGCCTCCCCAACTCTCTGTATCACTGCACTCTTTACTCTGTGAACTGAGTGGTTATTTGCTGTCTACTCTTTAGCTCTAATCAAAGAGCAAGGAATGTATGTACCTGCTTATTTCTGACTGCCTGGCACTAAACTGCATACAAAAGTGAACCTAACATTTGTTAGAATCAACAAAAAGAAGAAGAAAAAAAAGAGCACAAGGGAGATGAATACCTCAAAAATTTCAAAACCAGCAATATCCAGGATTCCAATGAAAGAAGCTCCCTGGCGTTTGGTCCTATCCAGAGCTTTATTGATGCGGTGAACGAGCCAGCGAAACAGCCGCTCATAGGTAGCTTTTGCCAATGCTTCCACTGCAAAATCTGCCTGTAATTAGATAATATCAGCCTTTAATCCAGGAAGTAGTCTCAACAAAACACTAGTGGCTGTAATATCGTGTTCAATGCTACACAGAACTTACACTTCAAATGGCATTTACTACTTAATTATATCTCAAAGTTACACATCAATAGAGGCATTAGTACACTTAATGAGAACTGCAGCTAATCACTTTAGGGGATGGGCAAAGCCCTTCCCCCTGGCCTTAGAGTTAGGGGCAACAGCATCTCTCATTAGTCTGGTTTCTTGGCAGTTTGCACCCCCCCGGGGGGGGGGGAGGTCACCTTCCAACCTTCTTAATCAAAGCTATTAATGTCCTTAAAACCAGCATGAGTAAACAGTAAGTATGACCTCTCTGTTCATGCTGCTGTGCTACCCAGTAAGAAGACAGCGCAGTGGGAGTCTTGGCCTTGTTTGGCTGCTACAGAACACCAGATCTGTCTACCAGATTAGGGGACAACTGGAGATGACATTTCAAACTTATTTACAAAAATCACCCTAAAACTCCTTGGGGAAATTTATCACTACAGAAAAGACGAAACTCACTTAATAGCAAGGTGATTCAATGTGCTCTTACTAACTCAGTTTGGTACTAGCCAAGCAGAAGGTGAAACACCCACAGCTTATCATGCCAGTGCACCTATAAGAGCAGTCACCACTGCACTCACCTGTTCTTTCGTCTGGGCTTTCTGAACGTAGTCTCGGCCAACCTTGATCCGGGGGGTGAGGATAGCCCGTGTGAACTCCATCACGTTCATCCCAAGCAGGTGGCAGAGTTTCTGTGCAACTGCAGGGTAAAAGTTTCCTAAATGCTCCATTTCCACTCACAATCCAATCATGGCATTTAAGCAATGGAAAACTCTAGAAACTCAAGTCTTGAAGTGTGACAAGGCTTTAGATCTGCTAAAATGCCTTCTGTTTTTCTAGATCAACAAGACATCAGCGAGAAACAGCAGGCTTTTGCTCTGCTGGCCTTCCTATGGCTTACTTCAGGATCTTAAAGCCAAACTGTGCTGTAACGTGTCTTACCTTAAATCTTAAATCACTTCACTAAGCTGGATGTGATGGGTGAGAGGCACAGGGTGAATGGAGCCCCTTCTGCTAATCTAACTGTGTGACACCCAAAAGGGTCCTAGTGGTCAAAAGCTCTAGGAAGATGGTCCATAGCCTTGTCAAGAAATAGTGACCATGACCCAGGTATGGTGTCGCATGCCTTTAATTGCAACACTCAAAAGCAGAGGCAAATGGATGTCTGGGAGTTCAAGGCCAGCCTGGTCTGCAGAGTGAGTTCCAGGACAGCCAGAGCTACACAGAGAAACTCTGTTTCAGAAACAAAACAAAACAAGAGATAGTGACCCTGATACAGGAGGAGAGTCAGTCCCTCAGGAGTCACACAGAAATAAACATTGACAAACCTCAAGTGGGTTACCAAAAAGGGATTATTGGCGGGTGCATGTGTGTGTGTGTATGTGTGTCTGTGTGTGTGTGTGTCTGTCTACATGTATGCACACGCATGTGGAAGCTACAGGGCACCCTTGGGTGTTGTTACTGGCTCAGAGCTTAGGCTGGCTGGACAGGGATATGCTCATGTTCATCTGGCTTGATTACAAGTATGTGACCTACTGATGACGTTGTATGTAGGTTCTGGAGTGGAACTTGGGTCCATTGCACAGCTTACATAGCAGGCACTTTACCAAATGAGCCATCTTCCTACCACAGAAAGACTATGTCAACAGTGGCTGATGTGACTTCATGTCAGCACTCACGCACTGACCACAGTGTACTGGGGATGTCCCTCTGAAACCTCCAGGCTATAGGGGTTCATTTCCCTTCAGGAACAATCTGACAGCTTCCAATACCTGCAACCACAACCTCTTGGTGTGCAAACTTTTATTCCTGACCAGTGTTCATTTAAATCCATTTTCAACATTTAGTAACAGGAAATTTCACATTAGAAAATCTAGATTTCAAGTGAGTATAGCACATGCTGCATATCTGTACTCAGGAGGCTAAGGCAGAAGGATTTAAGAGTCCGAGACCAGCCTGTGATACATAGTGAGGCCCTATTCCAAGCCCCCACCCCCCTGGCACCCCCACCCCCTGACACCCTCACTCCCGGCCACAACCTAAAGGAAAGAAGCCAAGTAGTGGTTATCAGTTTACCTGTGTTTTCTGGCATGGAAGCTTGATCAGTGTTTCTCTCCTTTTTGAAAGAGATGTTTCCAAACTGCAGCACTGAAGATACAACTTTCAGCATTGCTTTATATTGATGAAAAGAAAAAAAAAAAAAAAAAAGAAAATCCATCAAAATGTAGCAGAGACATATTCCAGCTTATCTGGTACTAAAAACTGGCTCCAGTAACTTTTTGGTAATTCTTCAGGGTTTCATAAAACAGGCAGTTCTCATTAGCTGTCCAGTTATTTTCTGATTTGAGTTGTTTACAGCAAATTCACAGGAGTTCTAACAGTAAGGGGTAGAGAATTAGAACGCACGTACAGAGTATCTCTTCGTGGGAGAAGCCCATTATGTGCATTGCTTCCATTGTCTCCTGGAAATTATCCTTGTCCTGCTGTCCAGGGATAGGTATATAGCCATTGGAGAGGAATCTGTAGTTATTAAAACCTTCCAGGAGTAAGTCAGCTAAAAGGAAATACAATGGGATAAAATGTAATTCATACTCATCAACAGACTGAAACACTCCAATATGACACCGAGAACATAGGAGAGTGGGCTTGCCATCCAACTTGTCACTGGCACACTTTTCAAGTATTTGTTTCAACGAAGGAAGGAAAGAAAATGTGAACATGTAAACACCTCTGTAGTTTGTTTTGGTTTTTTGGCACAGCAATTTGTACAATTTTCTATTTGAAACTGTGTGGCTCAGAAACAAGTAAAATCCCCAGATTTAAATATTTTCACCATCATTTGAATGAAAGCTTTGAAATCCTTATTCTGCATTTTTATCTTAGCAGGTAACCAGCTCTCTTGCTCTTTGGTAGAGAATTGAGAATTCCCCTGGACCACTCCTTCCCCCAATTCCTTTTTTTTTTGGTTTTTCGAGACAGGGTTTCTTTGTATTGTTTTGTACGCTGTCCTGGAACTCACTCTATAGACCAGGCTGGCCTCGAACTCTCTGCCTCCCGAGTGCTGGGATTAAAGGTTTGCGTGCCACCAACGCCCAGCTCCTCCCCCCAATTCTTAACTAAATCACATTGACCTCCTATTAAGGAACTGTTTGTTTCCTCCACAGCTTCTTTCAACATTTTGAAAATCCTTTGATTCGTTCTGATTGTGGAGTCCTTATAGGTCTGCAAATGAAAGCCTCAGAGTTATATTCTCTTCAAATGTACCATCTTGAGCATTTGGACTCTTTGTAGCAATTCTGCGTGATGCTGAGTTTTTACCCCTTGCAGGTTTCCCTAAGGAGATTCTAGTTTGGTGTACTCTCAGTATTACAGGTGAGAAAAGGTTTATTGCAGCATGTATCTACTGTAAAGCTACATGATATATAAATGTGTATAGTAACTGTGCAAAAACACTGAATCTAGGACTCAAGGAATAAAGAAGTTGTCCATATTCTCTCAGCATTTCTGAGTCTGCAAATTCTTGCCTCAGCAGACAGGGTCTCACTCTGTAGCCCTGGCTGGCCTAAATCACTATGTAAATGAGACTGGTCTCAAATGCTCAGAGGTTCACCTGCCTCTGCCTCCTGAGGTTAGACCATCCTTGGCTTTAAGTTCTTTTCAAATTAAATGCTTTTTTTTTTTAACCAAGAATTTTACTTTCTACTCTTCCCCAGCCCTAAGCCTCTAGTCGCCATGAGTCACACCAATAAACAAACACCCACTACTTACTCGTTCTAGTGTTAATGCAAATACAGTCTATATTTAGTAGTAAGTCAGGGAATAAAAGCTTTTATTTTACATTTTATTAAGTAACTTTACCGCCCCCATTCCATTATCAATGTTGGAAGAGAATCATACAAAGATGGTTTTTAATTTAATTTAAGACAGTGTCTCTTTATGTAGACCTGGCTGTTCTGAACTTTCTACGTAGACCAGGCTGACCTTGAATTCGAGATCAGCTGGTCTCTGCCTCCCAACTGCTGGAATTAAAGATGTGTATCAGCATGTCCAACTCTATTTGTATTTACAGAAAATTTCTAAAGCCAATATAGCAAAACTGCCACTTAAGAGCAATATTCAAAGCAGTAACTCAACGTAGAGGAGTAGGAACCCCATTACTCACACTTCAGGTGCTCCCCTGCTCCGGACAGCAGTTGGTAAAAGATATGAAATGTACGTTCATCTTTAGCTTGACGAACAGCACGAGACTTTTCCAGAAGGTCTGAACAGAGGTTAAGGATGTAGTTACTAAGCAGGGGAACCTTTCTTTCTTGGCTATATGCCAACTCTGATACAGTGAACCAATCTAAAGAATTGTATTTTATCTGAGACAAAAAAATGCAGCTTATGATTCTTATTAATTTTCTAGAGTCAGTGGGTTGGGAGGGAACTGAAGAGATTACAGGTGTTTCCTTCAACCCCATTGCAATTCGCCCTACCACATGGACTGTGTTAAAAGAAAACAAAACTACATAGGAAGTGAAGAAAGCTACTAAATATGAATGAAATATAGTTGCTTAAGGTAGACAGTATCTAACACCAGAATATCACAAGTTTAAAAACAAGGAACAGGTGCAGAGAAACCAGCTAGGAGGCTGAATGAATGAAGAGCTAAGAACAAAGGCTTGTTACGTGCTACTTTTCTCATTGCTGAGGTGCACCAGTTCTGGACAAAGGCAACTCAAGGAAGGAAAGATTTACTTTGGCTCACAGTTTAAATTCATCATGGCTGGAAAGCCATGGCAGCAGGCAACGAAACCCATGTTCACACTGCATCCTCAGGAAACAGAGAGAAGAGTTCTTGTCCTCTGCTTGTTTTCTCCTTTGTATTAGATCCAGGACCTGTACCCATGATGGTACCACCTACGTGTAAAGTGGACTCTTCTACTTAGCTCTGCAGAGACAATCCCTCACAGGCCTGCCTGGACAGTTGCTTCTACTGAGTCTAAATCCCATTCATTAAGCTGACACTCAAGCTTAACCATCAGGGCGTGACCCAGAGCCACATGTGCCTGAGCACTCTGCTCTCATGACATCCCCCTTGGTAGAAACCTTGCATGTGCCCTCCATTTTCACACGTGGAATCTTCTCACAGTGCTCTAGCATGTAGCTATGATCAGATGACATGGTTGCTACGCTGACCACTGGGCCTTTTGTTCCCTGCATTGAAGCATGAGAGACTATTACCTAAACCATGACACTATTCACCTGCCTGTGTCGCGTCTGCTGCGCGGCCTGTGTCCGAGAATGTGCGGAGGGTGTCGGGGATTGACAACACAGAGACTCGTTCAAGGATATAAAGAAAACTTTAAGCAGGCCCCAAAAAGGCTCAAAAAAACTTCCTAAGAAAGGCTCCCTCCAGAAAAGCTTCTGCTCTCTCCTCTACCCTGGCTGGTTCTGCTCTGACACCAAAAACTGATCTGGGCGTGTCAGAAGAGGCGGCTAGTCTTTGGACAAGGTCGAGGTCAGGGTGGTTTCTGTGGGCAGGCCTTTTCCAGGAACTTATTGCCCCGGGCATTATATTGTTTTTAGTAAACATGTTTTTAGTAAACATTGTCTTACAGCTGCCTACTCCCAGGCAGAAGGGGAAGTGGGTCTCTGCTCAAGGTCTGGTGTTCCCACATGCCTGGGCTTCCCAGGGCAGAACTCCGTGGAAGCAGCACCTGAATACAGACAAGAACACCCATCTGTGAATGCAGGGCTCAGTGTGAGACTTGCTGGGCCTCTGCACAGTGTTTGGATGCTGCTGGGTGTTGAAGGGTGCACAGGTACATCGGGTGCTCATGGAATCTGTTTCATTTGCAAACTGACAGCCTCTTCTGGGGGTATACCTTTCCTGGGGCTACCAAATGAACTAATTCTCTTAAGTGCAAAAAGCCTGAATCCTACAGTCTGATGAATGTCACCAGCAGAATAGTATGAACTGAGTTAAGTGGTAAATTCACTATACCACCATCCCCGCCCTGGCTTTGGATATATAAACTTCTATTCTTAATTCACAGGAATTTCCACCTAGCCTTCATCTATATAAAATGAATTTCTATCACCAGAGAGTATTTATGACCTCACTAGTTGTTACTTATTTACTATCTTACTAATCAAACAGGATTTTGTATGTGAAAAGGTCAAATCTAGGACTAGCCAAAGATCCTACCAACTGAGCTATATTCCCAGTCCCCCTAAATTTGTCTTATACATACCTACTATTCCTTCAGGTCATTCTATGCAATGACATTTCTTAGGATTATTCTATGTATCTGACATGTTCTGTCTTGGCTATAACTTTATTAAATTACTTTAACTCCCTAATTCCATAGGCTTGTCTCACTGAATGGGGCACAGCCTAAGATCATCATAAGAATATGGTAAAAAGTGGGCAAACAACCACAGCTGTCCAGTCATCCACCACGGAGTGTGGGACGGTCCACACTTGGGCCAAGTTTGTGGCTGGTTCCAAAGATTTGTTCATTATATCTATGAATACACGAGGGCCCGTGTGAGTTTATGCCCACCGTGTGCATGCAGTGTCCATGGAGGACAGAAGAGAGCACCGGGTCCCCTGGAAATGGAGTCACATGCAGTCGTGAGCTGCCTGACACGGATCCTGGGAACCACACCATTGTCTCCTGCAAGAGCAGCATGAGTTAGTAACTTCTGAGCCATCTTTCCAGCCTCTATGGCCCGTTTTCAAAAACAACAACAACAACAACAAAATATCCACACCATTCCTGAAAGTACCTTCATGTGTCACAATGTCACTCAAGTCCTCCCACCAGGTTTGATATCACAGATGGCTGCTTAAGGCTGCAGGAAAATGAAGCCATTATTTTGGACTGTGCAATTGTGAAAAAGGATACATGTTTCAATGTTGGCCCCAACAATATAGCCAGTTACATCAAAGTTGATCCGAATAAACTTGCCCTGAAAAAGAGAGAGAGAACTGGAGATAAATAAGGATGCAGAGGACCTGAGCACTATAGCAACAAGACAATATACCCTCCTTAAAAACATAGAAAAACCCTATCAACGTAAAAAAGCAGCAGTAGAATAGACCACTGTGCTAGACTGTGACACAATAAATCTAGAAACTGTTAAAGGACAAGAGGAGCTGGAGAGAAGGATCAGTGGCTAAAAATCCTAACTGCGCCGGGCGTTGGTGGCGCACGCCTTTAATCCCAGCACTCGGGAGGCAGAGGCAAGCGGATCTCTGTGAGTTCGAGGCCAGTCTGGTCTACAAAGTGAGTTCCAGGACAGCATCCAAAGCCACAGAGAAACCCTGTCTCGAAAAACCAAAAACCAAAAAACAAACAAACAAACAAAAAAATCCTAACTGCTAGGACGGCCTGAGTTTGGTAACAAGAACCACACCAGACTCACAATCACCTATAATTGCAGTGTCAGGGAGCTGGGCCTGGCACCCTCTTCTAGCCTCCACAGGTACCCATGTACATGGCACTGATATATACACACACACATAAATGGGAAAAATTAGTAAAAGGTGGGAAAGAAACAAACGAATGAACCTCGACAGGGAGAACTTGAAAGCATTTCTGAGTAGTCTGAGGCAGGAGGAATCTTGGAGGGACACCACAGTTAGACTTGAATTGTTTGGTCTGAAGTTTTAAATAGTAGAGATGGTTTTACATGAGAATAGAAATCCATTAAAAAGTGGAGAGTGAGGGAACTTGAATAGACACTATTATAAAAAGTAGCAAAGCAGAATAATTTTTCCTAAAATGCTAACTTGACCCCCTTATATGTCCCTGGGAGAGAAAAGGCTGGGGATATGGCTCAGTGACAGAATGTTGGCCTAGCAAGCACTAACTGAGTTTGTGCCCCAGCATTCTCGACACAAACAGACAAAAACATTTGGAGAAAGAGAAAGCAGTGATTGTTTCATAATTCTGATAGTTATTATTACACTGAGTACCCAAACTAGCAAAGACAGAATGAAAACAAGAAAGGTGAGACCGAGATGAACTTGATTGTAGTTTTCTAAGACATAAAAGCCAAATCAAATACTTCCTAAGACGGGACTGTGAGCAGTGATCGAGAGGGGCTTATTCCATAACTGTTAAGAAGCTCTGGCACAGGTGAAAATATACTAATATCCACCAGTGGTCTTACAGGCCCTCCTGTGAGGGAGCTGCTTCTAAACATTGGGGGAAATGGAACGGACTTTGCTTAGCTGTCATATGAATCACATACATACAGGTGTCGTTGGCATCTGTGACCTTATCAGATACATTTATATACAAGAGCACACAAGACAAAACTTCTGGTTCTTTCAATTGTGTTCCTCGAGGTTAAAAGTACTCACACAAGGCATTGCTAGTCTTCTTTCACACCCTCTTACACATTGAGAAACAATGGGCGGTGCTCCTTTGAATGAGAATGGCTGCCACAGGCTAATATATTTGAATGGCTGGTCCTTAGACTATTTAGGAAGGATTAGGTGTGACCTTGTTGGAGTAGGCATGTCACTGGGGTGGGCTTTGAACTTGCAGTTCAGATCAAATGCTAGCTCCAGTGCCATGCCTGTTTTGCCATGATATGACTGTCATGGACTAACCCTCTGAAACTGTAAGAAAGTCCTCAACTAAACAATTTCTTCTATTCACTGTCTTGGTCATGGTGCTTCCTCATGGTAACAGAACAGTAACTAAGACGTAAGTCAACTTAAAGATGATGCATCAGTTACCATGGTTAGTCTCTCAGACAATCCCATTACTTCTTTTATTATTATTTATGTGTATATGTGTGTGCCTGCTACATGGGTTCATGTGTACCATATGTATGCAAGAGGTTAGAGAAGCCAGTAGAAGCTATCAGATCCTCAGGAACTGGAGTTGCAAGTTATGAGCCACCTGACATGGGTGCTAGGAACCAAACTCAGATCCTCTGAAGAATACCAAGTGCTCTTAACCACTGGACTATCTTCCTAGGCCCCAATCCCATTATTCTTATCATTTTAAACTTCAGGGGTGGGGTGCTGAGGCTCCAACTCAGGGTTTTGAACATGCTAAGCAAGCATGCCATCAACTCTGCTACATCCCAAACTATTATTTTAATCTTTTTAGCATAGTTGGTACCACTTATAAATAATGATCCAATTCCTTGGATGATGCAACAGCACAATGTTTCAACACAGAATAAAAATAAGATCACTAATACTCCATCTGTTTCTAAGACTTAGAAAATGGCTCAGTGGATCCATATGGTAATTACAAGACAGTCCATTTTATTCCATTTTAAAGATAAGTTTATTTTGTCTTTGTTCCTGGGAAGAACCGCCCCTCCCCTGCAAGAAAGAATAAAGTTAAGTTATTACTCCATATGGATAGTTAACTGTTCAAAAAACTCAGAAACTAAAATTGGCTCCTGATGTTATAAAATCGGGTAAAAATTCTCAATAAATTTTAAACAGCTGTTCCATCCATACATTAGCTCACTGAGTTAATTAAGAACTGCTATTTTAAGAGACAGTAGTCAAAAGACAATGTTTGTATTCCAAGGCCACAACACATTGCCAGAACTGCCCAAGCAAATAGTTCTCAAGCCTCTGGTTTAAACACTGCAGGGAGGTTCATCAAAATCATCGGTGTCACCCAGTTCCTACTGAAGAAAAGTCCACCTACAAAATTCCTTATATCCAGTAATACAAACTTGCAGCTTATACCAACACGTCTAACTTCTTTACTGAGTGTGTAACAAACAGCACACTGCTTAACTAAAAATAGAACTACTGCATATTTCAGCTGCACTAGACCTGGGTACAGTCCCAAAGAAAACCAAGTCATTACACAAGGACACCTTCATACCATGCTTATCATGGCGATATCCACAAGCTTGGGACACAGTCAGTCTAGGTGCCTGTCAAAGATGTATGTGCAGATGTGTACATACAGTGGAGTTATGTATATATGCACATACAGTGGAATTACATGCATATGCACACACAGTGGAGTTATGTGTATTTGCACACACACAGTGGAGTTACATGCATATGTGCATACAGTGGAGTTATGTGTATACGAACATACAGTGGTGTTATATGTAATGTGAATCTGTGATAGGATGTTCTAAAATAATTTAGCTCAATGTGGTTACCCACTTGGGTAAACACTGGCGTTCCCAGCATGCAGCGTTCCAGTCCCCTCATCAGTTCCCTAGCTCAGTTTTCTAACTGCGTCCACAGTCATTACAATGTGGGCCAGAGAATGATCCTTGGAGTAAATATAAAGAACTAAGCAGAGTCACAGGAGGGACTCCAGAGAGGCAAGGATGCAGGAGTGAAGGAAGGAGGGGACCAGGGCGTTATTCCTTATGCTTTCTCTGTATCCCTCTCAATAGGAACTAGTATATCTAAAATCAACACATGCTAAAAGTCAAAGCTCTAGAATTGATTCTATCTCAAAAACTAAAACAATTTTGTGAAGGTGAAAAACAACGTGCTCTTAAGCCAAATGGTATTTATGAGCAGGTAACAATGTGATAAAGTGAAATTTCAAAATTCAACATTTGACTGAATATCCTCAAAGAACCCAAAACTCAAATTGCCCTTAACACTGAATATTCGCTCACTCTGTAGACCAGGCTGGCCTTGAACTCACAGAGATCTGGCTGCCTCTGCCTCCCCAGTGCTGGGATTAAAGGCATGTGCCACCAATGCCTGGCCCAGAGTATTCTAAACAGCAACCTAGAACTCTGTCTCCATGAGAAACATTTTCCCCCTAGCTTAAGGCCTAAACATGGGGCCTTCCAAATGCTGGGCAATAATGCTGAACTAACCCCAGTTGTTAGAAATTTCATTTTAACAGGACAACTCTATAAAGAAAATTTAATTATCTTATTTAGTTAATATTTGTTCTGAACTGACAAACTTTTCTGGGAAATTTTCTGGAGTGGCTATAAAAGCATCTGGAGTAATTAAGTCTAATGAATTATTAGTTAGCCGCCACGACAGGGGAGGGCAGGTTCACTTTACACTCTGTAATTATTTTTCCCTTCCTAGTTTGGCACCTAACTGGATTATATATGAGCCATGTTTTACTTTAAACACTTGAGCATGGATCGTGATGTATATGTACTATATTTTAAATTACATTCTGGAGGCAGCCATTTTCCTTAAACAAAAGAAAGGTCATCTGAGGAATAGTGCCTAGGGTTTAATCCAAAAGCCAGATGGCCACCTCAAATGTTTCAATTATCCTAATCTCCAAACCACTCCAGAAGCTTTGCTGTTACTAAAATGAGTTTACATGTGAACTAAGTGACCTGTTACTTAACATAATGGATATCTGAAACTACCAGGATAACATGAGTTGTGTTAGGAGCTAAGGACTGACCAGACTTAAAATGCGCTCTCTACCTACTCATGAATAAGATGTTAAGACTGGAGTCAGCTCAGAAGGCCTGGTGTTTGGAGCTCCCCAGAAGGCTCGGCTCTGAAAGGGTTAGTGTGTTTGCCATGGCTGATCTGGGATACTGGTTTTATGGCACAGCCTGTACCTCATCTCTGATACTGTCACAGAGCAGCAGCTCACCTTTCAGGGACAGCTTGGGTCAGAGGATTGGGGGTTTTTAATGTTTGTATTACATGTGAGGGTATAAACCTGTGGCTTCATTTCATTATAATCCAAGAATCAAATCAGAGGGAGACTCCCATGCCTTTACCTTGCTCTAACTACTGGAGGCTAATTACCAGAGGGCACAGCAGAGTCATGAATTGTTGAACTGGCTCAGGTTGGTTAACAGTGGAACACAATTAATCAAGAAATAAAGCACTTGTGCAAATGGCTTTCCGAGAGCTGTCTGCGGCTTCAAACAACCATGTTAAGCTGAAGCCCTGCTTCAAAATTTCGCTTTGAGAAAGCCACTGTCTATAAATGGCCTCCATCTGGAAGGCATTTCACTTCTCATAAACAGTGCTGGACTAACTGTGGATGATTGTTTTCATACGGGTAGTGCCCTCCTGAAGAATCCCTTAACACGAACCACATGCTAGCATCTTTAGAAGAAAGATAGTCTTCAGGAAATTAGCTGGCTATATCAGATCAAAGAAATGGAACCAAATGGCTTCTAAAGCTCTCAGAGTTTATAGTTTCAAATATTTTCACCTCACACACGTGGCTTGTAAACAATGACTGCATGAAATATTACTGCACACACAACTCATCTTTTAACATCACATCACTTTCTGGATGACACTCATCCTAACCCAAGGCCTGTCCTGTTCATGGAGCCAAATGTCTCCCACGTAACCCCAACCCACACTCCTAAAACAGGAACATGCACATTCTTAGGGGGCGTAACAGAGTGAGCAAACTACACGACATGGCATGTCACCGAGAATATTAATGTTTAAACAAAAATGAAGGTGAGTCCTATGGGGCAGGACTCTAGTTTGCCCAATGAGGCATTCCCCAGGTCTACAATGTAACCGGCATTTAGTGACATTTAATGAAATGGATCCTAGAAATATATCTCCTTACACTGTGAGGCATAGTGCTGGAACCAAGTAGACAGTGGGGAACAAGGCAGACCAGGTAAGGTCCCCAGGCTGAGATCTTACATTCTCATGGGAGGGATGGCAATCACAGTAATTGGCTACTGACTGTGGAGAGAAAACTAAGTGTAATCATCACTGACTGCCATGAGCTGTGAGGGAGCTACGCAGGATGCAAACAACAACAGACAACTTCTTAGACGGCATTCAGACAGCTAGGAGCTAGGAGAAACGTGGGCAGATCTCAAACACATTCTGGAGGGTTAACCACCTGGGTTCACTACCAGCTGGGCAATGGGCCAAGAGAAAAGGTTGGAATTCCTAGGCATTCTGACTTTCCAGGTTTTGCTGTTTTTATTTTGTTTTAAGATGAAGCAGCTGTTTGATTCAATTTACTGATGTAAGACATAATGGAACAAATTCTGAAAGAAAAATTTTAGAGTATGTTAAACCTTAGAGATCTAGAAGACATTCACAGAGACACCAGTTGAACAAAGAATAATTAATAATTAATTGAACTTCAATAAACCAATATGCAAGATTTAAAATTGAGTCATGATCACTGGTTACTTTCAAGTCCTCAGAGAACCAAAGTGAACACCATAGAGGAATACAGAAAGGATATCTTAACAGTATGTAATCAGTGAATTACATAATTATGTTTTATGAAACAACTAAAATCAGATACCTGTTTTAGTGTTGTACAGCTAACACCTTTTGATACTAGCAGAAAGCTACTAAACCATTCCTAAGAAACGGAAAACAGATGAACAAAGAAATCCCCAATACTGTGCAAAAGTGTGAACAACTGAGAGAGACCTTTGCTTTTTGGCTGAATGACAGTTACCTCTAAGAATATCGCCTTAATCACTCAGGCAGAAACCTGCAAGCAGGGATTGAAGCGGAGGTCACGGAGGACTGTTCTTCACTGACCTGTTCAGCTTGCTTTCTTATACACACCAAGCCCACCTTCCAAGGGAAGACACCACTCACAGCGGGCTGGGTCCCCCCACATCAATCATTTATCAAGAAAATCCCTGTATACATGTCCACAGGCCAATCTAAGAGGAGCAATTCCTCTTCCCTCTACCCAGGAGACACTAGTTTGTGACAAAAACCAACCAGAACCCTCGTGTACACTTTACAAATAAACTCCAGGAGTTTGGTTTGACATATAATTTGAATGTATCAGCAAGAGCAGAATTTTTCAACTTCAGCATAACTGACATTTGGAGCCAGGTAGTTCTGCTGTGGGAACTGTCCTGTGTGTTATGGGATGCTTCTCAGCATCTCTGACCTCTACCCAACAGATTCTACCAACAGCACACCAATACTCTTCCCAATAGCCGAATGTCTCTTGTGGAGACCCCAATTAAGAAATAGCAAGAGAAATGCCAAGGTTCAGTGGTTAAGAGCACTGGCTGTTCTTCCTCCAGAGGACCCAGGTTTGATTACCAGCACCCACATTGCATCTCACAACTATTGTTAACTCTAGGTCCAGGGGATCCGACCGACCCCCTCCACTTGCCTCCATGGATACCAGGTGCACAGGCTCATGGTGCATACTTAAAGCAGGCAAAATAAAAAATATCACTACACATTAAAAAATTAAAAACTGGGCAGTGGTGGCAGATGCAGTTAATCTCAGCAGTTGGGAGGCAGAGGCAGGTGGATATCTGAGTTTGAGGCCAGTCTGGTATATAGAGCAAGGTCTAGGACAACAAGGGCTACACACAGAAGGACTATCTGAAAAACCAACCAACCAATGCCCCCCCCAAAAAGTAGTCAATTCAGAACCCACTGTATGTAAACAATGGATGGAGACCCTCTGCAGATTTGGGGTAGACCGTAAGGTATCCCATGCAGTCACAAATCCCCCCCAAAGTGTCAGAACACCAAAAAGAACTGACATATAACTTTCAATAAATGCTTTAGTACCAACTTCTCTTTTATAGGCAAAAATAAGACTACTGTGTATTGCAGTTTCTCTTGGATTGAGAGTGTGGTTGGGGATGGTCAGGGATTGGGGTGGGGTGGAATTGAAGATGGGTAACTTGATTTATGTGGCACAATAAAGGATTTCCACAAAGCTATACTTGAAAATCTTCATGAAAAAAAAAATCACATACCAAAACTAGGAGCTCACTACTTCTCCATCCCACTAAACACAGGGCTTTCCAAGGGGGAGAATTCAAGACTCAACTGTGGCACAGACTAATGTGGACCATTCAGGGAAGGACAGGCCTCAAAGTCTCGCAGGCCTTTTCTAAATGCAGGCAGAAGCATTCTTACCTACACTGGACAAACACTGCGAAAGGATTACTAGGAGAATTTAGGATTTCTTACTAGGAACAAACAATATTCCAAGCAAACAGATTGCTATTCCCTACGTAATGTGGAAAGCCTGCCACAATTCCCCTCTTTGAGGCTGAAACAGACCAACGGTGGTATCCCCACCTCCTGTTAAAGTACTAACACCAGTACTCTGGGATGTGACTGTATTTGGAGGAGAGGGTCTTTAAAATGATAATTAAGCAAAATAGCCTAACTAAATAGGATGGGTGTCCTCAGAAGACAGAGAGAGAGAAACAGAGAGAGCTATGGGAAGAAAATAGTCATCTACCAAACTAAACCTGCTGATGTCTTGATTTCAAACTACCAGCCTTCAGAAAAACATCTCTACTAGTGTCTAACCCACAGAGCTAGGCCTCTGACAGCTCTTCTACTAGTCATGAAAACCACACCATCAAAAACCGTACACGCAACCCACCACTTTACACATTCAATTTTCAAAAGCATGCAACAATGATATTATGTTTTCCACAATTTTCATTAAAATCTTTTAATAAAAAAAAAGAATGATTAGAATTAAAATGTTTCTTACCCTGGTGTTTTTATTTTCACCAATATTTCAAGAGGGAGAAGGAAAAAGTCAAATTTGAAAAACTTAGGTAGAAAAAACTCAGCATTAAAGTTTCTTAGATAATAGAAAAGTCCTCCCATAGTCAAGCTGAGGGGAAAGAAAAGCTATCAAGGAATTATAGTCGAGTAGTTAAAAACAAGCTATGACCCAGGCATCTTGGTGCTTCCTGGCTTGTTCCTCATGGCTTACTCAGCCTGCTTTCTTAATAGAACCCAGGTCCACCACCTGAGGGGTGGCACAACCCACAATGGGCTGGTTCTTCCCCCATCAATACTAATTAAGAAAATGCCCCACAGATTTGCCAACGGACAGCCTTATGGAGGCAAATTTTTTTTTTTTTTTTTTTTTTTTTTTTTGGTGTTTTCAAGACAGGGTTTCTCTGTATTGTTTTGGAGGCTGTCCTGGAACTTGCTCCGCCTGCCTCTGCCTCCGCCTCCCAAGTGCTGGGATTAAAGGCGTGCGCCACCACTGCCCGGCTTGAGGCATTGTCTTAGTTGAGGCTCTGTCTCTGAGGTGACTATATGTGAAGTTGACATAAAACTAGCCAGTACACCACTGTCTCTGCCAACCCCATAACAGACTGATGGCAAAGGTAAAGAAGTAAACGCAGAGTTCTTACACAATACAACTACACTTACTTTCATATGTGGCTATCAGAAATATTACTACATCTGTTAATTAGCCTTTCTTAAAATCTAAAAAGAAAAACTAATTCATTTGCTCAAGTCACAGTAGATATTGCATGAGAAACCGGAGGAAGTTCAAGTTTATGTGGGCTTTTCAACTTACAAAGCGAGATGAGTTATCATTTTTCACAGTCTTCGCATTTCCAAATGATTCCAGAATTGGATTTGCTTGTAAAAGCTGCCGTTCAAGTTCCCCCTAGAAGACATCACACATACATAGACATACACACACATAAATAAAAACAGATGTATGTTAATCTTGTGTCTTTACTTCAGGCCCTAGGATGAAAAATATATTACAAAACCACCCTCTTCCTGGTACTTTCATCCTGCTGCCATCAGTGACCTCCACTGGTTCCTTGTTCCTGGTTTTGATAATGAGTTCTGCTAAAAAGCAAAACAAAACCCAGCATCTAGGGGGGGTCAAAGGAGAAGACAATGTCATGTTGGATGGATAATTTAAACTAGGCAGAAAATAAAACTTCCCAATTGGTTTCCATGAAATGAAATTGAATGTAATACTCTGCTTAAGAACACATTACTAGTGCTGTTAATGATTGTTCTCCTTCGTGTGAAGGATTTAAGGGAACTGACTGAATAATCTCCATCGTATTGGTGTGCATTTCCATCCTCCTAAGTGCTCTTGCTTCATCACCATGGTGGAGATGGGACAACAGTCCTAAGAAGCTTGCAAAGATGGCAAGGCACTCACTTCACTAGTAAGTAGACCACTTGGCACAATGCACACTTTAGTCAATTTTTATACGCAAATTAGGCTACAAAACAGATTTCACAAATGAGAGCTGTAAGTTCATAAAATCCAACAGAAATCTGCAAGAGAAAGCATGTCCTCAGGCCTGGCCAAGAAAACACTACAATGTGATGTTGTGTTTCTGAAATGTAATTTCAGAATTATCTTTTATAACCTAAATAAATCTGTTTGCCCCAACACAAATCTTATCCCTATACTTTAAGTTGCCCACAATCTTCTAGACCTAAAGAAAATAAATAAATAGAAGCCCCTAGCAAATGTGATTCTCTAAGCAAAAAAGATGAAACAAAGAGTCTCATGTAGGACTTTAAATTAGTGGCCATCAAGTGATGCAGGACGCAGCCACTCTGAAGTCTCAGAACAGCAACAAATGCATGCTTGGGTAAAATCTCAGAACAGGAACAAATGCATGCTTGGGTAAAATCTCAGAACAGGAACAAATGCCAAGGTGTGTGCTCAAGAGCAATGAAACAATGTTCTACAAAACAAGTGCCTAAATGTTCAAAATGGCCCAAACTAGAAGCAACCCAAACATCTGCCAACTACTGAGCGGACAAATAAAATGGGACATATTTAATACAACAGGATGTTATTAGGCTATAAAAAAGAATGCTCTGCTTCTAATGATACAAAGTAGGCTGAACCTTGAAAACATTATGCTAAGTGAAAGAAGTCAGAAAACAATTCTCATTCATATACAGTGCCTAGAATAGGCACATAACCTGGAAAGAGAAAGTGGATTGGTGGTTGCCAGCACAGGAGGAAATGGGAGGAGACTGCTAGCAAACAGAGGAGCTTCATGTGGGAGATGAAATGAAAATGTCCTACATTTGTGATGATGCTGAACTGTGTAACCATGAATATACAAAAACAGAGTTGTGGGTGGAAATGGGCAAACTGTACAGTATGAATTATACTGCAATATTTGGTCAATAAAGTTCAATGTAAATTCAGAAACAAATAGAATAAAGGAGAGAGAAGAAAACGAAGCTAAAGGAAAAAAAATTAGTGACTTTGTGATGTACAGTCAGCCCTCTGCAGGTTCATCACTCATAAATTCAACCAAGAATGCAGCTGAACTATTTGGAGTTGGGGGCAGCATCTGTACCAGACATACAGGCTCCCCTTTATGACTATTACAACGATGTACACAGAACATATATTGTAACAGGCACTGTAAGTACTTTAGTGTGACTTAAAGATTACACATGAGGACTATACAGACTCGATTTTATATATGGTACCTGAGCAACTGAGGATTTTGGTATATCAGGAGAGTAAGGAGTGGGACCTGGAACCAATCCCTGTCAGGTACCAAGGGACTACTGTATAAGCACATGTTTGTCTGGGGTTGGAGAACAACTGAGAAGCAATCTTCTCTAATGTGACAGATGAAATCATCTTAAGCTTGAAGACTTCATAAACATGCATTTCAATGTCATGATAAAAGGGTAAATAAATGTTCAGATTATCTAGAACACAAATCTGAAACACAAGTGCTCGCTGCTTTGTGTGAAAGAATAAGACTTTGACAAGATTTTCAACACTAAGTCTCATTTGAGAAGAGATTCCACTCAGAACCAAGAGTGCTACATGTTTCTAGGAGAGGCTCGCTCTAAAAACATCGATCATGGCAGGCACTCAAGACGGAAAAGCACAAGAAAATCACTTGCCTGGGATTTCACTGGCTTAGGCGATTCCTGCTGCTCATTACAAACAGACAAGCAGACGTTAGCACAAGGCACCAAGCCATAGTGCAGCAGGAGCTGGTTTGGCTGGTACACGAAAGCTTACCAACTACCACAGCATCTCAAAACATGAGAAGTTCATCGATACCCTATTCTGGGCTTTCATCTTTTCTACCATCCATTGATCCCACAGACACCCCCACCCCCAACCTCTAGAGCTGCTGGAGATAGGCAGCAGCCACAGGGTACTCTGCAATCCAGAAAGAACCACTAAACTTATTTACAAACACTCATTTGGTGGGAATAAGAAATCTTCATAGGCACTGCTCATTAATTTATAACCATTCTCACCAATCTCTGCCAGAAGTTGGGCCTCAAGCCACAGCCATAAGTTCTGTTGCTTTGTGAGAAAGCCTAGTTAATTTCCTTGTACTGTGCCTGGCTCCTCCTAAATGGAAGGCAAAGCAGGGCTGCTGGATTGTGTGGCCAGAGAGCTGCTAACCACAGCAGTGTATGGAGTAGCTGTGCTTTCTTGGTTTGCATCTGGTATCATAAAAGAATGAAATGCAGACAAAAGGCAACAGAGCAAAGACTTACAGGAATATTATGGTCCTTTCTTCCTTTGTGTGAAGAAGCAACATGGGCAAGGTACTGAATGACTTTCTTTGTGTTTTCGGTCTTCCCGGCACCCGATTCACCCCTAAAAGAAATAACATCAGCTACTTTAAAAGGAGAGCTGAGCACATGTATACTCAAGGACACTCAAATTCTCGCCTCTCTGCTCAGAATAGTTCAGATCTCCAGAAAGTAAGCAATGGTTTACTCTTTAAATAATCACATAGCTGATTACATAAAAACATTATATAAAATATACCTTTATATATTACATAATCAAGATTATATAAGTACATTTGAATTATAACAAGACACTTAATCTGACTAAAATTTTAAACTCAGATCACCTGCACTCAAGTACAGTCTTGAAGTCCTTGCAACTAACTCTCCCAGCAAATGCTGGCTGCTCTCCTCAGAACTGTATCTGAACTGTACTAACTATCAGAACAGCCCACACCTCAAGTTTCCAGCAGGCTTACTGGTTGCCCTGTCTCCCCAGCTCTTAACCACAACCTGAACCATAGGAGGGTTGAGCAAAGGGATCTTTACTGACCAGCTGTAGGGACTGAGCTCCGTATTGCAACTCTGAAAATGGAGGCAAAAGATCTGCTGCCTCCTAGTTCCAAAATCTGATGATCCCAGACACAAGCCACTTGCTGCCTGTGATGCTGATCTTGGGTATCAACTTGACAGAATACATCTGCAATCAACTAAACCCAAGCAGCTTGAGTACACTTGTGGGGGATTTTCTTGATCGGATCATTTGAGGTGGGAGACCAACCCTAATCTGGATCATCTGCAGTCAGCAGACACACCCAAAATCTTGCTTCACCTTCTCGTGGGAGTCCACATAAAAGGACATAGACAGAAGCTTTTTGTCTTTTGTTTGCCTGCCATTACTTTCACTGACAAGTTCATCTATCCTGCTGCTAAAGCTTCCCTTCATTGGTATTAGATCCTGTTTCTTCAGGATTCCAGCACATACTGAAGACCAGGTGAGACATTCAGCCTACTGGAATGAACAACTACCGGATTCTTGGCCTTCCCATCAGGAGACAGCCATTGCTGGACTAGTCAGACTACAGCCTGTAAACCACTCTAACAAGCCCTTTCTTTCCCTCCGTCTCCCTCTCCCCACCCCCAACACACTTGTGCACACCCCAGTTCTGTTCCTCTGGAGTACCCCCGATTAACACACTGACCACCTCTACATCTCCTCCGAGGAGTTTCTGAGTCTTAGGTACTCACACTACCAAACTTTCAATAAGGCTTCTGCCCACTTTAGAAGACTTGCTGCTGTAATTTAAAAAGCAGCATGAGAGAGAAAGATGCCATGTGACAGAGCTCACACGGAGGGTCTTTTTTTATTAGGGGAAAGGGAATGGGAAAGGGGGAGGGGAGGGGGTGAACAGCCTTTGAGGACAGGAGCAGCAAAGAGAAAAGGGGGGACAGAGAGGCAGAAAAGGAGAGAGAAAGAGATGGGAGGTGGACAGGGACCTTTTAAAAGGGAACGTAGTGAGTGTGCACAGGTGGTGCTCTTAGTGGCTGCAGCTGAGGATGTATCCTGTCAGAACCCCAAGGGCAGGCCAGTACAGACGCCTGGATACTGTGTTTAAGAATATTACATCCTTTAAATTCTCATTTTATGTAATTAGCATTATTAAGTCTATATTATCCTCCAGACCTTTGATAAGTTTCAGATTTTACAGCTGAATCTTTAGTCAACCTGAAAAAAATTATATTTGAGATAATACAATCACCCCTCACAGATGACTTGGCTTACATCCCTGTATATCAGGAGTCTCCAGCAATCTAAGGTGTAATCTTCCCTTTGCCTACTTGTTTCTCTTACATACTGTCTATTCATGGTTTGCAACACAATGCAGGGATTTTGAAATACAATTAGCAACCATCAGCACCATTCTTTGGAAAACAAAAAGAAAAATATTCTCTGAAGTCTGCTTCACAGATACACATCAAATAATTTTGTTCCTTTTTACTTGCTCCACCTTCCTGAAACCCAGCTGCTCACCCCCATTCAAAGCAGCCGGACTTCTGAGAGAGATAGCATCAACACAACGTGACTTTTAAGGAAAACAGTGGTTTTCATCTCTCAGGTAATTCTTTCATTCAAAATAAGCAAGGAGGATGTTTCTTTATTTATTTGCCTTCCACAGCCCAGCACCGAGCCTAGCAGATTCAGCCTGGTGAATGCTGTTGAGTAAATGAATGAATGCAGTCCATTCTCGCTTTGTTTCAATGTTCCTGTCACTGATGTCCTCCCATCACCGTACCAACCATCTGCTACTACTGGCCGTAATGACCGTTTATGCCTTTATTTAGCCACTCACAACACTGTGGGTCAGTCATTCTGAGGACTACAGACAGCAGGTGTCAATCGTCATGTCCCAGGGGAGCTCAAGTTTAAGATGAGGGAAACAAGGAAAAGAATTAGCACAAACCATGATGAATTTTCTGAAGGAAGTAAGACAGACACTGACAGGAGAGGTCTGAGGAGAAGCCTTCTTCAGGGAGAAATCTTCTTCAAGACAATTACAAACTAGCAGATGTGAAGACTGGAAAGTATTTGGACAGACAGAAAGGCACATACAAAGGTGCCAAGAAGAGAACTTGCTGTGTTCTGGGACCTGCTGGCTAAAGGCAAAGACAGAAAAGGGCAGCAGCCTCTGTGGTTCAAATAGACGCAGGGCATGCCACAACCCCTGGGAGTCCATGGTAAATTATTTGGATTTTGCACAAGCATAATTTCTTCTTTCTTTCAAAGTTTTTTTTTTAAGGCCAGGCATTGGTGGTACACACTTTTAATACCAGCACTCAGGAGGCAGAGGCAGGCCAATCTCTGTGAGTTTGAGGCTAGCCTGGTCTACAGAGTGAGTTCAAGACAGGCTCCAAAGCAATACAGGAAAACCCTGTCTCCAAAACAAAAAAAAGTTTTGTTGAGTTTTTTTTTTTGTTTTGTTTTACTTTATGTGAGTTTTGCTTGCATTTATATCTGTATATCATTTGAATTCGGTACCCACATAGGCCAGAAAGGCATGCTGGATCCCCTGCAACTACAGTTGCAGATGGTTGCTAGTTGCTAGCCACCATGTGGGTGCTGAGAATTGAACCCATGTCCTCTAGAAAAGTGGTTCTCAACCTGTGGGACATGATCCCTTTGAAGGGATTGAACAAGTCTTTCACAGAAATTGAATATCACATATCCTGCATTACATTTCATAACAGTAGCAAAATTACAGTTATGAATTAGCAATGAAAATAATGTTATGGTTGGGGTCACAACAACATGAGGAACTGCATTAAAGGGTGGCAGCACTGGGAAGGTTAAGAAGCGCTGCATTAGGAGAGCAGTGGTGTCTTACTGCTGAGCTACCTTCCCAGCCCCTCAAGTATAATTTCTTAATAGCCATACAACAATTTACTATTTTTATTGTTAACTTTACTCAAAATAGTGTTTCAGTGCTAATCCTTATATTGGCTGTTGGTCACAAGCAGGTAATATCATTATGCTCAAGAAATAATCCTTTCATTTAGCCTGACAACAACTTGTCTTGATTACGATTGTTACTGTTCAGCTTGGTTGGCCTCTATAGTTGCCTAGTCCTCTATGCTTACTGTGTCCCCAAAGCCTTTGTTCCCTGTCACAATTATGCAGCTGTACTTCAACAATGGTTTATGAAGTCTGCAGATTCATATATTGCCATGTCTAATGGAGCTCTCCTATAGGAAATGCTGCTTCTTGGGCCAAAAAGTTGGCTCAATAGGTAAAAAGCTTGCAATGCAAGTGTAAGGACCTGGAACTCACTATGTAGACCAGGCTGGCCTTGAACTCACAGAGATCACCTGCCTTTGATTCCACAGTGCTAGGATTAAAAGTGTATGCCACCACATCCCACTATTTTCCCCCAACTTTAAAACAGAATTAGCAAACACACATTTCTAACCAGAGCATCTTAAATCTCTACCAGTGGCTTCCTGTGCTTCCCTTTTGTTATAATTTAAAGAGCAATCTAAAAATTTCCCAAGCTTTATGGCGTGAGGACATCCCAGAAAAGCAAACTGGTATCCAAAGAGGCTATGTAATGGGGATCATGGATTGGATAAGGTCATCAGATGTTCATCTGACCATACGATGACTTTTCAACCACAATATTCTGTCATTTTAGCTGGCCTAGACTGTCTTCAAACTCACCATGTAGCTAGAGAAAACCTTGAACATACCCCTATCTGTTTACAGATGTACCCCACCAGCATGGTCTATGAGATGCTGGGTATCAAAACTCTATCAAGTGAGCTACATCCTCAGCTCAAGTTTAATCAGTTCTATCCATTTGTTTATCTTGAAACTTTAAGGCATGCTACTCCTAGCAACAACCCTCAATGTAGGACTCAACTCTGGGTATTTGTATATGATAGATAGTTGCTTTACAAAAACCAACACAAAACCATAAATGTCACATCTTGCCTGCAGACAATCATTACACTATACTAAAATATATTTAAAAAGAAAAGAAAATTGGGGTGATCGGTCAGCTTGCCTAAAATTAGTCATAAAGTGTCAGTATTCTCTAAAGCTAGAACTCAGGGTACCTGCTTTATCAACCTCAATACAAATGCCACGGAGATCCAACATGAGCATTACAATTTTCCCTTCCAGTTCAGCTGTGGAGTCTGAACATCAAAGATGTGGCTCTCTTTAAATACTCCTCCACCTATTACCCACTCCCTCAATCTTCCGGGGCCCACTCCCGGCATCCAGAGGACCTGCCCACACAGGAAAAAGGCATCAGTCCTTCCAGACCCTACCCTCCAGAGTCCCCAGGTTCAGGTGAGCTTGGGTCCCCCTGGGGCCACTCCCCTGCCGCCCATCACCTACTCCCTCAATCTTCCAGGCCCCCGCTGCTGGCATCCGGAGAACCAGCCCACAAAGCAAAGGCATCAGTCCTTCCAGACTCCACCCTCCAGAGTCCCCAGCTTCAGCTTCAGGAAAGAAGGAGACCAGTGGAGACAGAAAGACCCCACCTGCACCTACTGGAAGAAGAGATGGGAAGAAGACAGAATAAGAGCTCACTCAGCAATAGAAAGACCAACATGGCTCCCCCAGAATCTAGAGACCCAACGCCAGCAAGACCTGAAAAGCACAACATAGATGAAGCAAAAGAGACAGACCTTAAAAATTATATTATGAAGATGATAGAGACCCTCAAAAAGGAAACGAGGAAATCCCTTAAAGAAATAGAAGAAAAAACAAACAAATAAAAAACATGAAATGGAGAAAAAGACAAACCAAAAAATTCAAGAAATAAACAAATCTCTTAAAGAATCTAAAGAGTACCAAGAAAAAACAACCAAACAAATGAAGGAAACAACTCAAACAGTTGAAGGATTGAAAGCTGAAATAGAAACAATAAAGAAAACACAGAATGAGGGGATGCTGGAAATAGAAAAGCTGGGTAAACGATCAGGAACTACAGATGCAAGTATCACCAATAGAATACAAGAGATAGAAGAAAGAATCTTAGGTGTTGAAGACTCATTAGAGGATATACAGTCATCAACCAAAGGAAATCTCAAAACCAACAAATCCCTAACACAAAATATTCAGGAAATATGGGACACTGTGAAGAAGCCAAACCTGAGAATAATAGGTATAGAAGATGAAGAAATAAAGCTCAAAGGTACAGAAAACATATTCAACAAAATCATAGAAGAAAACTTCCCTAACCTAAAGAAGGATAAGCCTATGAAAATGCAAGACTCTTACAAAACACCGAATAGGCTGGACCAGAAAAAGAAGTCACCTCGCCATATAATAATCAAAACATCAAACTTACAGAATAAAGAGAAAATATTAAGAGCAGCTAAAGAAAAAGTAACATATAAAGGCAGACCTATCCGAATTACACCCCACTTCTCAATGGAAGCTATGAAAGCCAGAAGATCCTGGACAGATGACCTACAAATGCTAAGGGGACAAGGATGCCAGCCCAGACTACTATATCCAGCAAAGCTTTCAATTACCATAGATGGAGAAAACAAAATATTCCATGACAAAGCCAGATTTAAACAATATGTATCCATGAATCCAACTCTACAGAAAGTGCTAGAAGGAAAACCTAGACCCAACGAAGATAACTACACTCACAAAGGCATAGGCAATAATAATCCTACTTTACCAAACACCAAAAGAAAAAGGGAGGAGAACCTACACACAATAACACCACTACCAATAAGTCAAGCACAAACAAGAATCATCAATCCATGGTCATTAATATCCCTCAATGTCAACAGTCTCAACTTGCCTATAAAAAGACACAGACTAGCAGAATGGATACATAGACAGAACCTATCCTTCTGTTGCATACAAGAAACACATTTCAACGTCAAAGACAGATGTTACCTCAGAGTAAAGGGTTGGGAAAACACTTCCCAATCAAACAGACCCAAGAAACAAGCTGGTGTAGCAATCCTAATATCTAACAAATTAGACTTCAAATTAAAATCAATCAAAATAGATGAAGAAGGACATTTCATATTCAAAGAAAAAGAACAAGAACATCAAGATGAAGTCTCAATTTTGACCATCTATGCCCCAAATACAAAGGCACCCACATTCGTGAAACATTACTAAAGCATAAATCGCACATAAAATCTCACACACTCCACTCTCACCGTTAGACAGGACCTCCAGACAGAAAGTTAACAAAGAAACAAAAGAACTAAAAGAAGTTATGACCCAACTGGGTTTAACAGACATCTACAGAACATTTCACCCAAACACAAAGGGATATACCGTCTTCTTGGCACCACATGGAACCTTCTCTAAAATTGGCCACATAATAGGAAACTTAGCAAACCTCCACAGATACAAAAAAATTGGAATAACCCCCTGTATCTTATCAGACCACCATGTATTAAAATTAGAATTCAACAATGACACAAATCACAGAAACCCTACAAACTCATGGAAATTGAACAATGCACAATTGCACCATCCCTGGGTAAAGGAAGAAATAAAAAAAGAAATTAAAGACTTCCTGGAATTCAATGAGAATGAAGACACAACATATCCAAACTTATGGGACACTTTGAAAGCACTCAGTGCCCACATGAAGAAACTGGGGAACAGTCGCACTAGAGAATTAATAGCACAACTGAATGCTCTAGAACAAAAAGAAGCAAACTCACCCAGGAGGAGTAGATGCCAGGAAATAATCAAATTGAGGGCTGAAATCAATCAAGTAGAAACCAGGAAAACATTGCAAAGAATCAATCAATGAAACAAAGAGTTGGTTCTTTGAGAAAGTCAACAAGACAGACAAACCTTTGTCCAAACTAAGCAAAAGACAGAGAGCATGCTAATTAACAAAATCAGAAATGAAAAGGGGGACATAACAACGGACACTGAGGAAATCCAGAGAATCATCAGGGCATACTTTGAAAACCTGTACTCCACAAAATTCGAAAATTTAAAGGAAATGGATAATTTCCTGGATAGATATCACTTGCCAAAACTAAATCAAGAACAGATAAACAATCTAAACAGACCTATAACCCTTAACGAAATAGAAGCAGCCATCAAAAGTCTCCCAACCAAAAAAAGCCCAGGCCCAGATGGCTTCAGTGCAGAATTCTAAGAGAAATTCAAAGAAGAGCGAATTCCAATACTCTTCAACGTGTTCCACACAATAGAAGCAGGAGGCTCACAGTCAAACTCTTTTTACGAGGCTACAATTACCTTGGTACCCAAGCCACACACAACTAAGAAAGAGAACTATAGACCAATTTCCCTCATGAACATCGATGCAAAAATACTCAATAAAATACTAGCAAATCAGATTCAAGAACACATCAGAAAAATCATCCACCATGATCAAGTAGGCTTCATCCCAAGAATGAGGGATGGTTCAACATTAGAAAATCTATCAATGTAATCCACCATATAAACAAACTGCGAAAGAAAAGCCACATGATCATCTCACTAGATTCTTGGAAAGCCTTTGACAAAATCCATCACCCCTTCATGATAAAGGTCCTAGAGAGGTCAGGGATAACAGGAACATACCTGAACATAAAAATAGCAATATACAGTAAACCAACAGTTAACATCAAACTAAATGGAGAGAAACTCAACACAATTCCCCTAAAATTAGGAACAAGACAAGGCTGTCCACTCTCTCCATATTTCTTCAATATTGTACTTGAAGTTCTAGCTAGAGCAATAAGACAACAAAAGGAGATCAAGGGGATACAAATAGAAAAAGAAGTCAAGCTTTCACTATTTGCAGATGATATGATAGTTTACATAAGTGACCCAAAAAACTCCGCAAGGGAACTCCTAGAGCTGATAAACACCTTCAGCAAAGTGGTAGGATACAAGGTTAACTCAAAAAAATCAGAGGCCCTGTTATATACAGATGATAAAGTGGCCGAGAAAGAAATCAGAGAAACATCGCCCTTTACAATAGCCATAAACAGCATCAAATATCTGGGGATGTTAACCAAAGAAGTGAAAGACCTGTATATCAAGAACTTTGAGTCTCTAAAGAAAGAAATCAAAGAGGATACCAGAAAATGGAAAGGTCTCCCATGCTCTTGGATTGGTAGGATCAACATAATAAAAACGGAAATCTTGCCAAAAGCAGTCTACAGATTCAATGCAATCCCTATCAAAATTCTGGCACAATTCTTCACAGACCTTGAAAGAACAATAATCAACTTTATATGGAAAAACAAAAGACCCAGGATAGCCAAAACAACTCTATACAATAAAGGAACTTCAGGAGGCATCACCATACCTGACTTCAAGCTCTATTATAGAGCTATAGTCCTGAAAACAGCTTGGTATTGGCACAAAACAGGTAGACGAATGGAACCAAATTGAAAACCCTGATTTTAATCCACACACCTTTGAACACTTGATTTTTGACAATGGAAAAAAGGAAGCATCTTTAACAAATGGTGCTGGCATAACTGGGTATTAGCATGCAGAAGACTGCAGATAGATCCATGTCTATTGCTTTGCACAAAACTTAAGTCCAAATGGATCAAAGATCTCAACATAAATCCAACCACACTGAAACTCTTAGAAGAGAAAGTGGGAGATACTCTTCAACGAATTGGTACAGGAGACTGCTTCCTCAACATAACACCAGTAGCACAAACACTGAGATCGACAATTAACAAATGGGACCTCCTGAAACTAAGAAGCTTCTGTAAGACAAAGGACACAATGAATAAGACAAAAAGGCAGCCCACAGAATGGGAAAAGATATTCACTAACCCCACATCTGACAGAGGGCTGATCTCCAAAATTTACAAAGAACTCAAGAAGCAAGTCTCCAAAACACCAAAGGATGCAATTAAAAAGTGGGGTACAGAACTAAATAGAGAATTCTCAATAGGGGAGTCTAAAATGGCTGAAAGACACTTAAGAAAGTGCTCAACATCCTTAATCATCAGGGAAATGCAAATCAAAACAACTCTGAAATACCATCTTACTCCTGTCAGAATGGCTAAAATAAAAAACATTGAAGACAATTTATGCTGGAGAGGATGTGGAGAGAGGGGAACACTCCTCCACTGCTGGTGGGAGTGCCAACTCCTACACCCACTTTGGAAATCAGTATGGAGATTCCTCAGGAAAATGGGAATCAATCTAGGCATATATCCAAAAGATGCAAATTCATACAACAAGGATATCTATTCCACTATGTTCATAGCAGCATTATTTGTAATAGTCAGAACCTGGAAGCAACCTAGATGTCCCTCAACTGAAGAGTGGATAGAGAAAATGTGGTACATTTACACAATGGAGTACTATTCAGCAGAAAAAAATAATGGAATCTTGAAATTCGCAGGCAAATGGATGGCACTAGAAGAAACAATCCTAAGTGAGGTAACCCAGTCACAAAAAGACAAACATGGTATGTACTCACTCACATATGGATTTTAGACATGGATCAGGATAGTTTCAGTCTGCAATGCCACTGACAGAGATTCTGGGAAACAGGAAAGAATCTAACAGAGATATGCGTGGTACCCCAGAGAAGAGGAATGAGGCAAGATCTCCTGAACAGACAGATTGGGAACACGGCGGGAGGTGTGTGTGGGGGGAATGGGAGCTGGGAAGAAGACAGGGGGAGAAGAGGAGGAGAGAGTAGGCATGGGGGAACAGGAAGGTTGAGTGGGGGGTAGAACAGGGGGAGAACAGGATGAGAAGTACCATAATAGAGGGAGTCATAGGTTTGAAGAGAGATCTGGCACCAGTGAGACCTCTAGCAATCTAAAAGGATGACACCAACTGGCAAGCTAAACAATAGTGGAGAGACCTCCTTAAATGCCCGTTTCTGATAATGAACTTGACATCTACCTTATATACCATCCTAGAACCTTTATCCAGTGACTGATGGAAGCAGAGGCAAACACCCACAATTAAACACTGAACTAAACTCACGGAACCCAGTGACAGAGAGAGAGGAGCTGATGGGAAAGTCCTGTGTATATGTCAATAAAGCACTGTTGGTCAATAGGGAAGCAAGATAGTTGGGACTAGGAGTTGAGAAGGATTCTGGGAAAGAGAGACACAGGCAGACATCATGTAGCCACCATAGAAGTAAGAGGTAAGAGAAATACTTTGATAACAATTATGGCTCAAGCCGGGCAGTGGTGGTGCACGCCTTTAATCCCAGCACTCGGGAGGCAGAGGCAGGCGGATCTCTGTGAGTTTGAGGCTGGGCTGGACCGATAGCCTCCAAAACAATACAGAGAAACCCTGTCTCAAAAAAAAAAAAACAAAAAACAAACAAAACAAAACAATTATGGCTTAAATACTTAAGCCGGCCAGTAACAAACTTAAGCTAGCCAGTAAGAAACAAGCAAACGGCCAACAGCTTCATAATTAATACAGTGTCTTGTGTATTATTTGGGGACTGCAATTGTGGCAGGGACCAGGTGGATGGCAGTGGAGAGACTACCTTAAATGCCTGTTCCTGATAATGAACTTGACATCTACTTCCTAGAACCTTCATCCAGTGACTGATGGAAGCAGAGGCAAACACCCACAGATAAACACTGAACTGAACCCACGGAACCCAGTGACATAGAGTGAGGAGCGATGAGCAAATTGGCAAAGAATGTGAAGGCAAAACCAGCAGAGACAGCTGATCTGAACAAGGGGGAGCTCTTGGACCCCAGACTGACAGCTGGGAGGCCAGCATGGGACTGATCCAGAACCCCTGAGTGTGAGACTCAGTGAGGAGGCCTGGGCCACCTATGGGGCCCTGTGCAGTAGATCAGTATTTATCCCTGGCATACAAACGGACTTCGTGAGTCCATAACACAAAAAAGAGGGTTATCTCTTAGCTTGGACTCTTAGGGGAGTGCCTGGACCCTGCCCTGAGCGAAATAACAGACTCTGGGTATCCCTTATGGGTTAGGAAGTGGGGATAGCGTGGGAGGCTGGGGGGGATGGTGGGAGGGGTGCGGGAGGAGGGGAGGGAGAAGGAACTGGGATTGACATGTGAAGCAATCTATTTAAAATTAAAGTAATAAAAAAAAGATACAGGATCAAACTATGTACATACTTTTTCTATGTATTTGTTTTCATTTTATATGTGTGAGTGCTTTGCCTGCATGTATGCCTATGTACCACATGCATGCATGCCCTCAGAACCTGGAAGAGGGTTGCAAACCAGCTACTGTGTGGATTCTGGGAATCCAAGTCTCTGGAAGAGCTGCCAGAACTCTTGACTGCTGAGCTAGCTCTTGAGCACTAAGTATATTCTTACATAAACAAAACCCACATTGCTTCTATTTTTGATTTGTGATACTATGTTAACAGGAACTTAGTATAAAATAATTATTAAATAATGAACACACAACAACTTTCTCATCAAGTTGACTAGTTATTTGCATATAGAAAACTTTAACTTGGTTATGGTCCAATGTAAGTTAGATGTGAACACACAAGTTTTTTTGATTGCGTTTTTTTTTTTTTCCCAAGACAGGGTTTCTCTATGTAATAGTCCTAGCTGTCCTGGAACTAACTTTGTAGACCAGACTTGCCTTGAACTCACAGAGATCCATCTGCCTCTGCCTCCCAAGTGCTGGGATTAAAGGTGTGCGCCACCACCACTGAGCAATATTAAAGTTATTGAATATCACAATTGTTGTGTCTGAAAACAAAAACAAACAAAAGGCAAGGATAAAAAAGGCCAGGGTGAACATTTACTAGGACAGGGAAGCCCCTTTCTGGGATGACAGGCCTGTCTTCTGTATCCTGACAGAGAGAGCTTAAGAGTCTACAAATGACTCAGTATAAGACACTTGAATATGTGAACCTCATTATGTGGATTTTGCTCCCAAAGAAAGGATGAAAACATTGGACCTTCAGTAATACATCTATACACCAAAATATCTAGGGAGAAATGTTCAGATGTGTTAAACTGGACTTGAAAAGCACTAAATGAAGGGGACCCTGGCTTACTAAATAAGAGAAAAATACTGTAAACTCTGTAGCTAAAAAGCTGGCAGCACCAAAATAAACACCCCAGCTTTGGTAGAATCTGTTCATTCGCATTTGTCCCTGAGCCTCTCTTGGGAAAAGCTGTGGTAATCCTCCGAGCTTCCCAGCTGAAGCCCTTACCTCCTCCACATAGTTACAGTTAAGGTTAGAACAGGATCTGTCAGGGGGCTGGAGAAATGACTCAGCGGCTAAGAGCATTGGTTGCTCTTCCAGAGAACCCAGGTTCAATTCCCTGCACCCACATGGCAGCTACAGCTGTCTGTAACTTCATCTCCAGGAGATCCAACACCCTCTCACAGACATACATTCAGGCAATTCAATCAGATATACATTCAATCAAGTCAATCAAAAAAGTTAAAAAGGGGGCAGGAGGTGGCCTTTCAGACAGCTCCTGAAGGTAATGCATCTGTCTTAGGTTTCTACTGCTGTGCTAAAAACACTGACCACGTTACTTGGGGAGGAGAGGGCTTATTTCACCTTAAACTTCTAGGTAGCACTCCATCGCAGAAGGAGTCTAGGCAGGAACTCAGGCAAGGGCGGGGACTGAAGGCAGGCACTGGAGCAGGGCCCACAAAGGTTTGAATAGTGCTTACTCACTGCTCCCAGGGCTTGCTCTCTTATTTAGCTCAGGACCACCAGACCAGGAGACCCCACCCACAGTGAGCTGGCCCCTCCCACATCAATCATTAATTAATACAATACCCCACACACTTGGCTACAGACCAGTCTTATAGAGGTATTTTCTCAATTCTCAATTAAGACTCCCTTTTCCTGGGCTGGAGAAAAGACTCAATAGGTACTAGATGCTAAGCCTGAGGACCTGCACTTCAGTGCCGGGGACCCACAGGTAGATAAGGAGAACCAGTTCCCACAAGGTGTCCTCTAAGCTCCACACATATTCTACTGCATGTGTACGCTCACGCACATGCCAAGTAAATCAATAGATGGTAGTGATGTGATAAAAATTTTTAAAGGCTCTCTCTTCCCAGCTATGTCTAGGTTTGTGTCAAGTTGACAAACACTAATCTATCATCATTGACCACTATTTATGAGTAAACAAAGCTTCTCTTCTTTCCTGTTTATCTGGCCCTTTGACTAAATATGCAAGCCCCAGACTACCCTTCTTCCAACATAAACAGAAAGATGGACTGATAGGTAGAGGGATGAACAAATAAACAGATATGATAAACCAACTATAGTAAAATATTATGGTTGAGTCTGGGTGACGTGTATATGGGTGTTCACTATAGTTTTAGGTCTGAGAATATGAATGGTAAAATGTTGGGAGAAAGTCACAGTTTGAAATAGAATGGGTTCACTCTTATCACTTGAATCATAAGAGACTATAAAGCTAATTGTTTCTCTAGTTTTAACTCTGTCCCAGATTTTTCACTTTTGGATAAGTGCGTACAAATATATTTGAGGCCGGGCGGTGGTGGCGCAAGCCTTTAATCCCAGCACCCGGGAGGCAGAGGCAGGCGGATCTGTGAGTTCGAGGCTAGCCTGGTCTACCGAGTGAGTTCCAGGACAGCCTCCAAAACAATACAGAGAAACCCTGTCTTGGAAAAACCAAAAACCAAAAAAAACCCAAAAAAACAAAAAACAAAACAAAAAAAACCCCACAAATATATTTGATAGAGAAACTGTAAAATGCAATAAGAAGTGTCACAGCTACAGAATGGCTGGCTGTTCTAACTATACAGAAGTTCATCGAGATGTATAGACTTGGGTTTGGTTAATTTTGCTGTATGAATTTTTTCGAGTAGTTTATAATGAATTTTTAATGAACTTTAAAATGAAAAAAGAATGGAAGAGAAAGCAAATGTTGTTCTTAATGGCTGTGACTTGAGCCAAGCAGAGATTGCTCAGCTGCCAAGAGACTAGCTTATGAGCCCACTCTGAATGATGCCACCATCTAATTACAAGTGCTAATGCCTGTGATGGCCATTTAGGCCAAAGATTGGAGGCTACCAGCCTTTCACTCTGCTGACAGCAGCCATTCCCTCCTAAGCGCTGTTGTTGTCAGATATTTTTAAAGGTTTTCATCAAAAAGGTCATGCAGTTGAGCCTAGTGGCACAGCCTGTAGTCCCAACTACTTGGGAGGCTGAGATAGGAGGATTGCAGGTTCAAGGTCAGCCTGGGAAACTTAGTGAGAACTTGTCTCAAAACAAAAAGAGGGCTGGACTATATATTTCTGAGGGAGCATGCTTGCCCACTATCACAAGGCCCTTTAGTTCAACTGCCAGTAATAGTAAGGCAAAGTCACCCCAATTCCAAAAAACACAACGTAGAGGGAACTGAATGCCACCTTTTTTTGTGCTTCTATGCCAGCATCCAGGAGTGGGGACCCCAGCAATAGCTCATTGTTTTATACTTCACTTTGTAGTGGCTCCCAGGTGAACTCAGGCCATGGTTGTGTCTGCTTGGGAGAGGGGCACAGTAGAAATCTGAGCATGAACCTCTTGATGCTTTTGGAATACAGCTGTCCCATTAAAGCTAGCATGAGAGGACACTAGAGAGAAACCATGGCAGACTGTCCCAACAGTTGGCCAGCTGCCCACAGCTGGCTACAGAGGCAAGAGTGAACACCAAGGGAGACAGTCAAGTCTGGCCTACAGTAGGACAACCAAGTGAGTCCTCCAACACAGTTGCAAGAAAACCATGCAGCCACGCTGAGGTTTTTTTTTTTTTTTTCATTACTTTATTTGTGTGTGTTAAGTGTTTGGGTGTGTGTTCCAAGGGGCATGTGTGGAGGACAGGGACAGTTTGTGTAGTTGGTTCTCTTCCTCCATCTTTCTACCTTTATGTGAGCACCAGGAATCAAACTCAGGTGGTTAGGTTTGCATTATAAGGCAGCAAGCAACTGCCAAGCAACCTCACAGGACTGACCATGCTGTGGAGCCATGAGGCCTCAAGGGAGAGTTCGTTATATAATAATGCTAAATGCCAAATGATGCTAGAAGAAATTCATGACAAAGCAGACTCTCTCTTTTCTTCTCTCACACCTCTCTCCTCCCACCACATTCTAAATATCAAGCTTTCTAGTCCTTCCTCCCCACCCCACCCATCAAAAAAGGCACAGGCAGGTCAATCTCTGAGATTGAGGCCAGTCTGGTCTACAGACCGAATTCTAGGACAGCCGAGGCTACATAGAGAACCCCTGTCTTTGGAAAGAAAAACAAGAGGCGACACAGAGTGTTCTCAATTCCCAGCTCTCTACGCTATGGACCTTCATTGGGACTGTGGCCGCTGCCATAAGAGAGCTGTGGTGCCTTCCAGCCCTACCAAATTCTCCTTCCTTCTGCAAGTCTCTCCTTCAACTGCATCCCATCTTGGCCACATTAGAAGCATCAATGAGATAAAAACCCTTTGTTGGTCTCACTATTAATCAGCTACTGTTCTAGTCACAGTCTCGATCTGAGGAACAGTATGTCCTGATTTTCTGTTTGTTTTTCCCTAATTTCTTTTTCTCTCAGCTCCAGTCTGACTTCTAGCTCCTGCCCCCAACACACATCCCCCAAGTCCTTTTAGCATCCTCCATCTTCTATGGTTTCTGTTCAGCCCACTCAGTATCAGGAAGCAGCAGACCCACTGGGCACTCCCTCTTTCTGTAAAGGCCCCGCCCCCTGGCAATGCCACCGTCCCTTGGGTCACTCTGGACTCTGCAGCTCTTCTTCCTCGGTTTCTCTCCTGAGTGCTGACTGTCCTGAGGCCTCCACACACAGCACACAGCTCCCAGGGTCCACACTGCAGTTTCCTGAGTCCATATTTTCAGCGCAGGCCTCTCTCCTCAGTGCATTTCCACACTAATGGATGAGCACAGACACCTGCCAGCAGTGTGGCCCAAACCAAGCTCCCTTCCCAGTCTCATGTAGGGAGACAACCTAATTCTATCAAGAAATCTACTTATTTTTATTTTATTTGCATTGGTGTTTTGCCTGCAGGTATGTCTGTGTGAGAGTGTCAAGACCTTGGAGTCACAGGCAGTTGTGAGCTGCCATGTAGATGCTGGGAATTGAACCTGGGTCCTCTGGAAGAGCAGTCAGTGCTCTTAACCACTGAGCCCCCTACTTATTTTCTTGAGCACATAAACCAAGTCCATATAAGCCTGGCTCCTAAATTGAACTGCACTTAAACTCAACTGCTTCTTTGTAGGTTCACGACCATCACTTTGCCCATCACCACAGCTGCCTAAGTGATCTCCAGCCCAAGGTCCATGCTACATCCAAAGTCGTCTTTCCAATGTGCACAGTAAATCACGTCCATCCTGGATATTGTTCTATCCAGTGGCACACAGTACTCAGGCGCCCGACAAGATTGATAAACATTTAGTAGTAAAAATAATATATTGCTGAACTCTCTGGCCAGCCTATACTTAGACATACAAATTAAAGAGGTGAATTGCATAGATTTAACTTACGAAATGTGAGAAGTCTTAGCTGATAGCCAAGTAGTAACAGCAGATGTGAGTATCCTGTACACTCTTGGCCTGAGAATAACTGCAATGTTTAAATCACACCCTTGCTCAACTCTCTCCCCCAAAACAAGAAAGCAATTCTCAACTTTCCAAAAGAATCAGAATCAATTCTGAATATTCAACATTTACTTACGTGCAAAGAATTGACTGGTCCTCACGATCTATAAAACAGAATAAAACAAACAAAAAAGTGACCATTTGCCTGGTTTTATAATGTCTTATATAACAGAGTTGCAACAACAGATTATAAAATAGTAGTAATTGTCCTCTCAAGTCAAAGTTGACTCTGCCACAGCCTGATCACACAGTCCTAAACCTAATCAAGTTAACCTATCTCCCACTACTGGGTCACATTCTCTGGGGTAACAAGGACTCAGACAGGAAAACACTGCTTTTGGGATGATGTCATGAATACCCACTGCTAGTGAGAACAGTTTATATGAGGCTTAACAACTGTCTCAGCTCAAGTTATACCTGGTTTTTGGTGTTCTGAGACATAGTTTCATGTAGCCCTGGATGGTCTTGAACTTGCTGTGTGATAGAGGATGACCTTAGACATCTGACCCTCTGGCCTATTCTTTTAAGTGCTGGGATTAGAGGCATGTGTCACCATATTCAACTGTGCCTGTTACAGCTAGAATCTGGGAAATTCCCTGGAGGCTCATGGGCCTTGGGGGAAGTGACTGGGTCCTGTGGATTCTAATCTTGTTGATGGATTAATCCCTTGATAGACTCATTATTGGGAAGTGGGGCTTTCCTGGGGAAAGTGGGTGCTTGGATGTATTCCCTGGAGAGAAACGCCTGGTTCTAGCTTCTCTGCCTCTCTCTGCTTTGCTCTATATGCTCCCCACCATGTTGTGACTTCACCTCTGGCCCACTGCAGTAGAACTGGCCAACCACAGACAGAGGCCTCTGAAATGTGAGCTAAAGTAAATCACTCCTCCCTTAAGCCGTTTTTCTTAGGTACTTGTAATGGTGACAAGAAGCTGACTAACAGATTCCAAATATGACAAAGGAATGCACAATAGCATCCTATTATGGTTTTATGATTATTCATTTTTAATATTTCAAAGTGATTTAATTGTTCAGATAAGCACAAAACAGCTGAAAATGCCAGCTGTTTTGTTCTTAACAGACCTGAACAATACGCACTGCTTCAAGGGGCACTGTAGGTCACACAGGTCCTGGGATAGGTAGCTTCTCTACTGCTTACTATTCCTCTGGTAGATTCCAACAGGTACCCAATAAACTAAAAAATTGTTCCTGTATTCTATATTTAAATTGAGTTACAGAAAGAATGTGTTACTGTCCTGACCCCCTCAAGTCTTTTTTATTTTTATTTTTTCAGAGTCTCTCAATGTAGCCCTGGCTCCTGAAATTCTCTGTTGATTAGATGGTCTTGAACTCAGATCTACCTGCTTCTGTCTCCCAAGTTCTGGGATTAAAGGAGTGTGACATTCACCTGCCTGGCCTCAGAACTATCTTTTTAAATAGGTTTTTAAAGAAATTCTTACAACTATATAATATATATCCATGATATATATATATGAGATATAATATGACATTTCAGTGTGTGTGTGTGTATAAAACATATCATGATGTGATCAGGGGTGACTAGTATATCCATCAGCTCAGAAAGCCACCATTGCTTTATACTGTAAACATTCAAAATCTTGTCCATTAGCTATTCTATTCTGTAGTCTATCATTAATTGTCAACCTTAGTATCACTGACATAAACCACCCGCTCAACAGTGGGAATGTTCAAATTAATAATCTCAGCTCCCACTGTAAAATCCTAGGAAAGAGCAAATGAAATTCCAAGAGAGGAAATAAAAAGAACAGAAAGCAACATGGTGGAAAACAGGGTGGGGAAAACTTACTTAAAAAACAAAAACAAACAAAAAAGCCCAGTAACCCAAAGAGCCCTACTGTAACTGTCAAAGAAATTGACTGTAATTAAAATCCTTCCCATGAAAAAATGAATTTTATAAACTATTTAAGACTAACATAACACTGACTTTCTAGTCTTCAGGAAATGAAGAGGGAGAAATGGTTCCCAATTTACTCTAAGAGACAAGACTTATTTTAGCCAAATGGAAAACCTGGAAAAAAAAGTAATAGAAATCATATATCTCATAAATAAACACACAAAAATTCTTAACATAGTGATAGCAATAACATCCATCAATAAATAAATCAAGTGGTGCTCATCCTTAACCTAATTCATTGGGTTAAGAGATTAAAAAAGAAAAATTACTTCTGGACGGTGGTAGTGCACACCTTCAGTTCCAGCACTTGGGAGGCAGAGGCAGGTGGATCTCTCTGAGTTCAACTCCAGCCTAGTCTACAGAGCAAGTTCTGGGTCAGCTAGCACTACGAAACCCTGTCTTGAAAAACAAAAGAAAGGGAGAGAATAGAGTGAGAGAAAGGAAGGAAGGAAGGAAGGAAGGCAGACTATAACTGAGTAGACATAGAAAAAACATTTGGGGGAAAACCAATTTATGATTTTAAAAGGGAAAAATGAATAAATAAACAACTACTTAGCAAACTAGAATACAAAGGAATTCCAATCCATAAAGGGTTTTGACCTAAAACCCCTACTGCTCCTATCATCTTGTGAATGTTGTACATCTAAGACCATGAAGAAAGCAAGGATATCTGGTCTCTCTACATCCTTTTGACAGGGAAAAGCAAAAAGTAACAAAAGTGAAAGGCACAGAAGAGAACAGTGCTTCTGTTTGAGGGGAGATGACTGTCTAGTACAAAACCTCAAGAAATCTTCAAAATCAAAATAAAAACCCACCCAGTGTAAATCAGTTTAAAAAGCTTAAAACAACAACAAAGCTATGGGACACACACAGCAGACGACTTCTAGCTTGAAAGAGAGGTGAACTACTGTTTAATGAGCTCAACTGCAGTATGCTAACAAAGGAAGCCAACGCTCAAAAGGCTGAACTGGAGATGATTATGATATCCAGAAATTATAAATGACAGTTATGTATTTATTCCTAGCATTTATTTCTTGTTGGCTATAATGAGGCATTGCTGAAAGCAGATAAGCAAGCCAGAGATGTTTATACCTTTCAAATAATTCTTCAGTGAAGTCAATTTCACTCTACCAATCTTATCATTCTCTATACGCTTCCTACTTTTTAGCTTTCTTCAAAATATTTATCACTATTTGCCTCCCTGATGACATCAAAGTCAGACAGTGTCACTAGAAGGGCTGCCCTAAATCTCATGCTTTGTAAGCTGAGGGAGCTCTCCTTCTGTGCACTTCCTTATCTCAGAGGCCAGAGACAGCTATACTATCTATACAAGAGTACTTTTCCTATTATAAAATGATGTTCCTTTTTCACACTTCATACACATTTGTGTTTTATGATTTATACGAGTGCTTTGTCTGCATGTACATCTGCACACCAGAAGAGGGCATCAGATCCATTGCAGAAGGCTGGAAGCCAACATATGGTTGTTGGGAATCAAACTCAGGACCTCTGGAAGAGCAAGGCAGCCAGTGTTCTTAACCACTAAACCATCCCTCCTGCCCCCCTTATCCTTATTTCTGTTTTTAACCGTATGTGTAATGGATGCTTCCTTTTTGTATGCGATAGATTGAGGTATCTGCCCATCCTTAAATGTTTACTATTTGGTCATTCCGAAAAGTCTTTCTTAGAAAAGACATAAATATATTTGTTACTAGGCTGTACAATTACTGTTGGTAATTGGTGTCACAGGTTTTCTGACTTCCTGGACATCTTGCATTTAATTTTCCTGCTGTAGAAAACTCATTCAGTTTCAAGAGCCATTTCTGAAGTACAGCAATTCTTTTCTTACAGTGCTCATGCCTTGAGCAGGAGGGAAGCGTATATGGCCTGTCATACTAGCAGCACTCAGCATAGCACCTGCCACAGAGGAGTATGCTCTAAGTCACCACCATGATGGGTGGTCTCTAGGGTCTGTCAGGAGTGACTGAGGTCATCATCCTCCATTCATAAAATACAACCAAATGAGAGAAGCAAGAGAATTCCTCAAGACTACAGAGATTATTCTGCACTGAGTAGTCTAAATTCACTCGGAGAACAGGAATCAGTTAGGCCTTAAATATAACAGACGCTATCTCTCATTGTCCAGACCTTGTGATTTAGACATAAAGATGGATTTTTCCAGTTTCCCAAGCCCTTCAATACCCCCAAGGGCACTGCTCTGGTTAAGCTTATTATGGGTCAACTGGATCATTGTTAATGATGCTACAGCCTTATTATTCCTGGTGAATCTCTTGGGCTCCCTTGCTAACTTCCAGTTTACAGTACATTCATAGTCAACTTATAGTTTTACCTACTAGTTCAACGCAGGAGTCCTTTGGTTTAGGTTCTCTTTATTGCTATGCTTTTGACAAAAGCCTTTTTATTGTGAATAAAACACAGAATAGCTCACTTAACAGTACGTAGGCCCACAAATGGTCATAAAATACCTGTTTTATTCCTTGCTATATAAAATGCCTAACTCTGCTATAAATTTTCATTGACTGATAACAACAAAGAATAGCGTGACAGAGGAGCTAGGACACGAGAAGACTGTTGAAATGGGAGTATGAAGTCACTCTGAGGGACAAATACACAGGGATCCACAGGAAGGAAGCACAGTTAGACGTCCTGAGTGGACCAACAATCTAAAAAAGTCTGCCATGTCACCAGAGAAAATGGTGGCACAGGTGAAATGAAGCCTCTTCATGGGTGGTTCATGAAAAACTATGGAGCTCCTAACAGTCACAGCAAAGCTTGAGGGGAAAAACACCCGTGTGTGTGTGTGTGTGTGTGTGTCTGTCTGTGTGTGTGTATGTGTGTGTGTGTGTGTGTGTGTGTGTGTATCTGTCTGTCTGTGGTCAGCACCATCAAAGAATGAGTGGAATAGAGATGATAGCTTCGAGGAGAAAGGGAAGGGTACAGCTTCCCCAAGAGGCAGAGGGCAGTTAAGGACACAACTCCCATCTTCTGGAACAGAGGCAGGTAGCCTTCATAGAGTGCTCAAACAACATACTCAAGGAGAAAGACAGGAGTCAACTAAATCCTGGAAGGAAAATTAATGGACATTGAACAGAACATCTGGGGAAGCTGGTATATCAGAGAGTGGGAGTTACCTGAGACAAAAGAAAAAGGAAAGCAGGAAGATCAGGAGTTCAAAGCCATCTCTGTCTACAGAGTGTGAGGACAGCCTGGACTCCATTAGACTGCCAGGAGAGAGAAGGAGCAAAGTGCATGCTGACACAGATTCAAATACAACAAGAAACAAAGTAGAACAAGATATTTTGGGCTTCATTCTGAGACTTCAAAAAAGCACATTCTTAAATAGTTACCATCTAACAAAAAGGAGGCCTCTGCAGCCACTGTTCCATGCAGCTAGATCAAGAGGCCCTGGCAGCAAGCTGTTCAGGGTGGAAAGCAGGGCCAGATGATGGTGAGCTTGTGCAGACAGACTGCAGGCCTTTGGTTTCTGAGTAGCACTACTACAAATGAGACGCCAGATACTATTTCTTTCTGTGAAGATCCTCTGACCTTGGCCTGTCTGCCAAACTATATATAGGAGAGGCACCTGTCACCTCTGTTCAATATCCTGCCGGGAAGATCTTTCTCTTTAGCTCAGGTGTGTTTTTCCAAATGATCGTTTATATCCATGAACCTAAGACGTCACGTCTCTAACTCTCACAGTTTCATCCCTTCCTCCTTATTTGCATCTAGTCTTCCACAGACTGCTTTATTATCTGGTTGTGTCAATATTATTGTCCTAGCTTTTACTGAACACATGATTTGTTTTGTTTTTGCAATCAAATTCATGCCCATTTGGGTAGTGGTGTTGAACGCCTTTAATCCCAGCACTAGGGAGGAAGAGGCAGGCAGATGTTTGTGAGTTTGAGGATAGCCTGGTCTACAAAGCCAGTTCCAGGACAGCCAGAGCTATAAAGAAACCCTGTCTCAAATGAATCAAAAACTAAAACCAAAACCAACACACACACACACACACACACACACACACACACACACACACACACACACACAAATCACGCCCAAGAGCTCCTCTGTCTATTCACTCAACAAGTATTTATTGAACGACCAGTATATGCCAGATACACTCTGCATTTCACTGACATAGACTCCAAACCTCAGAAAAAATAAGGTGATTTTTTTAATGATTTATCCATTTATTCTTATATGTGTAGATGTTTTGCCCGCATGTGTGCTGTCACCATGTGTATACAGTGCCTGTGGAGGCCAGAAGAGGGTGCCAGGTCTCCGGGAATTAGAGTTACAGACAGTTGTCAGCCATCATGTGGGTGCTAGGAATTCAACCTGGGTCTCTGGAAGAGCAGCTAGTGCTCTTAACCACTGGGCTGAACTATCTCTCCAGTCCTATGCTTTTTCAAACAAACAAACAAAGAAACAAGAAACTCTTTCAACATTTCTATCAGTAATCTTGAAGATGCAGACTATGTGTCCAAACAATAACACAGGGCATGATACTTTACGGATGAAACAGAGTTTTAAAAGACCTAGGCAGGTTAAAAGGGGAATTCACTCTAACATCAAAGGTGAGAGGGGCCCCACGCTCTAAGTTACCACCTGGTCCCCTCTCAGGCTCTCTGACAAGCAGCTATCTGATCACATGTAACTGAAGGCCTAGCCTAAGGACTGTGCAAGCCTTATCTGTCCCTCTTTCTTGTGTCTGGTAGTATACAAGCAGGAGCAGGCGGCCCCTTCCTCACAGAAAGAAATTGCAAAGGTAGTTTTCTGTATCATATTTAAATTTTTTATATGATCAACGAATTCCATTTAACGTAGATGAGAATGTTTTAAATAAGAGTCATGTGTGGAAGCCCAAGCCCATAATCCTAGCACTCTGGAGGATGAAGCATGAAGATTGTGAGTCTGGTCCAGCTTGGGCTACAGAGGCCCTATCTCAAAACAAAACAACAAGAAAAATGTCAGGTTACATGGTTTTTAACCCTATCTCATACTATTCAACAACCTACATGTTCTTGGCCAAGTTATTTAATTTCTTTGTGCCTCAGTATACTAGAGATAAATATGAATAAATATAAATTTACATACTATACATTATTATGCCTAGCTCATAGCAATTTGCAATGAACTATCCATTCTAGCATTAGTAATGACAACATTATCATATGCCCACATCTTCCTCAGATCTTCCGCTTGTCAAGCTGACTGGGAACCCATTCACAGGACATAACATTTACTCTCTTAAGCTAGTCAACCTGGCCAAAGATTTACAGTGTCTTTTCCTCAGATGTTCTTAACTATCTCTATGAGTTCACACCACCCACCAACTTTACAGGCAGACCTACAGCCTCACATAATCTGTAGAAGTGTTGATAAGAACACACACACCCCTCCGGTGCACAACTGACAAGCCCAGACAACTGCATACAGTTATCAGCAGTGATCCCACAGGGGACTGTGGAATGGTGAATGGTGTAGATCTCAACTGTCTGATAAAATTGTTCAGTGTTCCTTTTGCTAATAAGTCAAAATAACATAGTATCTATAGTCACATTGTTTTTAAACCCATCTCTGTGTATTAACAATGGATTCTATAACCCTTCCTTGTATGTGCGTTATGCTCAGAAGAATCATGTGCAGGGGAGCCCATGCCCAGCCTTCTGGGAACTCTTCTTTTCTATAGTAATCCAAGCACCAGAGAGGCCACAACTGCAACCAAAACAAGGGATCACTGACTTGGTTACAGGGGGTATTCTCCTACTTCTTGTCTCATGAGGGACTCTATAGAGCCAGACTTTCAGAAAAAAAGAAAAACCCTTCCATAAACCATTGTGCAAGGTCAGAGCTCAAATGAAGAACTCAACACATTTATAGAATTCATTCTGGGCCGGATGGTGCTGGTGCACACCTTTAATCCCAGCACTCAGGAGGCAGAGGCAGGCGGATCTCTGTGAGTTTGAGGCCAGCCTGGTCTACAAGAGCTACTTCCAGGACAGCCTCCAAAGCCACAGAGAAACCACACCTTGAAACACCTCCCCCCAAAAAAATCATTCTGTTCCAAAAGCAATTAATGTCAACCAATCAACTTTTTAAAGACTTTTATTGTCTCTTTATATGCACTTAAACTACAAGTAAGATTCACTCAATAATGTAGACATCGTCCCTATTATTCTTGTTTGTTTCATATGTATTTATTTAGCAGTATTAAAGGTTGAATCCAGGGCCTTCCTTATACATGCTAGGCAAGCAAGCTATCTACCCCCGAGTTACACCACCAGCCAACATTTTTATTCTGAAACAGCATCTCACTAAATTACCCAGGCTGGTCTTGAACTCATTCTGTACTCAGGCAGGTCTTAAATTTATGTTCTTCCTATGCAGCAGGAATCATAGGCCTGCGCTACAGGTTCAGCTGGTTTTTATTTCATATTATCTTGCAGTGCTTGGGATAGACTGAACCTAGGGATTAAACCATGAATTGAACCATGCCAAGGAAATGTTCTACTACTGTACCACACCCCCCCCAGCCCTTTCCTACTGGTTTTAAAGGCTAATATAATGGAGTAGTACTTGTACTAGTTTGTGGTAGAGATCAAACATACATTAAAAACTTGATGCTTTTTTTTTTTTTTTTTTTTGCTTTTACGAGACAGGGTTTCTCTGTATTGTTTTGGAGGCTGTCGGTCCAGCCTGGCCTCGAACTCACAGAGATCCGCCTGCCTCTGCCTCCCGAGTGCTGGGATTAAAGGCGTGCGCCACCACTGCCCGGCAAAACTTGATGCTTTTTAATATTAAAAAGCACATGAAGTATTGCTATGAAACAGAAACTATATTTTAGCTTCCTATGGTAAATAGCCTCATCTATTTTAATCTTAAACATTAATAAGTTTTCAACAGTTAGCATTTCATTTATGGATTGATTTGATTGAGACAAGGTCTCTCTGTGTAGCCCAGGATGGCCTGGAGTTTGTTATGTGGACCAGGCTAGCCTCGAACTCAGAGATGCACCTGCCTCTGCGTCCTCAGTACCACTATACCTAGTTCATGTTTTTAACTTGAAAAGAAAAATTAAAACTTTCTTTAGATCAGACTTAAGACATTAGAAAGCAATATCTAACAAGTTCCAAGTGTTTCTATTTACCTTGAAGCATGCATCTGTAAGCAGACTCTGAGATGGCATAGATGTGTGGTGGCATCTCGTGACGTTTCTTCCCTCTATACATTTCAATAATATTCTCAGAGTAAATTGGGAGGTTCTTGTAAGGATTTATGACTACACAGAAGAGTCCAGAGTAAGTCTAGAATAAAAATGAATACAGAGTTAAGGAACATAAAAGTCAAAACAAACAAAATCTATAATTATCAATCAGATCCAACCATAAGCCAGAAACAACACGGCAATTTACACAAGAGATCTTTGTTCTTCCAGCAAGTCATCTAATCCCCAAACAAGTCATCTCACCAGGACAGTTTCCTACAAACTCCCGAGAGTTTTAAGACAGCATTTATCTGGGTACTATTCTGGGGTCAGTTCTGTAACTTACCCTCACCTGTAAAATGCGTACAAAATGGTTTGTAACTTCATCAGAGTTCAAAGCCATATATCATCAGTCTTTTCTTTTCACATGTACTCTCTTATGCAAACACAAGTTCAGAAAAGCTTGTTAATGTAGTTTAGGTCCCAAGTTACTTTCTTGAAGAAAATATCACTTGCTATGTTTTGGTATAAAGTCAAGGAAGAATATTTCTAATTTTTCTGAAAAGTGATGAAATGTTGCTTGGTTTTTAAAAATTCTTTGTAGATTTATTTACGTTTATGTGTATGAGTGTTTTGCTTACAATTTGCATATGCCCCACATGCGTGCCTGTTGCCCATAGAGGTTAGAAAACGACATGGATCTCTTGGAACTAGAGATGATGGTTGTGAGCAATCAGATGGATGCTCAGAATTGAACCCAGGTCCTTTGGAAGAGCAACAAGTGCTCTAAACCACTACACCCCCCAAATACTCCTTTTTCTCAAACATCTGCATAAAGCAGGATTTCCTTCAAGTAGCCTCACAACAAACTGGATACAGAAGCAGACACAATAATCCAACTCTTTTGTTAGGACATTAAATAAGACTTACAAAAAAAATCTAAGTTTTTACTCTGCAGCTCTTTTGGTTTTGAGAAATATTTTTCACACACACACACAAATAACTGGTGTTAACTTTTTTGGGGGGGCGGGGTCGAGTCAGGGCTTCTCTGTGTAACAGTCCTGGCTATCCTGGAACTCACTTTATAAACCAGTCTGCCCTCAAATCAGAGACCCACCTGCCCCTGCCTCCCAAGTGCTGGGATTAAAGGTGTGCGCCACCATACCTGGCCTGATATTAACATTTTATGGGTTTATTACTTTAAAATGAGATAATAAGCATTACATTTTGTGTTTCTAATATGGTATGCATTGTCACCATAACCCAAATACTCTTCAACAACTTTTATGAAGTTTCAGAAGACTCCAGGAAACATTTCTGACCAACAGGGTGGCCACCACTCAAAAATGACACTAGGACTGGAGAGGTGGCTAGAGCAGTGGTTAAGAGCACTGGCTGCTCTTGCAGAGGACCCGGGTGGCTCACAGCCATCTGTGACTCTAGTCCTGGAGGATCTGATGCCCTCTCTGTGGGCACCAGGCCCATGTGGTATACATATATACAAATAGACAAGATATTCACACATAAAATAATAAAACATTTAGAAAAAATATACATTAAAAAAAAGAAATGACATGCTGGACACTTAAGACTTGGGTTTTAATTTTTTCACATACTGACTTCTAGGATTATTCTATAAAATTCACTATTAGAAAGACAAAGATAGGAAGGTCAGCTTCCAGATGTGCCAGGCCTCGGGGGGGGGGGGGGGGGACTGTGGCATTTGAAATGGATATCCAGCTGCATTAAGGCTACTTCAACTGGTTAGACCAAATAACCAATGGGGAGATACTATAAAGCGCTAGAGAGATGACTAAGCGGTTAAGAGCACTTGCTGCTCTTGGAGAGAGAAATTTTCTGTTCCCAGCACCCACAGCTCACAATCATCTGCGACTCCAGTTCCAGGGACCCAACACCCTCTTCTGGCCTCCAAGCACCAGGCGTGCACGTGGTACACATGCATACAACATGCAGCCAAACACTCAAATAAAATAAAAATAATAAACCGTTTAGAGAAGATGGGGAATGTCTGGAAGATAGGCCTGTTGGCTGGAGCTGTGTGGTCAGCTCCCCTGGGATGGCTGAGGGGGACTGGAATGAACAGCTGTGTCCATAAGGGCTGAAACCTTTGGCAATTGCTGCAGAAAGCTCTCTAGAGACCACTCTAGCTTGAATGCTGCAGTTATTAATGCTAAAACAAGAGCAGAGCTTGCCAAAACCATTCAAGTGACCAGAACCACCTCTGTCACTGCTCTTCATCGCTTTCCTTGAGGAGCTCACTACTGCAGGCTTGACAGAGATGGCTCCTGCCTGGAGGTGGCTAATACCCTGCATCTGACCTGATGTGATGGGAATCTGCCCTTGTTTGCCTGCAGCTGGCTGGATCCAAGGCCTCCCTTACTATTGCTCAAGTCCTAGAACCTGGACCTTGTTTACATATATACCGTTAGCCTAGAGTAGCGCCTGGCCAGAGAACACCTTCTTGCACTTTCTCATTCGAGTCTCTCATGTAACTAATCAGTCTCAGATGACAAAAAACAATAAAAAATAATAAAAAGACTTTACAACGACAACATAGCTACCACACTATGGGGTTATTTCATTATGGCTATAAACCATGTATTCCAAAAAGCTGGGGGAAATTGATTATAAATATCATAAATGTTTGAGACAGATATATTTGACCTAAGTACACAAAGTATGCATGCATGGAAACATCATTGTTTTTAATGTGTCTGTTACAAAATAGACTTAATTTTTAAAATATTTTATTAAGGATGAAACAAAGGAAGGCAATCTCAGTTGTTAATGCATTTACATTATATATAGTAATATAAGTCATAGCTATACGTCAACAAATTTTGAAACATATCATTTTTATTTTCAGTTAAAAGACACTACGGCATCAACGATTCATGTTGTTAAGAGGTAATGGGAAACAAACAAACAAACTCTCGAAGTTAAAACACTGAAGAGTGATATTTCGCAGTATGGACGACACAGTAACAGATCGTAACAAGGACACATTTAATCAGAACCAAGTCCAACATGTCTTAGGCAGTTTTCTGAGGACAAGGGTTACAAAGATGAGTAAGTCTCACAAATATGAATTAAGTCATCAGAAAGAAAACATTAAATAATCATTAGCATCTCATGCATGACTAAGACAAATGTAACAAATGGCTAAACAGAAATCTTATTAACGTACTAACCCTGCGTACCTGGAAATTAGCTCAAATATTGTTTTTTTCCACATAAACTGATTATTGAATTAATACAGTATCTCTTCTGTCTTTGCCAGACACATGGGTCTGCAAGTTCAAATAAACTTTATTAAGTATTTGAATGTGTACATAGATATTAAGCACCTTCCAGAAGCATGCATTCTAAGTGTGAAAACAGCAGGCACAAACTAAACAAGCTAGTCACACCATGAAGCAGCAGAATAGGGAAGAGAACGGTAAACAGGTGCATTGCCAATGGAGAGAGCTCTGGCCAGAACTCCCAGCAGAGACCAGGCACCAAGAGCCATGGCATCCTGTCTAGAGCTATGAAACAGACATAACAGCTCCAGATGGGCTTTGATGTTGTTCTTCCCTTAGAGGCTGTTAGGTCCAAAGGAGGGATAGATAAAGAAGCCCTATTACAACAGCGGAAGGTTTAAGCGCCTACAGAGACAGACTGAGAAGAGCTGCAAAGCTGAAAACAGTTTGTACAATGGAACGTGAGAAAAGCCTAGAGTTACACTGAACAATTTAGACTCTGTCCTCCATAGGTGATGAGGTGTTGGAGCTCAGGAGCGAACAGTGACTGGAGGAAAGAAGCACTTTAGACCAAACACAAATCTGGCAGCCATCTGGAATACGATCAAAGGAGCAGGAGGAAGGAAACCAGCAGAAAGAAGAGGCTGCTGGACGGTCCTGGCACAGCAGCACAGCCTAGGTGAGAGAAAGCAGCAGCCCAGAGAGAGAAGTCACGAAAGCTGGACACAGGCTTCCTAGACATACTGAGGGATTTACAGGGAAGGGCGCTGAAAGCCTAAGTCAGGAAGGAATGCTGGTTTTAAGCTTGAGAGACTGGAATGGTAATTGAGACAAGAGAAAGATAACGGGTTTTGTGGGGAAGACACCATATTCCCCTTTCAATGTGTTGAGACTGTGGGACGGCAGATGAGCCAAGCGGGATGGTTAGTGCGAAGTTGGCCATATTAAATTGCCAGAGTCACAGGAAAAACCTGAAGAACTGAGATGGCCTGAGGGAAAAGTCTACGTAACAACACGATTGCACATCCTACCTAAGAGAGACATACAAAAAATGTGCACACACAAAAATTCGCAATTTTGTAGGTATGTTTATATTGCGGCCTGGAATGCCATCCTCCCAGTAGGCCACTAGCAGAAATGTCTTTTAAGTCTTTTAAGTGTCAGGCTGTATTTGAGAGAGGAGCTTTGCATATGCATTGTTTCAGAGGATCAAAGGACTAGAGAAGAGGAAATGGAAGCAGGTGCGGGGGAGCTAATGCCAGGAAGCAGGAACACAACAGTCTCTCATCAGGATCGGGCGCTGACCAGGGAACATCCTAACTGAAGTTCTCAGAAGAAAGCAGTTGGGGGCGGGGTTGGGAGGAGGCAACCACAATTCACCTAAGCCATCTACAAGCACTATATCTAGATAAAAATCACATTTATATCAAAAAGCAAAGACGCTGGAGCAAACAAGAATGCACTACATGATAAGAAAAAGATAGTCAGAGGATTTAGAGAAAGAAGTTATGTGTGGAAAGTCTAACAAATAAGCCACAAGAGAACCTTAGGGAGTAGATTTACACCACCAATAGAAGGTAACAGTCTCCATACTGTACCAGAAATGCAGAGGAAAAGAACCAGAGGCCAAAGCAACGAAAGACTAAAACTCACACTGCAGAAAGTAAAAATCATCATGAAGAGTATGTGGGGGCACACCCCAGTATTCAGGAGGCTGAGGCAGGTGGACTGCCATGAGTTCAAGGCCAGTCTGGACAACATAGTGTTTCAGGTCAGTCTGAGCTCCACAGGGAGACCCTATATGATGTTAATCTGGACTGTCAACTAGACTGGATTTTAAATTGCCTTGGAGACACGCCTTGAGCATGTGAAGGTGTTTCCTGAGATTCAGCTGAGGTAAGACCCTCCCTGACATGGCTGGCACCATCCCGAGCTGAGTACTGAACAAGGAAAAGGAAAACTGGAGCTGAGGGCCTGCATTCATCTCTCTCTGCTTCCTGAGCGCAAGCACAATGCCTCATTCCTGCCCCATACCTCCCCCGTCTTGAGAGGCTTACACTTTCAAACTAAGAGCCAAGTAAGTCCCTCCTCCCCAAAGTCACAACAACAAGTAGATATACTCTGTCTAAAAGCCAGAGACAGAATGGAAACCAGCTGCCAGGTGGTGGTGGCGCACGCCTTTAATCCCAGCACTCGGGAGGCAGAGGCAGGGGGATCTCTGTGAGTTCGAGGCCAGGCTGGACCGACAGCCTTCAAAACAATACAGAGAAACCCTGTCTCGTAAAACCAAAAAAAAAAAAAAAAAAATGGAAACCAGCTGACCAAATAGCCTCCTTTACTGAGGCACTCTTTCTGGGGAAAAAAAAATCATAAAGAAAATAATGTGAAAAATAAATTAAATAGATAAAACCAATAAAAATACATAGAAGGCAAATGAATGTGGATGACAGAGGAAGATAACTAAACTATTAACCATTATTGTTGAGAGTAGGGAATACATGCATATAAAGCAACAGGGTGTGGTGAGGTTACTTTTGCACTCTTGTGAGTCTATTAATTTGTTTGCTTATTCATTTGGGAGCCAAAACTCTTTTTAATCTGTTTTGTTTTCGAGAAAGGGTTTCTTTGTGTAACCTTAGTTGTACTGGAACTTGCTCTGTAGATCAAGCTGGATTCAAACTCACAGAGATCTGTCTGCTGCCTCTCGAGTGCTGGGATCAAAGGTGTGTGCCTGGCAAAATTTTTTTTAAAAGACAACAAAAAACAAATTCAAGTCAGGCTTGGTGATGAGCACCTTTAATCTCAGCACCTAGGAGGCAGAGGAGGGTGGAAGTCTGTGAGTTGGAGGCCCTGTCTGTTCTACAGAGTGAGTTGTAGGACAGCCAGGGCTACATAGAGAGATCCTATCTCAAAAAAACAAAAGAAAAAACAAAACAAAACAAAAACTTGAAAAAGAACTGACTTGAGATGGCTTGAATAACTCTTTATGTCGAATGGGAAAGTACTTGGCAACTGAGCTCCTGAAACCATCAAGGCAATTAAGAAAATATCCTAAAGAAACACTATGAGGCCCTCCCTTCAGCTATCCAACTACTAAAGCAATGGATCCCAAAGAACTAAATTTCCCCAGGTACCCCATTGTCCTAATTAGGATTACTACTGCTATGAAGAAACAGCATGACCAAAGGCAAGCTGGGGAGGAAAGGGTTTTCTTTGCTTAATCTTCTACATCGTACCCCATCACTGAAGGAAGTCAGGAATTTTCCAAAACCTGCAGAAGGTATCAAGCCACAAATCCATAAGCACCACAAAGCTAAGCTGAATATACAAAATTAAGTTTACTAGGGACGTCACTGTAAAACTGTTGAAATTCAAAGGTGAGAAACTTAGAACTTGTGCTGGAGTTGGAGAAGAACAGACTTACCTTCAAACTCTAAACTGAGGGCTGGGGAGATGGCTCAGCAGTTCGAGTACCTGCTGCCCTTGCAAACCTGAGCTTGGTTTCCAGCACCCACATGTTGGCTCACAACCATTCTTAACTCCAGTTCCTAGGGATCAAACATGCTCTTCTGATCTAGAGAGCCAGGCACATGTGTAGTTCACATATGCAGTAAAACACTCAACATACATAATAAAAAACCCTAAAGTTTTTAAACTATATGCCTTTTGAAATTGTGTGTGCACGAGCATGCACTGTACACCTGCTCAACTGTGCACCACAGGCATGTGAGAGCCCTGGTAATCTCCAGGAGGCTGTGATGCATGTCATGCCGGTGCTGCAGACAGAATATTGGTCCTCTCAAGAGCAGCAAGTGTTCTTTATTACTGGACCATCTCTCCAGTCCCTAAGCTAAATTCCAAGAAAGATGGAAGGCAAAACACAGTGCCACAAGATCTGTGGTGTCTGCATACTGCCAACAGTTCAGCATCTTAAATGCAGAAAAAGTGAAAAAAAAAACATAAAATAAAGCCAGGTGTGAAATCCCAGCTGGTGGAGGAGCTCTGCTGAAAGTCTGGTACAGCCTAGGCTACAGGACAAGACCCTGTCTCAAGCAAATAGGAAACAGACACTTTCAGACAAATGAAAGACTTCTCTCTCTCTCTCTCTCTCTCTCTCTCTCTCTCTCTCTCTGTGTGTGTGTGTGTGTGTGTGTGTAAGCTAGAGGTTGACATCATGTCTCTCTTAGTCTTTTTTTTCTTGTTGGTTTCTTGAGACAGGGCCTCACTATGAAGCTCTGGCTAGCCTAGAATTTACTATGTGGATCAGGCTGACCTCATACTCATTCATAGAGACCCTTGTTCTTTTTTTTTTTTTTTTTTTTTGGTTTTTACGAGACAGGGTTTCTCTGTATTGTTTCGGAGGCTATCGGTCCAGCCCGGCCTCGAACTCACAGAGATCCGCCTTCCTCTGCCTCCCGAGTGCTGGGATTAAAGGCGTGCACCACCACCGCCCGGCCTATAGAGACCCTTGTTTTTTAATAAGGTAATTTATTTTGCTTCAAAATTTTGTGTATGTGTGTACATGTGTGTCCGTGTGGGTGTCCTCAGAGGCCAGAGGTCAGGTGTCAGATCTCCTTGGAGCTGGAATGACAGGCAGCTGTGAGCTGCCCAATGTGGGTGCTGAGAATTGAACTTAGATCATTAGCAAGTATAGTAAGTGTTCTTAACTGCTGAGCCATCTCTGTGGCCATTCCACCTTATTTATTGAGACAGAATCTCTCCCTGAAGCTGGAATCCACAGATTGGCTAGGTTGGCTATCTAGAAAGTCCAAGGTCCTCCTGATTCCACCCTTCCACTGCTAGGATTACAGGTGTGCATGGGTGCTGGGAATCCAATCACTTTACCTACAAGACCATCTTCTTCTTTTCTCCTTCTTTAAGAATAGACATTCCATTCTCACATGTGCATCTCTGTGATGTACGTGCGTATGTGTGCAGGTGTCCACAGAGGGCAGAATAGGGCATCAGATCCCTCGGAGTTGGAGTTAGAGGCATTTGTGGACTGGGATCCAACCTCTAGCACTCACAACAGAGCAACAATTCCTCTTAACCACTGAACCATCTTTACAGACCACACACACACACACACACACACACACACACACACACACACACACACACACACGCATGCCCTTCCTAAAAAAAGGTGTAAGTTGAGCCAGATACAATAGCACACATATGTAATTTCAGCATTCATATCTATGCTACACACAGGGAGACTACCTCAAAAAACTTTTTAAAAATCAAAACAACAAACTAAGAAGTATTTTAAAGAATGAAAATTAATAGAAAGAATAAACAAATAAAACTAACAAATATTGACTACTAGAACGTAATATGTGCTTTGTAGATTTTAAAATATGGAAAATTAAAATAACCAACAATAACTTAAGCTGAGAGGGAAGAACACAGCTATCAAAGTGCCCCCAGGGACTTACCTGTGACTCAGTAAGAGTTCTACTTTGTGTAAATCATTTCTCAGCCCTTTGGCTAAGATCATGTGTCACATCATTCTTTAGTGGGCCGAGAATATAAGTAAGAATGCATAACCACTAAAAAGAAAACTACAGAGAAGTAGCTGGAGAAATGGCTAAGCAGTCTCGACCACTGGCTGCTCCTGCACAGGACTAGGATCCAGTTCCCAACACCCAGAGTGGCTCACAACCATCTGTAACTCTAGTTCCAAGGGATCCAATGCCTTCTTCTGGTCTCCACGAACACCAGGGACACACTGGATATAGATTCACACATACAGGCAGAACACACACACACAAAAAGAAGTCCTCCTCCCCCATATGAGATGTGGAAAAAAATAAAACAATGAACAACACCCCTTAGAGGGGTACACAGCGGAGGAAAGCGGAGGGTAGTATAAAAGAAGGGAAGACAATAGAATGTTTGACATACAAGCATGAGGACCTGAGTTCAAGCCCCAACAGTCATATAAAGACAAAAAGCACGCTTGTATTTCTAGCACTGGGGAAGTGAAAGACAGAAGGATCCCTGGAGCTTGCTGGCCAACCATTCTAGCTTAATCTGTGAGTCCCAGGTGCCAGTGAGAATCTATCTCAAATACAAGATGAAGGGCCAGCAAGATGGCTCTGCATGTAAAGGTGACTTTCAACAAGATGAGCTTGGTCCCTGGGTCCCATACTGTGGAGACCAAATCTTGCCAAGCTGTCTTCAATTCTCCACAAGTGTACACACACACACACACACACACACACACACACACACACACACACAGAGTAAACAAGTTAGACGGTGGATTAGATGGTACATATTGGTCATTATATTCCAGGTATATAAATAAAATAGTGTCAGACTGTTGATAAGCAGCCTACTGCAGCCTGTCCACATTACTTCAATTTCTCATTCTTCTTGCTAAAATCTGTTGATCAATTCCTAATCCATTACTGAGTAAGTTATAAATTCCCACCCTAAAATAAAGAAATAAAGATGGTAAGATTCAGGAAACCTGGTATAATGACGCACAGCTGCCACTCCTTTGAGCTGGAGGGACAGGAGGAACTCAAGGCTGTCCTGGGCTACACAGTAAGACCATGTCTCAAAAGATCCAGACAGAATATTGTCAGACTTGGAACAAAAATAACAACTACAAATAGTTTCTAGGAGACATATCTTCAGTCTAAGGACAAAAAGATGCTGAAAGAGTAGGAAACAATGAATCATTTGAATACTAGGGCTAGGGTGATGGTTTGGCAGGCAAGGGCACAATAACCTGAATTGAAATCCCCAGAACTCAAGGAAAGAGGTAGGTGTGTGTGACCGAGGGCACTGTAACAGCACTGCTGGGGCGGAGACAGCTGGCCTCCACATGCAAGCACACACACGCGCTCACTGGCTGTCAGCCGGGCTCCAGGCTCAGTAAGACACCCTGTGTGATGAGAAACAGACGGAGAGTGGCAGAGCAGGACACCCTGTATCCTTCACCAGCATGCATGCATGCGTGCATGCATGCATACATACATACATATGCATACATATATTTGAATACAAACAGAGTACTAATGTTGAAGTCACTAAAAACAAAGACCACTTCATGATGATTCACCAAAAAGTTATAAAACTTCTACATCTCTATATACATGTTAACAGCGTGAGCGGGGGTTGACAGAACTAAAAAGAGAAAATTTTCTCTCAGTAACTAACAGAAAAGCAGATTTAAAAAGGAGAAAATCAGCCAGGCAGTGATGACCCACACCTTTAATCCCAGCAATGGAGAGGCGGAGGCAGGAGGCAGGAGGCAGGAGGCAGGAGGCAGGAGGCAGGATTTGAAAGCTCACCTTCTCCCACCCAAGTGACCAAACAATACAAACTATGGAGTTATCAAAGTCTCAGCTCTTTTAGGACATACTGCCTAATTATGCAGGTTTATGTTGAAATAACAAAGTAAGCCTGAAATTAAGTAATTCATTTCTAAATAGCCCATGGAATAAAAAAAGACATCCTCATTATTCTTAATGGAATGGTAAATCAGCATAATAAAACTTACAGAATACTGTCAAAGCAATATAATGACATGTATAGCTTTTAAAGCATATATTAGAAAATGACTACTAAAAAATAAGTCAATTCGGTATTTACGGCAGAATCTACAGAATGAACAAATTAATCCACAGAAAGTGAAAGCAACTGTGTTTAAAGTAGATAAGGAGGCAGACACATAGGAAGAATTAATAGAAAGGACAACAAATCAAATGTCTAGATTTGAACCTCTGGTGAGAGTCACTTTAAAAAATAGAAAAAATTACTAATATCAAGAATGAAGGGCCAGGAATACAGCCCAGAAGCAGAATGCCTGCCTAGTGTGTATGACGACCCTGTGCTCCTTAGTCTAGTCCCAATATTGGAGAAAAACAGAAGGAGAAGGGAGAGGAGAGAAATTACTAAAGTTAAAAGCTCTCCACAAGAAAATATTACAAGCATTCACATCAATAAATTTAAGTGCCCATAAACTGGACAAACTTCTAGGGAAACGTAATTATCAAATGAAACGAAGTAGAAGTCTGGGAAGCTCCAGATCTATCATAGAAAAAACAAACAAAAAACCCAAACCTATCCCTAAGGAAAAACCCCATCATCATTTTTTTTTTTTTTTTGGTTTTTCAAGACAGGGTTTCTCTGTATTGTTTTGGAGGCTGGCCTCGAACTCACTCTGTAGACCAGGCTGGCCTCGAACTCACAGAGATCCGCCTGCCTCTGCCTCCCGAGTGCTGGGATTAAAGGCGTGCGCCACCAATGCCCGGCTCCCCATCATCATTTTTAAATGAACTGAGTCCTGTGGTGGTTTGAAAGAAAATGACCCCCCAAAGAGAGTGGCATTCTTAGAAGGTGTGGCCTTGTTGGAGGAAGTGTATCACTGCGGGGTGGGTTTTGGGTCGCTTTTCTCAAGCTTCACTCACTGTGACAATCAGTCAACTTCCTGTTGCCTGAAAGATGTAGCACTCTCAGCTCCAGCACCACATCTGCCTGCACTGCACACCACCATGCTCCCCGCCATGATGATAATGGACGGAACCTCTAAAACTGCAATTAAATGGTTCTCTTGTAAGAGTTGCCGTTGCCGTCGTCATGGTGTCTCTTCACAGCAATGAAAACCCTAAGTAAGGCAAGTCCTGTTTGAACTCTTTTATACAAAAAGAGGAAGCAGCCCCAGTTCATCTCATAAAACCAGCATAGATTCTGGTGTGCTGAGGACGGACCTGGAGCCCTCCTTGCAGGAGCTACATAAGCAGTTCAATCTTAACAGCAAAATATGACAAGACTATTTCCACTGTGGAATAATCCTTTTGTTCACTGTGAAAATGTATTACTCAAATTGGTTAGTAAAGAGTTGATTGCCAATGGCTAGGTAGGATTTTAGGGGCAGAGAGAATGCTGGGAAGAAGGGCGGAGTCTCCAGAATCTTAAGCCAGACAAGGAAGAAGCAACAAGTTCATAAATGACGCTAACGAGTCTTGGAGCAGCACATAGATTAATAGAAATGGGTTAATTTAAGTTGTAAAAGCTGTCTGGAGAGCAGCCTAAGCTATCAGCCATGCAGGTATAATTAATAGTAAGTCTCTGAGTGGCTATTTATAAATGGCTAGTGGGACGGAAAAGCCCACATGCATATTACAGAAGAGGAAAACTGAGTTATTCTCACTCATGAAGATACACACACATGGCATAAATATTAGCTAGGAAAGTGAGAAAGAAAAGCAGGGAGAGGACATAAGAACCTTTGGTCCTGGCGAGGTTATTTAACATTCTGAAATACATAACAAATAACAAAAAAATTCAGACTATTATGTCATTGGCAATAGAAAAATATTTGCTAAGTTAAAACTCAATCAAGATTTTTTTAAAAATCAACTATTTGGGATAGAAACTAAGAATAGAAAGTAATTTTCCTTAGGTTGACAAAGAGTATGTCTGTTTTGAAACAGGGTCTCATTGTGTATCTGGCTGACCTAAAACTCAGATGTTTGCCTGAGTCAGTGCTGAGATTAAATGTGTGCCCCACCACGCCCAGCTACAGATGTCATTCTTAATTTTGAAATCTTGAAAGCTTCCACTGAGATATGAAACTATACTCTTAAAAAATGTCTCCTATCACTTCTATTAAAAAATATTATACCAGGGGTCCTAGATAGTATAATAAAGCAGGCAGAAGAAATGTGTGAGAATTGGAAAGAAGAAACAAAACTATCATTTACAGATAATGAATGTGTTCACAGAAAATGCACAAGAATCTTCAGGGAACTATCATAAAACTCAGCAAGGCCACTGAATACAAAGTCAGTATATAAAAATTAATCATAGAACAGAGTATTTCTATATAATGGCAGTAATTATGAACATATCATAATATGTTCACATTATCAAAAAGGTAAATGTATCAAAATAGTTTCTTGTCAACTTGACACAAACCAGAGTTATCAGGAAGAGGAAGTTCATTCTTCCATCAGACCGTCTGTGGGCATTTTCTTGATTAATGATTGATGTGGGAGGGCCCAGTCCGCTGTTGGTGAGGCCACCCCCAGCAGGAGGTCCTGGGTTGTATAAGAAAGCCGGCTGAGCAAGCCCTAAGCAAGCCAGTAAGCTGTGTTCCTTCGTGGCCTCTGCATCAGCTCCTGCCTTTAAGTTCCTGCCCTGACTTCCCTTCAGATGGACTGTGAAAGCCAAATAAACCCTTTCCTACCAAAGTTGTTTTGCTCATGATGTTTTATCACAACAGAAACCCAAGCTAAGATACTATTTAAACAGTAACTAGAAAAATAAATCCAAATACTCAAAAAAAAAAAATACAGGCATAGGAGCTGGAGAGATGGCTCAGAAGTTAAGAGCACTGGCACCTGGTTTTGTTCTGTATGCACTTACATGGCCACTCACAACCATCTGTAAATAGTTACAGGGGGTCTGATGCCCTCTTCTGGCCTCATTGGGCACCAGGCACACACATGGTACACAGACATGCAGGCAAAACACTCAGACACAATTAAGATAAAAAATAATAAAAGATGCTTTTTAAAAAAAATGAACATAGCTTTTACAAAGAAAATTATAAATAGAAAAAATTTAAAAATAAATGAGTTTATTAGGAATTAAGGTTATTTTTGTAAATATCTAATTTCTTCCCTAAATTGGTTTGTAAAAATCACATTAAAATTTTAACAGGGTTTGATGCAGCATGTTTGTAAAAAATGACAAGTGACACTAAAATTATATTGAAATGAGAAGGCCCTTCCAACCATAAACAATTGTTACAATCTAAAATGAGAGGGCCACTGGTCAGTGGTGGACTCTTTAATCCCAGCACACCCAGGCAGAGGCAGGAGTAAGGTCCAGGTCAGCCAGGGCTACAAAATGAGACCCATCTCAGGAGGGGAGGGGAGTTGCTACACTGAATAAAACAAATTGTGATGTTATACCTGACATGACAAAAAGACACATCATACAGTGGAGAAGAAACTGTTTCTGTGATTGGCGCTTTATTCATCAGACAACCATGTCCTTACTTCTCAGACCACCCACAAAATTCAATTCTGGGTGAAATTCAAGATGACCCCCTGAAAAGTATCATCATGTTCCCTTCTCTGGTTTTAAACAGTTTTGCCAATGGCAAGCATCACAAGGGGATTGAGAATAGAGGTCAGGGAATTTACTCCCCAGGGTCCCTCCCAGCCAGTTTTCATGAACTGCCTGAATCCCTGTGTCAGGCAGCTTGTCATGAGCCCGCTTCCCACAGACAAGTAAGGACGCCCCTCAGATCACATATATAACAGGGCTCTGGAGTGGCTGGCACTAAGACACTGGGTGACTCCTTGATGCTTTATAAACACCCCTCAGGCATCTGTTAGCCTTCCACAGGTTAGATTCTCTAAGGACCAGCTGGAACAGGGCATTCATTACCTACATGAGTAATAGATATGCATATCCTATCACCCTAGAATTCTCCACTCCATGTACAGTTAGGTACACAAGCAAGGCCAATTATTAAAGTTCATGCTGGTACCACACTAGAAAAGGGAATATGGAAAAACAGTTCAGTAGATAAATATGGCAGGTCAAAAATCTTATAGTATAAGAAAACTGGCCATGGAGGTTCATGTGGGTATAATCTTGGGAGGCTGAAGCAGGAGGAGTCATGAGTTTGAGCCAAGCCTGAGCTACACAGTGAATGACATCTTGTCTCAAAAGCAAAAAACAAACAAAAAAACTTACAATGGAATACTACTTCCAATGATTCTATGAACTATTCAAACTTTTTATTTTAGAGGCTTTTTATGCTTAGAAATTATTAATTAACATAGCATGTATATATTAGACATGCTATATATCCTATGTACTTTATATGTATATATATTAAATATATGTATAGAGTAAACATGCAGTTTTTTATATGCACATTTAAAACAATAATAATATCATATGTTAATGTAAATAACATTTATTTGGTTTTTCGAGACGGGGTTTCTCTGTGTAACAGCCCTGGCTGTCCTGGAACTCCATTTGTAGACCACACAAAGCTCTGCCTGCTTCTGCCTCCCCAGTGCTGGGGATTAAAGGTGTGAGCTACCACTGCCAGGCGTAGATAATATTTCTTGTTAAAAGAAAACCATTTTGTTTTCCAAAACAAAATGAGATGGGCACATTTTCAGTATTTTTACAGTCTTTACTGCATGGCTTCACAATGCAGTTTAGTTTCACATCTATCTCTGTATTTAATCTCCTGTGATTTGTTGTTTTGCTGAAACACATGAAGAAAATCAGACTTGCACATATAGTTGGCCAGCAAAAAGGAATAATTTAACCTCCTTTTCGGTTTTCTTTATTATTATTATTGTGTGCATGACGTGTGTTATGTGGGCCGCACTGCTTTCATGAAAGTCAAAGGACAACTCCGTGGTGCCAATTCTCTCCTTGCATCCTGGCAAGAACTTGGGACCAAATTTATGTTGCCAGGCTTGAATAACAAGTGCCTTGACCTGATAAGTCATCTCACTGGCCCTAGTTTTTATTCTTTGATATTTTCCAGTGCTGGGTCCAGAATCCAGGACCTTGTGCTTGCTAGGAAAGTACTCCACTAATGAGCTAAAGCCCTACCCCTCTAACAACTTTTTTTAGATAACTGAGGCTATTCCTTTGAAACTATCAGCTGAGCAAATAACAATTGCTAGGCATGGCGGCACCTAGCATTTGGGAGGCAGGGCAGGCAGATCTCTGAGTTCAAGGACATCTAGGGCTACATGATGAGACCCGTCTTTAAAAAAAAAGCAATGTCTTATCTGTATTCTTATCTGAGAACTTAGACTGTTATATTTGATCTTAATGTTGAACCTTTACCATGCAATTTTATAATATCACAAAGACTTCATTTAGAAAAATATGAGTTGTTCAATCATCCAAGTCTTTTATAATATATTATTTCCCTATGTGACAGGAAAAAAAAATTAGGAGGGAGAGGGGAAAATGCTCAGTGGTAGAATACTTGCCTAGCATGCACAAGGCCGTGCTTAATCTCCAGTACTGCATTAATAATTATAACACACTCATATAACGTACATATGTGTGTATATCTATGTGATATATATAATACACACATATAGACATACATATATATATATACACATACATACATATATATTTCATTACTATCACATAGAGTGATTTTTAAGTCTGGACAAGCTGTTAGGTGGTAGATTTCTTCCAAACCTAATCTTCACAAAGATAATCAAATTTTAACCACTAGATGTGGTGGCACATGCCTGTAATCCCAACACTAAGGAAGTCGAGGCAGGAGGATCATGACTTCAGTCCAATCTTGGTTACGTATCTGTGTCTGTATTTTATCTACTGTGATTACGCTGTAGCACATATTACCTGAGCACATAAAGGAAATCAGACTCACAGATACTTGGTTGGGAAAGAGGTAACTAACTGTCTCAACAAAACAAGAACAATTACAAAACCCCCAAATTCTACTATTGACAACTAAACACCACCAGCTTTCTTTCTTTCGTTCTTTCTTTCATTCTTTCTTTCGTTCTTTCTTTCTTTCTTCCAAGTAACAGCTTCACTTTAGTTTTAAGAAAATGTCTGCCAACTACCCCTGCGTAAGCAACCACAATTTACCTCTCAATCCTTCCATCACATAAAAAATGAAGCCCATGAAAAAGTAGCAAGTGTAGCTTATAATTCAGATTACAACACACATGCTGTTCATCGGGCAGCCTCATATGTCCCTACACAGCAGAAGCGCTAATGCATATTCAGCGCTTCACACAGGATGATACTAAGATGTATTCTCAAGGGTTGAGATATAATAAAATCAATCATTTTTCCTGCTCTGTCAAGGACATTCTCAAGTAAAACTGGATTCATTTTTTTTAACTACCCACAAAGCTCAGTGAAGGGAAAAAACACTGTGAACACAGTATGCAGTCACTACCTTTACCCATGAGAAGGTGTCATAAGCTTTCATCATTGCTGCCTTTGGGCCATACAGACGTCAACGGGGAAGGGAAAATGACAGAATAATTATGAAAGTGGTTTTGACCTCTCAGTCCCCTGTAAAGGATTTAAGGAAATCATAGTGACCACACTATGAAAACTACTGAACTACAACACAGAACAGTGTGGCTCCACCTCTAAAATGTAATACCAAGCAAACAAAAACCACAGACACTGCATAGACTCATTTACATGAAAACATAAAACCAGGTGCATATTATAAGCTAATAAAACACACTGGGAGTTTTTAACACATTTCTCTCATAACTGACACATGGTTTGGTTTTGTTTGAGACCAGGACTCTTACTGGCCTGGAGCCCAGAAAGTAGGCCAGGTATGCTGGTCAGTAAGCCCCTGGTCTATATGTGCCACCATGCCTGTTTTTTTTATGTGGGTTCTGGAGGCGGAACTCAGGTCCTCATACTGGTGTGGCAAACACTTACTGACTGAACTGTCTCCCCAGCCTCAGACTATAAAGTTTAAACAGTACAATTAAAAGCCTGACCTAGTGGCCATATACAGACCTGTACACCAAATAATAAAAGACTATATACAATCTTTACAAACATACAGAATACTCCCCAAACTGAGAGTATATTTACAGAAAAGAATTTTCAATAAAAGTAAGGATCTAGCTATTATTTTTTAAAAATCAATAGCAAAAAGCTAACTAAGACTCACTCTTGAAATTAAGCATGGTGGCACATGTCTGTAATCCCGGGACCTGAGAGGTGGAGCAGGAGGATCACGAGTTCTAGATTGGCTTTTGTTACACGATGAGTTTGAGGCTAAGCTGGTCAACAAAAACCCTGCCCTGCCTTCAAAAGCCAAAAAACTGGGGCTGAGGGGACAGCTCAGTCGGCAAAGAGCTTGCCGTAGAAGAATGAGTTCAGACCCCTAACACACTCACATTAAAAAGTTAGATATGGTAGGACGCATATCCAATCCCAGGGCTGGAGACAGAAGATCCCTGGAGGTTACTGACTAGCCAGTCTGGTCAAATTGATGAGCTCCAGGTTTAGTGAGAGACCCTGTCTCAAAGAATAATGTAAATGGGGGCTGGAAAGATGGCTCAGTGGCTAAGAGCATTTAACTGCTCTTGCAAAGGATCTGGGTTCAGTTCCCAGCACCCACACATCAGCTCACAACCACCTATAACTCCAACTGTCTTCTGGCAGCCACAGGCAAACAGGCAGGCATGCACAGAGCATACATACATACAAAACGCTCATACATATAAAATATAAATATTTTTTAAAAAATAAGGTAAAAAGTGATTAAGATACCTGATGTTAACCTCTAGCCTTCAGTCACACATGTGCATGCGCACATACATGAACATGTACATATAACACACACAAATAAAAAACAGGAAAAACAAAAACAACAACCAAAACCCCAGCCTGTGGTCCAAGTACTCAGGAAGCAGAGGCAGGAGAATTGTTGCAATTTGAGACCAGCCTGATCTATGTAAGGAGCTCCAGAGACCAGCAAAGGGCTACCTACACAAGGATATCCTGCCTCAGAAATACCAGAAACAAAGCAAGCAAACCAAACAAAAGCAGGTGGGGCGGAGTAGAAATGTTAAAACCACAACTCCATTGGTCCAAAGATGGAAGAAGTCAGCAGAAATTAGAAAGTACTTAAAAGTGAGTAACAAGACATGGCGTCCCAAATCTGTGAGGTGAGGTGAAGCAGTACTGAAGAGATCCTGACAGTTTTATGTGGTTTTTGTAGGAGGGAAGATGAAAATTAGTGATCTGAGAATTTGGCTATTAGGGAGAATAAGTCCAAAGAAAAGAACACACTAAGCCTACTAGCAGTCAAGCCTGTCTGAAGGAAGCTGTTTTATCTTACCACACAACATGGCCAAAGCACAGCCTATCTGTCTCTATCATGGCACTTCAACTGACGGTTTCAACTACCAGTTCATTCCAAACACGTACAGCAAGTGCAGTGGCAGAGCTCTCCCAGCCCCACTGTCAACTACTCCAAGAAGAAATTTGGGTGGAAACCTTTCTCCATCTTCCCTAAACTCTGCTGTGAAGTTAACACTTCAAGAAAAAACTTAAATTGCCCTTTTTTCTATACAGACCTAGAAGCCATGATCTGAAAAGACACTCAGAAATTGACTTAGACTGTCCCCAAGTTAGGATGCAGGAAAAAATACACACACACACATACACACACACACACACACACCAGCTGCAAAGACTTTGAATTATCATGAGGAATGTTTATAAATTTCATGAATGTATATGCACTTGTGTGCGTGTGCAAAGGCCAGAGGATGACCAGGTATCCTCCTCTACTGTTCTCGATTTTATTTTTTAGAGCTATTGATTTTATCTATGTGTATGAACGTTTGCCTGCTCTCTCATGGAACCTGCTCCCTGACTGGCTGCCCCCACCCCGTCCTCCTGGTTCTGCCTTTGATGCTGAGCTCTGAGGCATGGACTGTCACTCCCAGCTTTTATGTGACTGCTGAGGACACATCAAGCACTTTACCCACTATGTCACCTCCTCAGCTGAAATTTCCCTTTGTTCTTTCCCTTGTACCAATGCAATGTTTCTCCCCTTCCATCTCCTTTCTCTCTCCTCCTTGCAGATATCTATAGTGTCCACTGATAGAATTAAGGTAGAGCCTCCTACAGACACAGCCTGGCTCCACACGGATGCCCTTTATCATGTGAGCGTGTGCGTGCTTGCATGTGTGTGTGTGTGTGTGTGTGTGTGTGTGTGTGTGTGTGTGTGTGTAGGTCAGCCGTAGTACTTATTTTTGTTGTTTTTCAAGAAGGGGTTTCTCTCTATAGACCACACTGTCCTCTAACTCATCCTCCTGCCTCTGCCTCCTCTACCCTACCAAGTGCTGTGATTAAAAGCATGAACCACCACCACCGGCTGCACTTATTCTGAGACAGGATCTTTCACTGGGACTTATATCAATTAGGCTTAGATGGGTGGCCAGCAAGCTCTAAAGATCCTCTGTCTCCACCTCCCCAGCGCTGGGACTATGAGCTTTTCTATGGGTTCTGGAACCAAACTTAGGTCCTCATGCTTGTGTGAGCAGGACTTTACGTGAGAGGATATCTTCCCAGGCCCTCTAGTACATCTTAGGTTGTGCCTACGCCACTGCACCAGGCTTCAATTCAAAACTGAGGTGCCTCAGATGTCCAGTGCCCTCAAATGTTCAAAGTCCACATTAGCATCTGACTGCAACGTCCTGAGACACCTTCAGTCTCATGAACTCTGATCTTCAGTGGTATGAAAACCACAGCCCTTGATCATTGTAGTTTGGAGGGGAATGGCCCCGTGCATTCATATATTTGAATGCTTAGTCACAAGGAGTGGAACAGTTTGGGAAGGATTAGAATGAGTGCCATTCAAAAGCCCATGCCAGTTCCAGCTTCCCTTCTCTCTCTGTCTCCCTCCCTCCCTCCCTCCCTCCCCCCTCCCTCCCTCCCTCCCTCCCTCCTTCCCTTCCTCCTTCCCTCCCTCCTTCCCCCCACCCCCTCTGTCTCTCTGTGCATCCTACCTCACAGACAGGAAATGGAAGAGGAGGTGGAGGGGGCTCCAAAACTACTCATTTGTCAGCCTCTCCTCTGCTAGATCCCTTATCAGCAGACTCCAGTCCAAATGCTACCTTGCCAAAGAGCCCTTCGCTGACCCACTGGGGTACCCATTCTGCTTCTAGCCTAGTTTATAACCCTGTTTCATTTCCTTATAGGGACACCTCACAAAAAAGGGCATTTGCTGCGTTGTACCTACACAACATATGTGCTTTGCAATTTTACGTAAATGAACTGGTTTCCACTGACTGAGTTTTGAATTACTTGTGAGGTTCAACTAACTTATTTTTGCATATAAAATCCAACCACCTTTTCCTGATTTCAGGCCATTGCTGTCAACTTTTCTGTCTCTCCCTTCTAAATTGATCCTAGTTTCATCCATGCCACCATTCCACCTTCAGTCACTGTCACCTGCCTGTCATTTCCTCAAACCTATTTTGTCATTCTAGATTTGTACCACTTGTACATCTTGGGCCCAAGGAAACCATGAGAGGGCCCAGGTGCCCTGAAACTAAAGTTACAGCTGGTTGTGAACCAATGTGGGTGCTGGGAGTCAAGCCCTCTAGAAGGGCGGCCAGTATCTCCACCCTTGAATGAAGAGTACTCTCCAGCCCTTGCTACTTTCTGAAACATGGTCTTACTCTTTAGCCAAGACTGGCCTCTAACTCATGGAAATCCTCCTGCCCATCCCTCACCTGCCCAAGTGCTGGAATCACACACATGAACCATGACACTCAGCCTATTCTAGACTCTTTGCAGTATCTAGCGTTCATCCTCTGCGTTACCCTAATTTATTTTCAGCAATTTCTATACAAAGACATGACCAGTGATGGCAACATAAATGCCAACCACAGGACAACCACAGCCTCAATCTTATCCCCAATTGTTTCCTCTGAAAAACCTCAACATTCTTCCTTCCTACTCCCCTTCAACCAAATGAAGCCGTCCTTGCTCTCCCCTGAGACCTCTGAGGCTGGGTCCTTGTCTTTCTACTCTTTGTTGTCTCGTTCCTCCTGTAAATCAACTCTCAACTATCGCTAAATTCCCTGGCCTTTTTGCCACATACTCCCTCACATGTTATCCTCCAGAGCAGCACTTTCAAAGTCTTCAAACACCATCTCATCACATCTAATCACTGACTGAATCACTTAAACTTAGCATTGTTAAAATCTGAAGAAGAGCAGGAACTGTCTAAGCAAAATCTTCCCATCTTTAACAGAAACATAATGTCGAAAAGGTGTGGGAATCTCTATTCCCACGTTATAGCAATGTGTATAATGTAAACTGTACACCTCCCCAGGTTGCCCTCCCAGGGTTATTGAGAACTACTCACGTAGATAAGTCCTGAATAGTAGCGATCTTTCAGATTATGTAAAACAGACGCTTCGTTCAAGCATGTCAGCTCCGCCATGTCCTCCACCTTGGAGAACTTTGGTGGGTTCATCTTCTGAATGTCATCTTTGTTGACCATTGCTTTCTTTCCATTCTCTGCCAGCTCCACCATAACTTCATCGCCCCGTTCTTCCTTGATACTAGCTGCCTCAAAACCATGGCGTTCTGATGGGATCCACACCAGCTTTTTAGCTGTCCAATCAGCTTGAGTGGCAGGGTTGTAGATGACAGCCCTGTCCACAAAGAGATATCTCTCCGGATCCTCCAGTCCAGTCCTCTGGGCCATTGTAAACAGAAGGATCCAAAAGTAATTGCTTCTAGAAGAGAAGGGCAAAATTAGATGCTTATGAAATATAAAATAATTTACAAGTTTGACTTTCTAAGAAGCTTAAAGCAAAACCCTGGATAAACATAAAACATACAGTTAAAGAGCCGAGTATCCCTCCCTCCCCACAGCTACACTACCCCATTTTCCAAGGTAAACTTCAGGGGTAACCACTAATCATGACTCTGGTTGTCTAATGACCACTCCAGATCTGCCCTCAGTTACCAAAGGCAGAGGCAAACAACAAGGTTTCAGTGTGACCTTTTCTCCTTGCTATCTCCTCTCTCACCCTCACCACAAATTAAGTAAGGAGTTTTGAAGGGAAAGGCCAAAGAGGAAAAATAAAACAAAGATACATAATAAAAGGCCCATGGAGTGGTACTGGAATTACTGTGAGTGACCACAGGCCATAGCTACAGACACACTATGATTGCCAGAGAGTACGGTGTCAGGTCCAGGGTGTAGCTCAGTGGCGGAGCATTTGACTGGCATGTACAATGCCACTCGGTTCCGTCCCCAGGGTACAGAAGCAGGAAGAAAGAGACAGACACACACAGTGAAGACTATATGAATGAATTAGAGCTAAATTATGCCTTCCAGTTCAGCTTCAGACAAGACGCAAGGCAATCCCCCTCTAGCCTCACAATGGCCCTTTAATCTGTTACATGGGGACCACAGAAGACAATTACCACCTGGCTTCAAGCAAGCCTTTCAAGTATGTGGTGACACCTATTCAGGTCCCCATCTCTACCCAACACAACTGTTCCTGCTCTGGCATCGCCACCTTCCACTACCCTCACCTGCCAGTGTCCATGTGTTGTACAACAGTTTCCTCTGAGTTTAAAGCATTTCGTCTTTCAGGAAGCTCCTTAAGCAGGAAGGGAAACAACTCAAAATAGCTTCAGGAAATCCCTGAAACTGAGCAGATTCACTAGGCCACTGCCTGCCAGATGCAACAGACCCTCACACAAGCTGAGAAGCAAAGACTCTGAGAGCAGACCAGCTGCCTGGAAGAAGCAGAAGCCAGCTGGGCTGCCTGAAAGAGGTTTAGACCAACTGAAGGACCTGGAAAGGACACTCTTCACCCTATGCAGCTACCCTCAGGCTATGCAGTGTGTTCCAGGTTCCCAGCTTAGTGAGCTGTCACCCATGCTGGGGTGGGCTTTGGGGATGCAGCTGTCTTTGAGTCATTTCTGCTCCTGTAACCCCTCACCCAGTCCTGTAAGTAACTGTAACAAAACTCATTGGTTCACCAAGTTGAACTTTGGTGGTATTTGTACTTTGGTCTGTCATGGGCTTCCTGTCTGAACTGAGTAGACATGTGTGCTGCATATCCAGAGGAAAAGTCTTATAACGCACCATGTCTTCCATTAACAGTGTGGCCCCAAAGCAAACCTAATATTACAGAAATGATCTAACCAGTACATAAGAAAAGAATCATTAGTAACTTAAGCCACATTGAGGAAAGGTCTGCTCTATGACTGTTACAACAGTCAGAGCTCAAAATACAATTGGTTTGTTTAGTGCTTGATGACTATTGGTGCATATGGAGCTAAGCAAATCTCTGGGCATGTCAGGGTAAGGCAACTCTTCTATACTTGGGAATTAGCCTTCTGGATCAAAAGTGACACCTTTCTGATGTCACTTGTCATTCCTTCCTGACAGCATCTTCCTAGAATCAAACATTTCTTGCTATTACTCCAAAGTCCAAGGTATTACAAACTTTACAGGAAGTTTCTAAGACTTCATCCAAATCAACCCAAGAAACCAAGTACTGACTTTGACTCTTATCAAAACTCTTCAACTTCTCAGCTCACCAGAAATATAGGGGAGTCTTGGTAGGTGAGAGGATCAATAAGACATCCTTTGTAGGTTGCATGGAAAAAATCATAAAGTCATCCAAAGTTGTAAATAGGTCATTAACCTTGAGACTATAAATAAACCTCAAGCTCCATGAGCTCCCTGAAATGGTATAAACCATGAAGTACATGTAATGTGTGCATTTGTGCACTATCCTAAGACTGACCACCCATAGCATTCTTCAAATTCTCAAAGGGCTATCTACACCCTGAAGTGAAAAATTAACTGCTGACATTGGACATAGATGCCAGTTCTCTAACCCCTAAAAACAGTTTATTACAGCCAAACAGCCATGATGCTCCAGAAAGCATCTGTTACATGTAATGCATTATAAACCCCTATGCTCTGAAGCAGCAGGTCTCAAACTGTAGCATGCTTTGGCAGCACAAGCAAGGCTTATTAACACACAGATTGCTGGACCCCAGCCCCAGAGTTTCTTATTCGGTAAGCCTGGGGTGAAGCTTAAATTCTGTATTCCACATCCCCCTATTCTTTGTTTCTGTTTTTTTTTTTTTTTTTTTTTTTGAGATAGAATCTCACTATGTAGTTCTGATTGTTCTGGAACTCACTCTGAAGACCAGGCTAGAGATCCACCTGCTTCTGCCTCCTGAGTGCTGGGATTAAAGGTATGCATCACTATACCTAGCTACCCCATCTCTTAAAAAAAAAAAAAAAGAGTATTTTGCCTGCATGTATGTATGTGTACCACATGGAAGCTTGACACCCATGGAGGCTAGAAGAGGGTGTCAGATCCCTTGGAACTAGAGTTAATAGGTGGTTGTGAGCCACTGTATGGTGCTAGAAATCGAACCCAGGTCCTTTGCAAAAACAAGTCTTAGTTGCTAAGCTATCTCTCCAGCCCAAGACTGTGTATTTATATCAGCTGATGATAGTGCTATTGGTCCTGGACCACTTTTGGCAACCACTCTTACGCAGGCCTCTCTCCCATCTACAAATAGAGTTGCTATCCTATTTTATAACTGAAACCCACATTTGCATCTTGGGCAAATACAAGAGAGACGCCAATACAGAAGGTATTTGTGGGCACACATACAGTCAGAAGTATGGTGAGGATTGGTCTTAGCTGGTTAGTAACATGCCTTTCCAGTTTAGACTGCACAGTGGTTAACAAGTGTAGGGGATATCTCAGGAGAATTTGAATTTGAGGGCAAATAATAGGCCACATTTTGGAGGTACATACAGACTCTATTAAAAGTGAAAAAAATCCAATTATAACAAAATTAATTTATCTTATTTTTAGGTGGTTAAACTGCATATATGGCACTTTGAAAAGTATCCTGCTGTCTGTAAGTCTGTGTATATTAATTTACCGTGGGTGTAGAAACCATTTTAGACTTGGAATAACTTGGCAAGTAATTTGTATAGCAGGTCTTGAAAAAAGTAACCTGTGTAGTTTTTTTGTTACTTTATCAAATGTGGACATCTAATTTATTGGTACTTGTTTAAGATGCAGAAACGCTAATTTAATGTAAAAAAAAACTAGTGGATTATGAAATTACAATCACCACAAGCTTCCAGCTTTCTGAAGATAACACACACACACCTTTTTGGTTTTTGAGCCCCAGGCTCAATAGACCCAGCCTTAGAAGTTAGTGTGTAGATGAGGCTGATTTTGAACCCCTAAAGTTTCTGCTTCCACCTCTCAAGTTCTAGGATTACAGATATGCACCACCGTGTCCAACTTCACTTATTTTTTTTAAATGAAGTCAATTCTTTGGGTCTTTAGTTGAGCAGCAGTTACAAATTATTTTCATTTTTAACACTTCCAGATTTTTCTACAACTAAACCCTGTGGAGATGGTTATCTGTCCCTTGCTGGTTGGTCAGTTAGCCTGGTCCCTGGTACATAACAGAGAATCCAGAGCCACCTTACATAAATGGCCCCTGTCTTTGGCTTCCCACAACCAAAAACCTTCCCTCCTGACCCAAATGCTACCCTTTCACACTTTCTTTTCAGGCCAATCTAGCAATTTAATCCTTCCTTCCCCTCAGCCTCCTCGCTGCCCTTCTGGCAGTCTCCTCGACCTACCTAGCTTGCAAGGCTTACTCGAAGGTAGGAGGTGCTCCTGGGGCTGTTTAATTCATAGGGTCTGTGAGGTCAGTAAAGATGCTTCAGTTAGTTTAACTCTTCACCAGTGCTTGCCACGAATACATTGCATTTTTGTGCTACGCTGTACATTTGGCATTAGATCTGATTTAAAACTGGCATTTAACATGTACAACTTGCAAATATTTTGCCTTGCTGAAAGGCTAATATCACAATTTTTAAAACAAATAATCTTGCTATGCATCCCTAATTGCATCCACGCACTATTCTAAAGAGTTACACATATCAAGGCCGTAATCCTCACAAGAGGGGCACAAGGTAGCTCCCATTAATAACTCCATTTCACACATGAAGAATCCAAAGAATGCTGAGAACAGACAAGTAAGGGGCCCAAGGTCACACAGCAGAGGTCACAAGTAGCAGAGGAAGTCTTCAACCCAGAGACCAGCTACAGTGATCAAAGTTGAGTGGGCAGGGAATAAATTTTGAAGGACATGTAGCATCCATATTACTTGTTGCCACAATTTAAAAAATCCTGGGTTAAAGATCATAAGTTCAATAGATGAGCACATTAGCACAATCTGGCATAGACTTTATATTTGGAAGGAAAATGCCTTCATTTAAGAAAGGGGGGAATAAAAGAGAACCTCTGGAGTAGACAGGCATGAAGAGAATTTGGAGGTGTTCTCTGTCACCTGAAGTAGCTGTCTAATTATAATGAAATCCTTTATCAGTGTATATACAAACTTGCCTCCTACAGAGTCAAAGTTCCCATCCCTTGCATTGGATGTAGACAATCAAACTCTGGGGCACCCACCCAGTTCATTTTTTACTTCCAGTGAAATGCTGCCTAGCAAAATTCTCAACTGCCTCCCAACACCCAAGGTAGTGGTGGGCAGAAGAAAACAATTCAATTTTATGATCAGACTGAATACACAAGAACAAATAAAATAATGCCAGTTAGCCACCCCAGAAGATGCTTCTGAAACAGATGAAGTAAATGAGAACTGCCCCAATCTGTGCAATGCTGTCCACTGTGAGGTCACTGGCACGACACGGCTGCATGCATCTCTTAATTTATCGAAATTCTACTTAACTAAACAATCACAGACACAAAGGTAAGACCTGCTATGAAGCCCTGCACTAGCTCCCAAATAATGAAATACTTCCCAAACTTGAATCTTAAACCAGGGATTTTAATTCCCCATATGTGATAACAATGTACATCAAACGCTGAAGCATACAGTCATTCACCCGACAACCGTGCCCTTCAAATTTTCCTCCATCTCACTCTCTGTCCAGTCTCTTCATTGTAATGATTTCCCCAAGGAGCCCAAAAACATAGCCAAGCACTCACAGGTCACATCCTTTTGCTGCAAAAGCGTCTGGTATGTCACACAATTGCACCATATGCTTTCTGCCGATAAGGATGGGGAGAACGGAATTTAAGATACAGAAGTAAGGAGATACATAAAATGGCCACTTTTTCAGAACCGGTGACTGACAGGACATACTTAAGCATCAAAAGCACGAGGCTACAAGAACAGTTAAAATAGAGGCAGGCTGATGAAGGAGGTTAAACAATGAATAGATTATAAAGTTTCCAGAGTCAGATACTATCAGGGATAATTAAACCTAATCCAAAGCATCGTTAGTTCCAATGTTTAATAATAAATAATAAAATCTCAGCATAACCAAAGTATTACATTTAGTATTATTTTATTCAGCAAAAACAGCAGTCTTTGTTCCATCCGCAGTCTGGATCTACCCCGCCTGCTTTTCCCTACCCCACCCCAACCCACCCCACCCCCCTTCCATCCACCGCAGTGATCTTGAAGAGAGCTGCAGAGGCCCCAAGAAACAAGCGATAACGGTCGTAGGCAGACACCCCGTTACCCAAACCTCACCAGCTCGGGTCAGACCGCCGAGTGGCCACCTCCTCCCTAAGGCCCCACTTCCTAGGCAGGCCTGAGTGGGGGCCTCTCGGGTCCCTGGGCCGCATCCGCCCACCACAGGCCCACAAAGCCCCGCCAATGCCACGGGGCTTCAACTTCCCTCCGACCCAATTCCACCTCAATTTTATGGGATCAGGGTGTGACCCCCACAACTGCAGAAGGCCAGTGAGAGATTCTCCGGCGAGCCATTACCAGATCACTTACACAATAAAGCGATCCAGAAGCGAGGGCTGACCCTCCCCCCCCCCCCCCCACCAACCCCCGGCCGCTCCGCTACAACGCGCCCGGGCCACATTTCCCGCCTCGTTCCCCCCAACGGCCCAGGCCTCGCCCGGCGTCCACCTCCCGGTTCCCCACGGTCCCCAGCAAGCGTGGCATGCCGTTTAACTCCTGCCCTCCTTCCCCTCGCCCAGCTCGGGAGCCCCTCGCCCGCCGCACGCTCCCCAGACCACGCAGAGCTTCATCCCACAGGTTCCTAAACCTCACAGATACAGGGTCCGCCTTCTGAGTCCTCGGAGAACCCCTCAGTCGCGCCCGGGGACTAACCCACCATGCAACCCACCCAGGGGCTCTTCCTTCCCCTAGCACCGAGATCACACCCCAGAACTCAGTCCTTTCCTAAGAGGACAGACACGCCGAGCGCCTCCGGCCTCCTACTAAGGCGCTCATCTCCCAACCCCACGCTTCCAGGGATCCAAAGCAACCAGGAGTTGGTCTCCACATTCCCACCCCCAGATCTCCATCCTCATCCTCTCCAAGGACCGTCCCCACGCACACCCCAGACCTGATATCTGCAGGGGTCTCACTCTCAAAACCTCACTGCCTATCCCTCCGGGGGGTGGGGGGGGTCTCTCCATCTCCACACACTGGGGTCCCGTCACCTCCACAAGGTCCGCTCTCCACAGCCCAGCCTGCCTTTTCCAGCGCTCCGTCTCTGTGGTCCACAGTCGCCCGGTCCCCCAACCCGGGTTCTTTTCCTCCTGGTCGCCCAACCGTCCCCGCTCCCGGGGACACTACACTCGGACCCAGGCAACCGCACCTCTCACCTTCAGCCGAAGATGGTGGCGCCAGCGCACGTCCCCAGCAGCGACCACAGATCCAGCGTCTTAGTTCCAAACCCACCGCTGCCTCCGCCGGGCTCCTTTAGCACTGCCGCTCGCGCCTGCCCCACCCACTCCCACCCTCATTGGGCCAGCTCCACGCCCATCACCACCGCCCCCAGACCCACTGGTCGGTTTGCGCGCCCATCTCCCAGGAAAGACGTTAGCAACCCGACCGAAGCTACCTTCCCAAGTCCGGCTCCCTCCACCCACCTGGAATGATGCTCATTGGCTCCCGCTCCCGACCTAGACCCACAGACTACAAATCTCATAGGCTGATCCTCATGCCTGTCAGAGACGCCGGGAGGTGCGGCCGGGCCAGTGGAGGGTGATTGGCTGGCCTGGGGGGGAGATGGACAGCTGAGACTAACTGGGAGCGGGCGATCCCGCGAGGCAGCGGCGCCGACCCTGCCGGGGTGTGCGTGCTGCGCTATTCGGGGCTGGAGGACAGTGGGGCAGGTGTGCCACAGCAAAAGCCCCCGTCTCCCTCCGATCGCGTCTCGCCGTAGCGTGGGGACGCCGCTGCAGCGCATTCGAGCGTTCTGCGGCCCGTCCGCTTGCCGCAGTCACTGGGTCCCGCAGCCAGACCCGCTGCCACAGAGGAATTGCCGGCGCCCCGAGAGCTGCCTGCAGGGGCGGGGCGGGAGCGCGGTCCTGAGGCCTGACGTCACCCTGGAGCTTCAGGGGGTGGGAGCCGCTGCTGTGCGGCTCACCTGCAGTGGGGGAGGGGTGCCGCTCGGCCCATGCGCAAGAGCTCTGTCCTGACCCGGTTGCAGTCCGCTTGAACACTGAGGCCACTGGGGTCCCCGCTACTGATGCTTTTTCCGGGCGCCTGCCGGACACCTTCCTATCGTGGCCCGCCACAGTTGGATATTTGCAAGCGGATAAAACCTGGTTGCTCAACCTCTTAGGCTGGACTGAGATTCCAAAAATATGAGAAGCAAAAGGGTCTGGCAGAGGAGACGTGAAAGCGACTTCATTAGTTCCTATGTTCATTCACTCATTCATTCCAGTTCCCTACAGAAAAGGAGCTGGGTAGGGTTTGCAGATTCCTGTGGTGCTGTCGTATCCCCTAGAGCCAAAGAAATTAGTGGTTCAAGTGCCTTAGAAAATGCCTAGGACCTTAGGTGGGAGTGGGTTCCAAAATAAGGAAACTGGAAAATTGAAGTAAAAAAAAAAATGTAATGAAATGTCTGCAGAATCTAGTCAACTCTTAATTATACGAGCACAAATACTATAAAGTTAAAAATCACACGAGCAAAATGGATTACTTGTTCTTATAAAAAGAAAAAAATTTTCAGAAAATGCCCCAAGAATTTTAGTATTTAGTATTGGATATATGTGTGTGTTTTAATAGATATCTTGTAAATGCCTGGGAAACTTCCAGACTGATTTTTTTAAGTGGAAAAAAGATAGAAAACAAGGCAGGAAATGATAAGAAAGGATTGGTGGAATTCAGAGAAAGCTCCAAGGCAGCTGAATGCAGAGCCCTTCAGTGGAAGTCAGAATTCTTTGTCCTTTGTCCTGGTGCAGTCTCCACCCCCTCCTGCCCACTGCTGTGGCTGCCCCCTGCCCAGGTGGCCTGTGACTTTGGCACCACATGAAGAGTTCTGTCCTTGTGAAGTCTGCAGAGGAAATATAAATCAGTTGTACAAAACATGTCACTGGTACCCTCTTCTCACTGTTTCGGTATTTAGAAAAGACTTGCCTATCTATAAGGTCTGAGTCTAAGCTTTGTCACCCAGTGAAGTCATTTCTAAATGCAGCATTCCACGCTTAGAGCAGCCGCACAAATTGCCTCAGTAAGCCGTCAGACCTGTGGGTCTCATCATTTCAAAACTTCCTTGTAGCTTTACAACAAGCTCAGTGGACCATCAGAAGAAGAGAACAAGAAGTTGCCCAGAATTAAAACTCACAAAAATGTCTGTCTTGATGAGAACTCAATAACAAACTGTCCCTAAGTGTATTTCTAGCTCTGGAGTCTCTTCTGTGTTTTCTTCTGCCAGATATCTCCCATCCGAGTACTAATCAAGCCTGGTCCCACTTTCCTTCTGGGATCAAACAAGATTTGGCGTGGTCAGAGTAAGATGTCCATAGATGTCTGTGCCACATCTCTGCCTGGATGGGAGGGAAATCACAAAAGTAACAGGTTCCAAATCTGTCTTCTGCCCTTTCATGCTTCAGCCCACCACTCAAGCCTTCTTCCCAAGTTCCCTGGACATTCCTCGTTGCTTCCTTCTCCCTTATTTTCAAACCTAGGACCCCAGAGGCTCCCCCCACTCTACCCCTCACCAGCACAAAGGAAACACAGGACTTAGAATCAGCCCTGGCTCTGAATGCAACTCTGCCGCCACTATACTGAGATCTTAGTCTTTGAAAAATTACCTCATCTCTAAAAGAAGATATAGATGTGTACTTGAAAGATCATTCATTTATCAAATATGTTGAATTGATGGGTTACTGAGTAAAAATAATGTGACATTTTGGATTAATAGGTTGAAAATTCTATAGTACAAGTTCATTACAAAGAGTGAGGAACCCCTCATCTTTATCTGTAGTAATTTTAGCTGGTGACGTAGACTGCTTTTACTTTAAAAGCAAAAGTTCACAGACCATTGTTTGACAGGGACTAGGTCAGAAGTCCAAACTCATTCCCTCGGGGCAGTTGGAGCATGTGAGCTTGTTTTGTTTCATGTGTACAGAACTGATAGACAGCTTTTTTTTTTTGAATGAATTCCAACATTTGAAAATTAAAAGCTATCCAACATTGTTAGTCATTAGGGAACTATAAATTGAAACCACAATGAGCTCCCACTTCATACCCACAAGACTACAATGAAAAAGTTAAGAGTAATGAAATGACACCCACTAGACTACAAAGAAAAAAGTAAGGACATAGCAAATGCTGGCAAGGACCCAGAGAGACAGGAACTTTGCAGTCATTGCGGGAAGGAATGTAAAATGTTGCAGCCACTTTGGAAAATAAGCATTTTCTTTAAAGGCTAAATGTGTTGTATGCTTTTGCCCATGATAAAAAAGAAATTAAATATAAATTTATTATTCAATCCCACAATTCTACTCTTAAGTATCTTTTTAAAAAAATGGGAGGTTGGGGAGATCCTTTGTGGATACAAAAATGTATCCACAGAAATGTTCACCCAGCGTCATTTATAATAGCCAGAGGATATAAAGAACCTAAATGAGCATCCGCTGATGAAGAGATACACAGAAGTGGTAGATTCATGCAACAGATTACCATTCAGCCATAAAAAGTAATAAACAATGGATGCAAGCAACATGGATGAACTTTGAAATCTTTATGCTCACTTGAAAAAAGCCAGACACAAAAGCACATACTGAGTCATCCCATCTGCATGAAATGCCCATAAAAGGCAAATCTAGAGATAGAAAGTAATATGGTACTTAGCCTGAGGTGACATCTGAGGTCAGGAAGGAGGGACAACACAGGATTCTACAGTAAACGAACATAAGAGATCCAATTGGGGTAATGAAAATGCTCTAAAATTGACTTATGATACCAGTTGCACAATTTGGTAAACATACTAAAAAAAAAAGTCCCAAACCATTAAATTATATACTGTGAATTATATAAGTATGTAAGTATACCTCAATAAAGTTATTTTTAAAAATGAAAAGGAGCTAGCACATGAAAACGTGGATTTACAGCTTTTCTATAAAAATTTAAAGATCTGGAAATTCAAAAGGCATTTGTTGGTGTCTTAGCTGTTGCTCATTTTTACAAAAAGCACATGCTCCTTGGGATGCTCATGTTCCCACTCCTCCCTGCTGTCTCTTACTGGTGACCTGATTTACTCATTAAATATATTTATCTGGTCATTATTGTAGTTTGTTTGTTTTGATGTTGTTTTCTTTTTCAGTTTTGAGATCAAATTGAGGACCTTGAGCATGTTAAATAAGTGCTCTTCTGTAGGCAGAGTTTCTCTGTGTCCCAGCAGCCACTACCAAATATCCATTTGGAGACGTAATATAAGTGCTCAGTCAATGGCTCAGGTTTATTACTAACTAGCTCTTACAATTTAAATTAACCCATTTCTATTAATCTATGTGCTGCTCTGAGGCTCATGGCTTTTAGCCTTCCTGCATGTCCTTCTTCCTTTCTCTCTGGTTGGTGACTCCTCTGACTCCACCCTCCTTCTCCCCAGCATTCTCTCTGCCCTGAAAATCCTGCCTAGTCATCAACCAACCAGCTTTTTTTTTTTTTTTTTGGTTTTTTTTACAAGACAGGGTTTCTCTGTATTGTTTTGGAGGCTGTTGGTCCAGCCTGGCCTCGAACTCACAGAGATCCGCCTGCCTCTGCCTCCCGAGTGCTGGGATTAAAGGCATGCGCCACCACCGCCCGGCTCAACCAACCAGCTTTTTATTCACAATGAGAGTAATACATATTCACAGTGTACAAAGATTGTTCTACAGCACTCTCCCACTGAGCTACTCCCCAGCTTTTATAGGCATTAACTTTTCAGGACCTTGGTTACTTGTTGGGGGAAGGCAGAGAATTCATGGCAAATCATCCCAGAGATATAAGAAGGGTGCTTTTGAGATGAGTTGCTTCTGTTATGACAGTGAGGCAGTAGAAAGTTAGAGGCAGGTGGGGAGAAGGAGTCTCTAAGAAGTATAGACAAGTCCATCCTATGAGTGTGATTTGTGGAAATAATGGCAACCTGAGGCACACTGTTGTGGGAAAGAAGGCTTGAGCGGTGGGCTGAGCATGAAAGGACAGAAGACAGATTTCCTTTTGTAATTTCCCTCCCATCCAGGCAGAGATGTGGCACAGACATCTATGGACATCTTACTCTGACTACGCCAAATCTTGCTTGATCCCAGAAGGAAAGTGGGACCAGGCTTGATTAGTACTCAGATGGGAGAGATCTGGCAGAGGAAAACACAGAAGAGACTCCAAAGCTAGAAATACACTTAGGGACAGTTTGTTATTGAGTTCTCATCAAGACAGATGTCTTTGATTTATAAAACCTGGGGCTGGGAGTGGACCTCAGAGTGTCCTTAGGATCATGAGACCCTGGGTCAACCCCCAACACTCAAAAGTAAATAAGAAAGAAAAAGCAGACTTGATCATCCTTGGCTTTTTAATACAGCAAGCTATAGCCATGACAAATGCTCATTGACATCTTTTGTGCCTAGGGCTTGTGCCAAGTACTGAAGAGATAACAGTAATAACACAGACATGCCCTCCCCAGGAGATTGTAATCTAGTGGGAAATATGAAAGATGTTGTCAAACAACGATAATAGAAGAGGTTTGTTTTTTTATCTTGAATTCGTACAAGGAAAGCTATAGGGTTGTAAGAGTTCTGAAATTATGTACAGATTTTATTGTGTGCACTATTCCTTCCCCTGGGGAGATCTATAACTTAAAAGCAGGTTCCCATAAAGGCCCTTAATCTGAAAAGGATGCAAGTACACAATATAGGATGTTCATTACTTAGGTGTAGTTGGAATTTTCTTTGGGCCACCAACCAGGTCCCAAAGAGACACAGAGACTTATGCTTGGCCCACTTAATTTAACCTGTTTCTATGCATCTACGTTTTGTCTCAGGGCTTTTTACTTTTACCTGTATGTCCTACTTTCCTGCTTCCTCCATGGCTGACTGGCTGACCCCTGGCATCTTCCTGTTGTCTCCTTTTCTTTCTTTTTCTTTCTGAGCCTAAATTCCTTCTTCTATTTATTCTCCCTGTCTGGAAGTTCTGGCTGTACCTCCTCCCTCACTGATGGACATTCAGTTTTTTTTTTTTTTGGATCTATCAGGTGCCTTAGGCAGTCAAGGTAAAATAGCAACACATCTTTACATAATTAAACAACTGCAACACATTTTTACATAGTTAAAGTAATATTCCACAACATAAGCAAATGCATCACATCTCTACATAGTTAAGCAAATGCAGCACATCTTAGGGCTCTCTAGAGGAACGGAACTGATTATAAGGGAGGCAATTTATTTTATCAGCGTACACTATTAGAGACTGAATAGTACGATGGCAGCCATTTTTATTCTGGAGACTTAGAGAATCCAGCAAAAGGAAACCTCGGATCAAGAAGGACCACTAATGTGGTGCCCATCTGAGGCTAAAGTCCTGAAAGAGTTCTGGAGAGTCACTGGTGTGAGTTCACACTCAGAGGCTGAAGAAGCGCAGTCCGGTGTCCACAGACGATGTATCAGGAGCAGATAATCTCTATTGGGAAGAGTAGAGTGTACATGTTAAGCTAGCCCATTCCTCCCATTTCCATTTGGGCCACTAACCTACCGGACTATTCCACCCATCCCAAGGTGGGTATTTTCCTCTTAGGTTTACCCACATGTCAATTTTCCCTGGAAATGATCTCACAGACACGTCTAGAAGGGTACTTTACTGACCTAGGTGTCTGGGTCCAACCAAGTTGGTGAAGAATATGAACTGTCACAGCACTACATCAAGGAAGCACACCAGGATCCGAGGACAAGTGAGGAAGATTCAGCAACCGATAGAGCGGCAGAGAAACAGCCCCGGGAAGTGGCTCAGGGGAAGTAATATTGAAAATATAAACTGAAGAGTAAAATGCTAACCAAATGAAGAAAGGGGGTATTCTTTCAGAAAAGGTAGGGAATAGAAAACCCAGGAGGGTTGTAGGCAGGGGTCAGATCTTATCTATGCACTGCAAAGTGGATTAAGATGACAGAAGATGATGGGGAACTGTGAGAGAATTTTAATTTGGGGAGTAACACAGTGAAGTTCGTGTTTTATCGGGATCATCTGGCAGTAGGTAGAAGATGAAAGACAGGCTGGGAGGGGAGTTCTGAATGTCTGCTGCAGCAAACCATGCAGCTAAGAGGCGATGAATTTGGATGAGGGAAGAGCCTGCAGGCCCGAGAGACAAGGTCAGATTTAGGAGATTGCTGTTGCAAGGATTACATGAGATATTTAAAGTGCCAAGCAATGTGCAAAGATATTAAAATGCCTATCCTCACACATGAAGGTATTTATAGTGCCCAGCACAATGCATGATACATTTTAGGTCGATGCCTTTCTTCCTCATGGATTCATGAACTAAAAACAATTCTGCCCTGTGCCCTACACTTTTATAAACGCACTCATGATGAGTCCCAATAACTTGCTTTTCCCCATCTGTGTAATACCTGTATCCTATCTCAAGACCAGCTCAGCAGATATAGAAGGTGAGCCACCAGTGCGAGCCACACAGCTAGTTAAAAGTTTTAGTAGCTCTGTCTAAAAAAGAAAAGCCACTTCATTTGTACTCATCTTAGTCATGTTATCAAATTCAAATTCATCAAGAATATAACATTGAAATGTATAACCAATTAAAAATTATTGTTTTTCAAGTTCTAATGCTATCGTGGATTTTTCAGTTTTGCTGAAAGTGCAAAGTCTATTGTGCAGCTCCACAGCTTCAGAATGGCTATTTTTAATTGTATGGAAGTTTATTGAGATGTATAAACTTTGGGTGTGGTTAATTACTATGTGATGTTTTTAATTTGTGTGTTTAGTCAAATTCCCCTGGGTAGACCATTGTTGTAGCTTCAGGTTTAGTAACCATAAAGTTAATCAACCACCTGTGCACTATATACATACCTGGTACCAAGGAGGCCAGAAGAGGACATCTGATCCCCTGGAACTAGTGTTATAGATGATGGTGAGCCACCATGACAACTGAAAATCAAACTCCAGCTATCTACAAGAGCATCAGGTATTCTTGACTGCTGAGACAACTCTCCAGCCTCCTCATATTCACTTTTCTAATGAGTTTCTTTGCTTCTTTTTTGTGTGGACCAGAAGCAGGAAGTGGTTTTTCAGGGGTTTACAGGTGCTGTCTTAGGTCAGTCATAAAAAATATGTGTCTCGGCTTGTGATATCCTCAGTCCCCTCTCAATTCTTAACTCAATAGTGCAGTGTTGTAGGTACCCTAAAACAATGGCTGGGTTCTTTTGTTTGCTTGGGTGTGATGAGTTTTTCTCTGCCCTACCTGGCATCTCTCAAATAACCACATGGAGTCTTATTAATTATGAAAGCTTGGCCTTAGCTTGGGCTTGTTTCTAACTACCTCTTATAAGTTCAGTTAACCCATTTCTATTAAACGACATGCTGTCACGTGGCTCATAGCTTTTTACCTCTCCTCTCACGTGTCCTGTTTCCTCTGTGTTCAGCTGGTGACTCTGCCTTTCTTCTTCCCCAAGACCTCACTGTCTCTAGAAGTCCTGCCTAACTTCTTCCTGCCTATCTACTAGCCATTCAGTTCTTTATTAAACCAATCATAGCAATGTATTTTCACACAGTGTACAAATACCCACAAAATTTGGGTTTTGTTTTTGTTTGTTATTTTTGAGACAAGTTCTGTCTACATATCTCTGGCTGTCCTGGAACTCACTCTGCAGATCAGGTTCGCCCTGAACTAACAGATTCACCTGCCTCTACCTCCTGAGTGCTGGGATTAATGGTGTGCACCACCATACCTGGCCTAAAGGCTGGGCTCTTGTTTTGTTTTGCTTTGTTTTGTTTTTTGAGACAGGATTTCTCTGTGTAGTTTTGGATCCTGTCCTGGAACTCACTCTGTAGACGAGGCTGGCCTCGAACTCACAGAGATCCATCTGCCTCTGCCTCCTAAGGGGGATTAAAGGCATGTATCATTACCAACTGGCATATGGCTGGGTTATTATGACGATATTCTGTATGAGGATGGATCCTGGTTCTTGGCAGATCATGTAGCCACTTCTACTATGGGACTTAGAGGATAGTGCTAGTCATCAACAGCCCAGAGTCCCTTCCCCTTGAGCTTACCATGGTGATGTCCAGATATTTGTCCCAAACTTCCCACCATCTAAATGACTCTTTAGTGCGGGCTATAATGAGGGATAATCAAATTGTACAAGTCACTTGAGAGTAAGAGCTTGGGTGGCCACTGTGCCTTTTCCGACATGATGGAAAGGATCCTCAAACTGTGAGCTAATGCAAACCCCTCCTTCCTTCAGTTGCTTTTGTGAAGTATTTTGTCAGAGAGACGAGAAAAATAACTCAAACAATATGGGATGCATCACTGGGAAACAAAACCCCCGATTCCCTAAAGTGCCATGGCTCTGCAGTTGTGTGACCCTAGGAAACAGTGGCTCTTGTTCTGTTCCTACATGAGCCTGTAGAAGGAAATTTCCTAATTTCCTTCTGATGGAAGTATTAATGGTTGGGAGCCCACTCACACTGTTTTCCATACCTGGTTTATGAAAGCTGACTGGCTGGCAGACAGGAGACATTGAAACTCTGTCCAAAAAGAGACTTCCTCAAGGGGCTCCAGAGCCTAAGCCTGCCCTTCAGACAAACATGTAGGACTCACAGAACCCAGACCTTTTCGTATAGATGAAGCTGCAGACCCTTCTGAAGTCTTCATTTTACTAATGAAATGTGGAAACAGGGATGTCCCCAGAACACAAGCAAATTAGGTGAGATCTGGGACTCAGTCCTAAGTCTCCTGTCCATTGTCCATCCAACAGTCCTCTGTGTGCCATTATTATCAGCTGCAAGGTTCTTTTTTTTTTTTGGTTTTTCGAGACAGGGTTTCTCTGTGGCTTTGGAGGCTGTCCTGGAACTCGCTTGGTAGTCCAGGCTGGTCTCGAACTCACAGAGATCCGCCTGCCTCTGCCTCCCGAGTGCTGGAATTAAAGGCGTGCGCCACCAACACCCGGCTCAGCTGCAAGGTTCTTATGGGACATCTCCTACGTATGGAACACTGAACTATACACTGGAAAAATAAATACAGCGTGTCTCAATAAAGTCCCTAAAAAAAACCGATTACATGTTTCAGTAGGCTATTGAGGACTGATAGGAAAGAATTTGGGAACAGAACTCACATCTAATCCAAGCTGAGTGGACACAGGGTGTCACAAAGATGGCACCTGATCTAGAAATCTGTGGGGGATTTACATAAAGAGCTGCCCACACTTTTCCCAAAGCATCTATTTAAAAATCACAGGAGCCTCCTCTTTCCCTCACTGCCTGCCAGTGGCAAAATGCTTAAAGCTTTTTCCGAGAGTGAAAGGCTCATGGCTAATGCTGTAAAAACAGGGAAGACACAGATAAGCCCTGGTGCCGGGGGTTAAGAAGAGGCTCTTACAAGACAGGCAGCCTGCACTCATGTAATAGCTCATGGCCGCAGGCAAGTCACTAAGTTTGCTAGGTCCAGGTCACAGTGCAAGCATGAAGAAACAGCTGTACCCTGTCTGACACGAGAGTAATGTCTCGATAAAGGCAGCCCTTATCATTCTGGTACTTTCCTGCTCTGTCTCCCAAGCCTGGTTCATCCTGAGTCAACAGGAAGTTAGCTTAGAGACAGGGGAGCTCCCCCAGAACATACCTGGAATAAGTATCTATAAAAAGTCTATCCCTTCAAAGTCACATCTTTCATTTCAGGAGAGAAAAATGAGGAGCTAAATCGGGAACGGAAAAGTTGCATCTGACCAAAGGTATGTGCAGACACATGTTTGCAAATGAGGTCAAGCTTTCAAAATACCCTGGCTCCCACGATGAGGCAAGCCCCAGGCAGAGGGTTTACTATTTACCACGTATGATGGCACATTTCTGTCTTTACACATGGGATCGTTTGCCAGGAGTTATATTCGAGGTAGTTACTCATTGGAAAATGTGGCTGCATCGCCTAGCTTGAAATTCGAACTTGAACTTCCAAAGATTTCACCCCAAATTAGCTGAGTTCTTCAGTTAAAACTGTCAAAGAAGTATAATCAGGGGATCTATGTGCCAGACCAGCACTGATCCCTGCTCAGGGGAGGCTGGGTCCAGGCAGAGGATAGTGGTGTCCTGGAAGCACAGGGACGTTGGAGTCATCATACGCTCACAGCTATCATTACCACTAAAGACTGTTGCCATTCCAACTGTCATTCATCCTTGGGTTTAGTTTTTTCATCCAGCTTAACAATATTCCTTAAAAATACTTTTCTTAGATTTATTTTCTGTATATGATATTTTGTCTGCATATGTATCTATAACACGTGTGCTCGGTGCCAGCAGAGTCCAGAAGAGAGTGTCAGATTCCCTGAAACTGGAGTTATAAATGATTCTGCGCTGCCATGTAGGTGCTGGAATAGAACCCAGGTCTTCTGAAAGGACATGCGTGCGTGCGTAACCTCTGAGCCATTTCTGCGTCCAGCAACTGTGTTACTTTTTGAGACAGGGCTCCAGGCATCCCAGGCTGGTCTTGAATTGACTATGCAGCCAAGAATGACCTTGAACTCCTGATCTCCCTGCTTCCACCTCCTGAGTACTGGGATTACAGACATGTGCCATCATACCCAGTGTAGGAAGTGCCAAGGAAGACTCAAACCCAGGGCTTTCTGTATGTTAGTAACTAACTAACTGTAAGTTAGTGCTCTGGCAACCGAGCTTCACCCCAGCCCTGCCCCTAAGCAACTGTCAAATAGCTAACACATGCTTAATACTTTCATATTCCAGGCACCATGTTAAACACTTTACATGCATTGTCTCATGTGATCCTTTTAACAGTCCTATGACATGAGTATGTGCCTTTGTCTGCACAGGCTGCTGAATGCGCAGACTGTGTGACTTTGTTTCTCACAGTCGAAGGTTGGAGCCTAAGGAGGTGAGAATTTGACTGCATTCTGGTGAGCATCCTCTTTAGAATGACAACTCCTCCAGTGTCTTCCAATGACAGAAAACAGAGTTTTGGGGAGTCTTTTTTTTATAGTAACATCCCTCCTGAAGGCCCCATTGTGATGATTCAACTACCTACTGAACACCCTACCTCCTAATGTTATCAAATCGGGGTTTGGGTTTCAACATGTAAATTGGGGTGATGGGCCACATTTTAACCATTAGAGTGTGGATTGGGTTATCTCTTATTGGAAATGCTTAGAACCTGAAGTGTTTTGAATTTTAACTTTTTTGATCTTAGAATATTTGCATACACATGATGAGCTATCTTAGAGATGAGATCCAAGTATACGCATGAAATTCATTTATGTTTCATGTATATTTTATTCACATAGCCCAAAGGTAATTATATTCAACATTTTTCGTGTGCCTTCATTTTGACAGCAACCTGACATACATGAGGTCATGTGTGGAATTTTCCCCTCGTGGTATCATGGTCTTACCTCCCAAAAGTTTCAGATTTTGGAGCTTTAGGATTTCAGATTTTTTATTTTGAGACGATGAACCAGCAGAGTCAAAAGTTGTAGTTCATGATGCAGCTGAGATGTGTGGGAAATGCAGATCTCTTATTTTATATTCACTATAACTTATCTCCCCTTTTTCCTCAGCTCCTGTCCCCGTTAGCATTAACTATCAATTTGACACAGCCTAGACCTGAGAAAGAGTGTCAATTATGTGACTGTCTTTATCAGCTTGGTCTATGGACATGTCTGTGAGGACAGTCTGAATTGTCATTTGACGTAGGAGGTCCCAGCTAATTGTGGGTTGTGTCATTCCCTGGAAAGGTGATTCTGGCCTGTAATCCCACCCAAAATGTTCAGTTTCTCTCATCATAAGAATAGTAAAGGATGGAGCTGGAGAGATGGCTCAGTGGTTAAGAGCACTGATTACTCTTTCAGAGAACCTGGGTTCAATCCCCAGCACCCACATGGCAGCAGCCAAATGTCTGTAACTACAGTTCAGGGGATCTGACACCCTCACACGGACATACATGTAGGCAAAACACCAATGCATATAAAACAAAAATAAATTCAAATGAAAAAAAAAAAGAATGGTAAAAGAACTGACCAATGGTGGCACACACCTTTAATCCCAGCTCTCAGACAGATGCAGAGTTCGAGGCCAGCCTGGTCTACAATGCTAGTTCCAGGACAGCCTGGGTTATACAGAGAAACCCAGTCTTAGGAAACAAACAAAAAAAGTGAAAGAAAGAACTGCACAGATACTACCTGTAACTTACCAAATGGGCTAACCCTTCGCAAGGCAGTAGGGAAACAGGCTCACTCTGCTGTTATTTTCTTTTATTCTGCAAGAATCTCCTGCAAGGCCTGGAGAGACAGCTCATTTGAAGTGCTTACCATGAAGACGTGGGCACCTGAGTTCAATCCCCAGCACCTATGTGCCAGGCAGATGGATTTGGTACGGTGCTTTGCTTGTCTTGGCTCTTTCTTGAACACCTTCCTCACTTAAATCCTCCCCAAACTGCATCTCTGTTGTTGGTAGCAGCACAAACCACACACATTCATGGCAACAGATGTGGTCTCCACTGTTTCCAGGCCTGGGGGCATGAGATGAGAAATGTGGCCCTGCGGGCTGAAAAGTGGTAGTTAGGAGAAAGGATGTTTGGCTAGGCAACTCACTGTGACAGGGTGACTGCAATTACCTGAGGCAATTGTAAACTCTTTGTGAATGTATTACTTGCATCTGTAAGTGCAGGCCTCTAAAATGCAGGGGTCAGGAAGGGACCTGTCTTAGGGTTTCTACTGCTGTGAAGAGACACCATGACCATGGCGACTCTTGTAAAGGAAAACATTTAATTGGGGCTGGATTACAGTTCAGAGGTTTAGTCCATTATCATCATGTCAGGAAGCATGGTGGAGTGCGGGCAGACGTGGTGCTGGAGAAGGAGCCGAGAGTTCTACATCTTTATCCACAGGAAGAGAATGCCACACTGGGTGTGGTTTGAGCATCTGAGACTTCAAAGCCCACCCCCAAGTGCCACACCTCCTCCAACAACACCACACCTCCTAATTATGCTACTCCATGTGAGCCTATGGTGGTCATTTTCTTTCAAACCACCACAGCCCCAAAATAGGAATGCCTGTGGCAAAATTCCAGAGAAGCAAGCAGAGAAGGGTATGTATAGAATTTATGGACAGTGGTGTGTGTGTGTGTGTGTGTGTGTGTGTGTGTGTGTGTTTGCAAAAGGAAAGCTACATATTTTTATAAGACAAGCACAGGAAAAGGGAAGACCTAGCATGGAGAGACATAGAAACTGTACTCCTCCATTAGGGGTGGAGGCTCCTGAACTCCTCTCCCCTCCATGCTAGAACTTAGGCTGGCTTGATCTTATGCCAGCAACACAGTTGCTGTGAGGCCCCTGTCGTGTCCAGAAGACAGTTTAGCTCCAGTCCTCTCGGATCTCTGGGTCTTTTTTGTTTTGTTTTTCGAGACAGGATTTTTGTTTTGTTTTTCGAGACAGGATTTCTCTGTATTGTTT